>NC_054371.1:187060740-187384490 GCF_017654675.1 Xenopus laevis
CAGGACGGGATCCAGATTCAGTGTGGGCATCAGTTTTGCAATACAAATGGATTAGAATTAATTGTGCAATTAATTTCAATTAGTGTTGTGTAGTGTTATTAAAGTGATACTGTCATGGGAAAAAAATTTTTTCTCAAAATGAATCAGTTAATAGTGCTGCTCCAGCAGAATTCTGCACTGAAATCCACTGCACTGAAGAGCAAACAGATTTTTTTATATTCAGTTTTGAAATCTGACATGGGGCTAGACATTTTGTCAATTTCCCAGCTGCCCCATGTCATGTGACTTGTGCCTGCACTTTAGGAGAGAAATGCTTTCTGGCAGGCTGCTGTTTTTCCTTCTCAATGTAACTGAATGTGTCTCAGTGGGACATGGGTTTTTACTATTGAGTGTTGTTCTTAGATCTCCAGGCAGCTGTTATCTTGTGTTAGGGAGCTGCTATTTGGTTACCTTCCCATTGTTCTTTTGTTTGGCTGCTGGGGGTGAAAAGGGAGGGGGGGTGATATCACTTCGACTTGCAGTACAGCAGTAAAGAGTGACTGAAGTTTATCAGAGCACAAGTCACATGACTAGGGGCATCTGGGAAATTGACAATATGTCTAGCCCCATATCAGATTTCAAAATTGAATATAAAAAAATCTGTTTGCTCTTTTGAGAAATGGATTTCAGTGCAGAATTCCGCTGGAGCAGCACTATTAACTGATTCATTTTGAAAAAAATTTTTTTCCTATGACAGTATCCCTTTAATGTAAGCAATATGTATGGGAAATTTGCTAATACTTTTATATTTATTATTGGTGATTATATTTTGTTTTTGTGGAGCCAAGGGGCAAGACAAATGAATGCATGCACAAATGTATGAACAATTATTATTATACACAATTGTTCACACTATTAACTGCAATGTGATATGTTTAATAACAACCAATGTACTACAATACTATTAAGACAAAAAATATTGACACTTTTAAACTTTTCCAAATGATATACCAGTTCTGCCAGGAAAATGTTGAAAATAACAAAGCATTTTGATGACCAGCTCTAGATGCTGCTGGATTAAGGAAATCGATTACAAACTATAAAGATGGTACCTGAACCCGACTAGACTTTAGCAATCAATAACAGATCAATGCTGCCGATGCCACCAAGCAGTTGGGAACTTACTCTACACATTTTGAGATTGCCTTAAAATTCAACCATTCTTGCAACAAGTCAGGAACCTCTCTGACCAGATAATCAAAACTACAATATTAGATGATCCGGCATACACACTATTATTCAACTTGAACAAACCAATATCACATTTCCTATCAACTGTAGAGCTGTATCTACTAAATGCAGCCAAATTGTTGATCTCCGCACAATGGAAACAGACACAACCCCCTAGGATTTAAGACGGATAAACAAAATAAACTAACTATATATACTTGAGGATCACTGCACAACAAGAACCAAACAGGTCACACAATTTACAGCTAAATGGGTATTCTGGGCAAAGACTGAATGGAAAACCCTAATCTAATGAATATTTAAGGCTGTATACTATCTAACCCCCTCTCACTTTTCAGGCTTTCTACACAGCTAAACCCCCTTCTTCCCCCCTTAACTTTCAGCCACCTTATACTTCTCCCATTACTACTTCAACCCCCCCTCCTCTCCCAAACAAACTTACAAATTCCCTGATCCCCCCCTTCTCCCACCACACCCCCAATTGTTGAATATCCTCTATGAACCATAAATTACTGCATTGGACTATTAAACATATTAAACACAATTGCTGATTGTATAATCTGAAAATGTATTTTGCCTATTATGATATGCTATTTCTACCAATGTTATGTAAATATCCAACAAGAATCATAATTGGAGAAGAAAATAAAATAACAAAGCTATAATATGGACTGCATTTTTATTGTGCTTTTATACACCATACTAAACATGGAGAAAAGAAAGAAACAATGAACTGCATCCTGAGGAGGTGAGACAAAATTTTAAAAAGCACAGAAAATGTCAATTCCATCTGCAGAGACCTTAATGTTCCTGTGTCTACCATATGCAATATTGTGAAGATGTTTGACACTGTAGCCCATCTCCTTGGATGTGGATGCAAGAGAAAATGTGGTCAAAATTGCAGAGAAGGTCAGTTTAAATTGTAATAAACAATCCTCTGTCAACTGCCAGCCAGATTCAAGTTGACCTTTAGACACAGCCTTTAAATAAAAGAACACCATCCTTACAGTCAAACAAAATGAGGCTTGCTTATGTTTTGGAGTTTTGCTTTGGTGCCTCTGGAACTGGGTGCCTTAAGTCTTTGACTAATATCATGGAATCATGACAGTGGAGAGCAATATTGAAACTAGTGTCTGAAAACTGGCTGTCAATGTTGCCCCCTTCAAACCCCCCCCTTACCTTTGTTGCCCTCAGATTGGGGTGAGGACTGCATCACTTGTGCAGAAAGCAAAATAATAGACACATTTTCTGGCTTAAAACAAAAAAAACAAAAACAGAATTTTGTACCTTAAAGTTACCACGATTGTCTTTGGTAACCTGCTGTTTTCCTCCTTAGAATAATTTTTATGGTGCAATACTATAATTATTCCAGAAATTAAATGTGGCGAAAATTTTCCTTAAAAATGAAAGTTCTCATCCAGAAATACAGTTGTGTCATGCATAGATAATGTCATGCATTTTATGATCCAGGAAAAGTAGCTAATCCGATGTTTTGGGGTTTTAATTAGATATTTTGAATATGAAATGTCATGGAGCTGTTATTTTAGTTCATATTTTAAATTATGCAAATTTAAACTTTCTTGTTGTTTAGTGATAATATTCTTGGGCAAGGTTCTACCAAAGCAGCATGGTTACAATAAAATACTTAATTACATGTATTTCCCTAGAAATATATATAAAGGTGAATATATAGAACAACAATTTTGAAGATTTTGTTGTAGCTGCTGCAATTAATTACAAGGTAGAAATGTCACTACAACTGACATTTTTTGTTACTGTTGTGCTAGGTTATTTAAATGCTGATAGGGTTACCTTTGTAGAAATGTGTTTGCAGGATCTGCATAACACAGCCATGCCATGATATTTTTGTGAGAGATAGTTGCCCGATCCCAGTGCCAACACTGTCACATGGGGCAGATTTATTAAGGGTTGACTTGAAAATTCAAATTAGATTTTTTATCAAAACTCTAGAACTGTGAATTATCCAAATTCGATTTGAGTTTTAATTTGAATTTCGAGATTTATCATACTGTGGTACTTTAAGAACTCAAAGTCGACTATTCTCCACCCAAAACCAGCCTTGTTCAGGTCCAGTCAAATTCAAGTTTATTCAAATTTAATAGAGTTTAAAAAAACTCACATGAATTCGAAATTCAACCTTAAATAAATGTGCCTCCCCGTGCTTATCATCCTACACCTGTATACTCTTTGGTCTGACTATTACTAGGGTCCTCCTCTCTCTATATTCAGCTTCCCTGTCCAGTTCATTCTTTGTTTATTTATTGACAATCTAAACTTCTTAATCTTAGGGACTGATTTATTAACTTTATAACAATGAATATTGTTCTGCAGCCCTTTAAGATAAGAAGAGAAATGATGCACACATGGATTCAGCGCCTGCATTTTGTAAGTGAGCTATAATTTATTGATAATAATACATTAAGCTTTTTCAAAGCTTAATCCACTAAGTGAGTTTAATTTGATGTAATATGGGCTGACCTATTTTCTATTTTTGTTGCAGCTGTAACACTTATATTTGCATTCTATTGCTTTGCTGTAGCTTTTTGTGTCCCTACACATTAATACATTGTGTGCCAAGCATTAGATCAAATATGTTTCATTGCATTTTAAATTTATCAGAAATCATAGGATTTGCATTAGACAGAAAAGTTTATCATATACAGTATTTGTCCCTTTAGTGAGAGCTGGGTGTTTTTCTGTTTATCACGGCAAAACTGTACAGTGCGATATTCAGCTTTTTCTAAATGTGGTTTTATACAACGCGGTACAAAATGTGCTTTTTCTGATGCAAACTAAATTATTATCGAAATGTATTTGTTATATCCAAACCACTTTTGGCCTACAAGAAAAACTAAAACCTGGATTTACTAAAGCAGGCTTAATGGTTTAGGAGTAGTGAAAACCGTAGCATATGTACAGTATTTTAATGAGTGTAGAACAGCAGCTTACAGAATACGGATTTATCCATATAGCAGCCTTAATGTACATGCTTTATGTACCACAGCGCACCATTATTTTTAAACATTAAGGGGCAGATTTATTAAAGGTTGAAGTGAATTTTCAAAGGAAAAAACTTCGAATTTCGAAGTAAATTTTTGGGTACTTCAACCATCGAATAGGCCAAAATTCAACCAATCGAACATCGAAGTAATGTCTCTTTAAAAAACTTTGACACTTTGCCACCTTAAACCTGCTGAATTGCTGTTTAGCCTATGGGGGACCTCCTAGAACCTGAGGCTTTTGGGCAAGTTTTGAGAAGTCAAAGTTTTGTTTTGTAAAATCCTTAAATAGTTCGATTTGAAGGATTAAATTGTTAGATCGTACGATTTTACTTTAATTGAAAACAGCCATTTTCGCTGGAAAAAATACTTTGACTATCGAAGTACTCAAATTCTTCGATATGCCCCCAAGTGACCCTGACACCTGAATTAATAGTTCACCATATGCACTATTTAGAAATTGTCAGAAAATGCCCTATATTATACTAACCACTGGTAGTTCTTCTAGGAGTTCTGTTCTGATTTAAAGAAGCAAGCTAAAAGCTGCAATAATCCATACAATTTACCATATAGGCACTCGAGGGCGCCGTAGGCACAGGCCCTCAAGTGCCTAAATGTTAAATACCTTCATCCCACTATGATGGAATATCTGTAAGCAGCCTGCGATGCTTTTGGAAGTAAAAGCACCAAGCATGACATGCTCCACTATCCAAGTTTTTAATTATGAAATTCTAATTTCTGGCTGAAATATAATTGAGGAGGAATGATAGTAATTAAATGAGCTTGAAAAAGGACAAAAATCATTAATTAACTGAAATGATCTGCATGGTATGTTAGAGATGAATACTGCCATAACTCTTTGTACACTTGAGACTGCAGGAACTAAAAAACATATGACTGTGAAGATTGTTGTACATGCAAGTCATGATATCCAGTAGCACACATGCATTTAACTCGAGGCAGTGTACAAAGTGCAAATAAGTTATGCCTGTATTTTTTTCCCACAGTGCACTTTTTTTTCACAGAATGGGGGAATGCAGGGATGCAGGCTGCTCCGTCACTGGACGGGGAGGGGGTGGGGAGTAGGCTGGCAAAAGTGGGTGGACGCAGGGTGGGGAGTGGGTGTGGAGATGCACAGGGGCAGGCAGATTGGGGAGTGAAGTATGCTGGGCCCTCTGAAAAATTTTACAGGGGGCCCAGGGAACTGTAGTTATGCCACTGGACACAGCGAACCCTGGAGCTCAAGGGTCATTTGCCAATAATGCAATGCTCCAGTTTGCTAATTGGTGTTGAGCACAACTATCCAGTGAGAAGAGCTCATTTGGACGCAAGTACCTTGAAAGTGTTTTTTTCACTGCGGGGAAAAGCAGAAGCTGTCCACTGCGTCTCCAGCTGTAGATAAGCCCTAGTAACTAGTAGTTATAATTTTAAAGCAAAGGAACTTGCTAAGAATTCTTGAATATGTTTCACCATTATCCGAGCAGCTTTTTCAGTTCAACTGAATGATAGAGAATGCTCCAGCAATTCAATGGTTTCAATGGCAGATTTTAACTGAAACTCACAGAGGTGTGAAAGTGTGATCCTGTCACAGTGGTGCTGTGAATATCGAAGGGGTGGTTCACCTTTAAGTTCCGTTTTCGTATGTTGGAGAATGGCTAATTCTAAGCGACTTTTAAAATTGTCTTCATTATTTATTTTTTTATAGTTTTTAAATTACTTGCCTTCTTCTTCTTTCCAGCTTTCAAATGGGGGTCACTGATCCCATCTAAAAACATGCTCTATATGGCTACAAATTTATTATTGCTACTTTTTATTATTCATCTTTCTATTTAGGTCATCTCCTATTCATTTTCCAGTCTCTTATTCAAATTAATGCATGATTGCTAGAGTAATTTTGACCTTAGCAACTAGACTGCGGATATCACAAACTGGAGAGCTGTTGAATAAAACGGTAAATAACTCAAAAACCAGAAATAATAAAAAAAATGAAAACCAATTCCAAATTGTCTCAGAATATCACTCTCTACATCAAAGAGTACTAATTTGCAAGGGGCTGCACCAATTCATAAATAAAATGGAAATTTGATTTTAGTTAATCTGCCCCTTAGTATAAGGGACCAAGAATGTAACTTAATTTTCTGCCAGGAGTGAGACAGAAATATCTATCACCCCCAAATTACACATACAGTATGCAAACAGTGTGTATATGTATGTGTTTCCCAGAATGGTTTGTATTATTATGTTACATGTCTTTTCAGAATTCCAAGCTTTTGTTTCAAAAGCTGGAATCACAGGTTCTGCTATATATTATATCCATGAAATTGACAGATCAGCAGTAGGAGAAAATCATGAAAAAAAACGTGACATTTGAATGATTTGATTTGGTTTTTTGAAAGAAAATATCTTTATTGAGGGAAGGGAATATGTTGTTGGACATTATTCATGCAAAATGTTAAAAATGGTCTTTTAATATTCTAAAATTATATATATATATATATATGTATATATATATATATATATATATATATATATATATATATATATATATATATATATATATATATAATGGCCAGACTTATCAAAGGTTGATCGTAAAATCATATTCGAAATTTCGAGTTTAAAAATTCACACGTTCGGATTTTAAACCCCCTAATCGAATGCAAATTCGAATGTGAGATTTATCACATCTCGACCATGGAAACAATCCTAATTCAAATATTCACCACCTAAAACCTGCCGATCTTATGTACAAGTTAATGGCAGAAGTCTGTTGAGCCATTTGGAGATGTTAATAGCCTTTCTGACATTTAAGGTTTTTTTTTCTGAGAAAAACTCGATTCGTATCCGTATCAAATATGAATCGAATACAATTAGAATTTTTGGTTCGGAACCATTCGATCGAATATTAGACATTAAAATTTTTCTTATATAACCTCCCAGTTGAATTGTGAGTATATTCGAATTAAAAAAAATTCACATGAATTTGAAATTCGATCTTTGACAAATGGGTCTCCCAGTGTATGTTCTATATGTATTTAGTGTATGAGCCTAATTGTTTGGCAAAACTTTGAACACATACAAGTAATAGTGACCTTTAACCATACATGTTTCATTTACTGCTAATTATTTATTGATTTGTTTCAACACACAGCTGACTCCAGGAAGGCCACATGTTCATTCCTCATTTACCTTTGGCATTCAACAAAATATTACAATAAAATATTCATAGATTTTTATTAGTACTTATTTAATTTGGCATAATATTATATTCTGCTTGGCTGAGCATAACATTTGTATTAACCTTGACAATTAAAAGGCACTGTCCTTGAAATTTCAATTTTCTTGACAAGCGATACAGTCTGTTAGCATGCATTGCACAGAGCTCAATAGTGGTTACACTGCACATTATTTAACTTCATGTTTCTATTTTAAAGTAACAATAACAATACCATTTTAGAAAAATGTATTCTTGCAGAGCAATATTGTTTTGGCTGCTAGGGTCAGTGACCCCAATTTGAAAGGTGGAAAGAGGCAGAAGAAGGCAAATAATTCACAAACTACACAAATAGTTGCTGAGACATTCGATAATATACTAAACGTTAACAGAAAGCTGAACTACCCCTTGTATTAGACTAGTGTGTAGGGATGAGCAAACATTTTCACCTAATACAGTTTAGTGGCAGAATTGGTGTTTTCTCCAACTGCAATTTTTTTAAGCAAATATTGTTGCAAATCTGCACTAGAATTTCCCCATGCAGTCTGTTTTGCTGGAAAAGACAACACGGTCTGCAGAAAAAGAAATACAGATGCCGTAATTTGAACACATTTCTTGGAATTTTAGGGCTGTGTTTTATGTGTTATTACAGTTCTACTAATAAAATGAATTGCCCTTTAAGCTGCAAATCAGAGTTTCCCCAAGAGACTTGCTTATCTTAAATAAATTGTATTTTTGCTTATCTTAATTACAAATGTATCTAAGTGTAGGTGCCGAGGATTCTGGGCTCTCTGCCAAAAGCCTCCTAATTCATTACATTTACAAACATTGTATCTTTTTCTGGAGTCAGTGCAGGAGATCAAAGAGAAACTCAGGACATTTCAGTAACAATCCGGGATAGAGGGCTGAGCTGTCAAAATCGGGACTGTCCCGCAAAAAAAATGGGACAGTTAGGAGGTGTGTTCTCCCTTTTATCTTTCTAAATACTGCCACCTACTGGGCAACCAATAAACCAGATCAGATTACTGATAACAGGAAAGAGGTCCTTTCACCCAGGACTCACTAAAGACCAGTTTAGATGTCCAAATACATGAGGAACTGCCTGTGGAGATGCCTAAACCTCAGGATCTCTCCATGTATAATACACAAGAGTCAGAAATATCCTGCAAATTATATTGTTACAAACTATACTTTTTGATGTCATTAGTTAGAATAGTGCAAAGTGGTGGCATTTGTATCACATGACTCACGTGTGTATTATAAAAAATTATGTACCCTCTGTTGCAACATATGGTAATATTAGACGTAACCTTGGAGTTCCATGACTTCTATGGAAACTAAGAACCTTCGGAACCTTTTACTTCTGAGAAATGAATTAGGTACCAAGAGGTAGATGAGTCCCTGTGCAACTGCAATGCCCTTATATAATTTCACATCATGCGCTAAATTATTGTTGTCCAACCAGAGGTCTGCAGACCAGATGTGGTCCTCCAGGATATTTGTATGGCCCCTAGACTCTAAGACAGCTCAAGAGCATCACCAATCTCTTTGATGTTGTCAATATCTTAATATAATCTGCCCCTCAATCATGTAGTTTAGTGGATCACTTCTCTATATAATACTTTTAATTACCAGTTACTTCTTACATACAGAACTACAGAGTTGTGCAGTATTTCAAGCATGAACAATGTAAAATTCAGCTGAAAGCAAAGGAGTATAAAAATAATTTGCCTTTGCATGAATACTATACTGAAATATTTCTGTTTCTGGGTCAAAGATATCTAAAAGACTATACGAGCAGAGGAATGCAATGGAAGGCATATCACAGTAAATAAAATCAGATTGACTATTTCAACCAAGAGAACATGCATGGGAATAAAAAGAAATTAAGCTTATCATGAAAATGTTTTATTGCAGTAATTGCCACTAACTGACAATAGAAGCAACGTTATCACTTTGCTATGCTTCAGTGTGGCGTTTTTTGTTTTTATGCTTCCAGATGTTATTAATGCTTCCCTGTATCCTTCCTCAAATGTAACTTGTGTATTTATTATTAGTGAAGTTATTTGTATTGATCCGATTGGATTATTTTGTCCTTAGAGCAAAGAATTGTATTCTGTGTCTGGGTGTATCTCCTCAATTGACATGCTTTTCTGGGGCTCTGTACAAAGTCCTGCCAAAAGAAGTTAAAGGGGTTCTTCACCTTTAAAGGAGAATTCAACCCTAAAGTTAAAAAGCCCCTACCCCCCTAGCCTACATAGACCCCTCCTCCCACCGGCCTAATTGTTACGCTGTGAAAATGCCTCTAATGTTTTACTTACCCCATCAGAGTTCACGGGAGCCATCTTCAGCTGTTTCGGTAATCTACGGAATGAGACCAGCGCTTCAGTAATTTTCTTGAGTTTTGGCACATGCACAGTTGGCGCAAAACATGCGCCGACACGCCGGTGTCATTACGAAGATATACGAAGAGAAAAAGTTGGCGCACGTGAACGCCAATGCCTAAATCTGCACCGAGGGGTAAGTAAAACGTTAGGGGCATTTGCCCGGGGTAACACTTAGGCTAGGGGAAGGAGGGAAGGGTGGGTCTATGTAGGGTAGGGGGGTAGGGTTTTTTTAACTTTAGGGTTGAATTCTCCTTTAAGTTAACTTTTAGTACGATCTAGAGATTTAGAATTTGAAGCCATTTGCAACTGGTTTTTATTATTATTTGTAGTTTTTGAGTTATTAACTTTTTATTCAGCAGCTCTCCAGTTTGAAATTTTAGCAATCTGGCTGCTAGGGTCCAAATTACCCTAGCAACCATGCACCGACTTGAATAAGAGGCTGGCATATGAATAGGAGAGGGCCTGAATAGAAAGAATAGTAATAAAAAGTAGCAATAACAAAACATTTGTAGCCTTATGAAGCATTTGATTTTTAGCTGGGGTCAGTGACCCATAGTTGAAAGCTGGGAAGAGTCAGAAGAAAAAGGTAAATAATTAAAAACCTATAAAAACAAATAATGAATACCAATTGAAAGTTGCTTAGAATTGGCCGTTCTATAAAAGTTAATTTAAAGGGGAACTGCCCCTTTAAATATAGGACTCCCTTGCAACCTAGTGAGCTGTACCCTTCACTCAGCACATTATAATAATATATTAGGCCCATGGATAGAGTAGTCTCCTTGCCAGGAGGAAATCACTAAGTACAAAGCACTGTCATGTGCCATTTGGTTACTAACAAGCAAATCTGTGAAGCTGTTGTATAGGCACGTTCAGGTTAGAATTTCCTCCAGTGACAGTGTGGGAATTAAAATGTAAATTCACTGTAGCTCTGCAATCAATATCATTCTTTAGCTTGTCCAAATGCTGACTGCAATTGCTTGGAAATTCACATAGTTATACATTCACTACCAAGCACTTAACTGGGGCCAAAGGCCAATGTCCTCAATGGATTCATTTAAGCTGCTGCCTTAACATTTGGGTTCATTATTTTAACACAACCTCCCTTGTGTCCTTTTCAGATTTGAGTAAGATTTGAACCTACTTAATGTTTATACTGTTACACTTACATTCTGTAATGCCTGAAATAACTGTCAGTGCTTCACAGGTTAGAGGAATGGTTTTGACCTGCATGCTGCAGCCGAGGAGATGAAGAAATCCTTCATGGGCAAAATTATAATGTTGCCCAACCTACCCATTACTATAAGGTGTAAAATAAAAATGCAGGTTACCTTTAAATAATTTTTTTAACTGAACCAAAAATTGATTTCAGGGTAAGCAGCTCCTTAAAGGGATCCTGTCATCAGAAAACATGTTTTTTTCAAAACGCATCAGTTAATAGTGCTACTCCAGCAGAATTCTGCACTGAAATCCATTTCTCAAAAAAGCAAACAGATTTTTTTATATTCAATTTTGAAATCTGACATGGGGCTAGACATTTTGTCAATTTCCCAGCTGCCCCTGGTCATGTGACTTGTGCCTGCACTTTAGTAAAAAAATGCTTTCTGGCAGGCTGCTGTTTTTCCTTCTCAATGTAACTGAATGTGTCTCAGTGGGACATTGAGTTTTGTTCTTAGATCTGCCAGGCAGCTGTTATCTTGTGTTGAGCTGCTATCTGGTTACCTTCCCATTGTTCTTTTGTTTGGCTGCTGGGGGGGAAAGGGAGGGGGTTGATATCACTCCAACTTGCAGTACAGCAGTAAAGAGTGATTGAAGTTTATCAGAGCACAAGTCACATGACTTGGGGCAGCTGGGAAATTGACAATATGTCTAGCCCCATGTCAGATTTCAAAATTGAATAGAAAAAAAATCTGTTTGCTCTTTTGAGAAATGGATTTCAGTGCAGAATTCTGCTGGAGCAGCACTATTAACCGATTCATTTTGAAAGAAATGTTTTTTTCCCTACGACAGTATCCCTTTAAGGTTGAATCGCTCCATGGTAACATCAACGTTATAGTAAGGATAATACCATAATTAATTAAAATAAATGTATTTACTATAAAGCCTTATGTCACTATATGAGGAAATACCAAACTTAAGAGGTTTTTACAATTAGGCTGTTATTTATTAAAGTTCGAGTTGTATTTTTGGATTGAAACTTTTAGCAGCTTTGGGGCATAATAAATTTTGAAAAATTCGAGTTTTTTTCCTTTGAAAAAATTATAGTTTTTTTAGTGGGCAAAAACTCAAATTTTTACCTTATTTTTTAAGGTTTGAGTTGTGTTTTCCACGAAAATTAGAGTTTTCGAGTTTTTTTTAGGGTCAAAACTCACATTTTCGGGTTAAAAAAACTAAAATTTTTCGAGATTTATTATATCCCGACCCTGGAAATAGCTGGAATTTGAAAAAATGCCATGTAGGAGTAGGAGTCAATGGCAGAGGTCCCTTGAACCATTTGAGGATGTTAATAGCCTTTTTTGGAGGGTTTTGGTGAAAACGAATTAATTCAAGATTTTGGGTTTCGCAACTCGAGTTTTTTCCATTCAATACCATTCGAGTTCATTCGAGGTATAAAAAAACTCATTTGACCTTTGATAAATAACCCCCTTATTATACCCTGAAGCTACAAAAAGTCGGAATCTGAAAATCCTCCATCTCAAACCTGTTGAGGTCATGTATAAGCCAATGGGAGATGCCCCTTTTTTTTACAGTTTGAAGATATCGTGATCTGCTTTGGGTTTCGTCCGATTATCTGAAAAATTCAGGGTTTTAGTTTGGTTTAATAAAAATAGTAGGTAAATTTGAGTTTTATTAAAAAAAACCTTAATAAATCTCAGATTTTTAGAGCTTTTTTTAAAAAAATGGGTAAACCCAGAATTTTTAGAGATTTGTGGCAAAAAAAGACATTTGCTGGTTAGTAAATGGGCCCCTTTGTGTATGTTAGTTATACAGGGAATTCAAAAAGGCATGTGTCCATATAGTTCAAAGTTCATAATTCCATTTTATTTCTAGGAGATCCAATGGAAGGGATAAAAAATATGTTCAAGGGAAATCCTCAGTGTGGCCTCCACACGCCGCATGATGGAGTGTCACACTGTCGCCATTTCTGAAGAGGAGCGCAAGCGGAGAATCGGTAAGTTATTTCTTAATAAAGAATATGCAAATTTAAAGTTAAATGTGTCTTGGTGTTTTTTTTTTCGTTATGTAGAAACAAATTTCTCAAATTTTTTTATGTTACTGGTCCTTTAAGTCTACAAGAAAATCATGTAAACATTAAATAAATCAATAGGCTGGGTTTGCTTCATATAAAAATTAATTATATCTTAGTTGGCATCAAATACAAGGTACTGTTTTCTCACAGAGAAAAAGGAAATAATTTTTAAAAAATGTGATTATTTGGATAAAATGGAGTCTTTGGGAGATGGCCTTTCAGTCATTCTGAGCTTTCTGTATAACAGGTTTTCAGATAAGGGATTCCATTCCTATAATATAGACAATCCAATCACTAAACTATGAATTGTACACATAAAGATAATATAGGCTAGTTTAATGATATATACAAACTACAAGAAGTCATTCGATACTGAGATGTTAGTTTTAGGGAACTTTTAGGAATTTAATAAACACTGGAGTTTATATTTAGAGGTGTAGCAAGTGAGCATTTTTTTATAATAATAATAAAACAGTACCTTGTACTTGATTCTAACTAGGCTACATAAATACATATTCACGGCGAAACAATCCTATTGAGTTACATTTTAAATGTATTTAAGCAAAATGAAATTATGGTTATTTCAATTATGGAAAGATCCGTAATTCAGAAATTCGAATCGAACGATTCAAACTAAAAATCGTTCGACTATTCAACCATTCGTTAGTCAAAGTACTGTCTCTTTAAAAAAAACTTTGACCCCTTACTTCGCCACCTAAAACCTACTGAGCATCAATGTTAGCCTATGGGGAAGGTCCCCATAGGCTTTCCTAGGTTTTTTTGATAGAAGAAAAATCGTTCGATCAATGGATTAAAATCCTTCGAATCATTCGATTCGAAGGATTTAATCGTTCGATTGAACGACTTTTCCTTCAATCGTACGAACGAAGGAAATGCGGTAAATCCTTCGACTTCGATATTTGAAGTCGAAGGATTTTACTTCGACAGTCGATTATCGAGGGTTAATTAACCCACGATATTCGACCCTAAGTAAATGTGCCCTCACATGTAATTCTCTTAAAATAGCAGATTATGCTCTTTGAAGGTGGACTTCCACATGAATGACTCACAGAGGAACTATAACACTAATATACTGTACTGTATATTAGTGTGCTTATCTTTTCCAGCATTACTTAATATTCTAGGGGTTCATTTTATTTTAAATACCAGAAGCAGATGTGAAAAAAAAGTAATACACCCACTAGAAATACCTATAATACAACAGCCCCAAACTTTAAAACTATTTTTGAAAGAAGCCCATTTGATTTAATGTATCGACCATACACCATTTACAGGCTGCCACACAACATCTACAACAGCAGATCCTTTGAACTCCAGAAATGTTTACATTTTTTAGGAGGGACACCAGACCAGTGTCGGACTGGCCCACCGGGATACCAGGAAAACTCCCGGTGGGCCCAGGTGTCAGTGGCCCCTCATGCTGCTAAACATTTGGCCTATTTCATGGTCATTCCCTATTCCTATAAGAACAAAGAGGCAAAATAGATAGAATAATAGATTATAGTATGTAAAGAAAAGAGACTAGGGGAATAGACATTTAGTGAGGATAGTAAGAATAATAGCACTGAGAGTGGGCCCCTGGTATAAGGTTTTTGGGTGGGCCCCTGGTGTCCCAGTCCAACACTGCAACAGACTACCTCAAGGAAACTTACACAATTGTGTGCATATAAACATATTAACTCCTTGCAGATAGTAATCTGGCTGGAATGAGGCTTGAACCAAAACAAAAATGATTCCATTTAGTGACAGAGATGGAAGAGTGGTAGAAAAGGAAAAGCATTCCCCATTGCATGGATGTTAAGAGTATAAAAAAAATTTCTCCTATAGTTTTTTCAATATATACAGTAATATACTATTAATGAACTCCATTCAACCTAATATGTTTGGGATGGTGCAAATAACGTTTGCTTTTTTTTTGCAAAAAATATAAATTACCACAGCCCAACACACTGAATCCAGGACTAGTCAGCAATTTGCAATGCCTTTTTACAAAACATGAAAAATATAAATACAGTATGACATTTTCCTTTCAAGTAATAAGAGCAAGTGCCTTTTGCTTCTCTTCTCTGTACAGTCTGTCAGATGAGACCTTCTTAAGTACAGCTGCTTGGGAAAACATGTTTTCATATCTTAAAAGGTTAACATAATCTTTCCAATTGAGACTGTATGTATGGCCATTAAAATAGTTTCAATGACCTCTGTGCCTTTTCCGTTTTTTATAAAACATCTCTGGAAAAATCAAATACTGCCATGTCATTCAGATGAAAAACGGAAATTTTGTTTACATATTTGAACCTACATGTAAAGTATCCATAAAAAGAGCTACACTTGTCAAGGTTTTAACTTCAATTCAGCAAAACAAATCACACTCATGGGAAGGTCCTGTTAGGGTGCCAGATCTTGCTTGACATTTACTAAAAGAACTCAGCTTAGTAAATCTCTAGCACCCACTGGTTTCCAATGCAATACATAACTTGCTGTAAGAAGAAACTGATTATGAAGCAACAGTTTTCTACCTTGGTCATTAATAATCTGTAGTGTGTATAGCACATTCCATTGGGCTAGATATACTATTAAGGCTGCTGCAGTTGCTGTTGTGCTAAGCTTATTCTATTATGATGTATGCTATTATGAGTTTTCTATGTTCATTTTGAGACATTTTCTGCTTGATGTCTTTGCCTCCACATTCTGTGGAGTCATTTAGTCCAGATCAGCAGATATAACTGTAGATATAAATCCTGTTTTATCATTGACAGAAGCCACCTGTTCTAAATCCTGGGCAAAATGCTCCAGATATATTTAAATATTTTGGTGCATAACTTGTCTTTACTCAACCCCAGCTCTTTAGGGCTAGCATTGCAAAAAAACGTGCAACTGAAAAATTAACACTTTACTATGTGCCAAGTGCAGAGTTTGCATTAACATCTCTTAGCTACTGACCAGTGCACTTTATTTCTTTATCTCATGCCGATTCCTGACTAGTCCCAATTGCACAAGCTCTTGCAGGATTCTTGTCAGCAAAGAAACACCAAGAGGATATGAATGGACAGAATATGGTGCCGGGGAACATCGGTGCTCTGCATTTTAGGCTCAGATTTTCAATGTAATACATTGTGTGGGGAGGGAGAGGTGAGGGGGCCAATTGAAGGTAGTTAAGTTAAGTCTTGTCACTAGGGGAGTTTAGTTCCCCTTTCAACACTGCAGCTGAGCCCTGGAGAGGAGGTTATGAGAAAAACAAGAGCAGACAGCTAGAGCAGAGTTTCTGTGGAAACCAGCAATGTCATTTCATTGGCTTCTAGACTGAAAGGCATGTTTAGTAAGCTGAATTGAGAAGAACTGAGAGAATTCCATTTGGGATATGGTGAGTAACAGGGTGGGAGAAGATGATGACCTCAGGAACACTGATTAGTGAACTGTTCTGCTAAAGGTTGCTTTGTGGGAAGTCTCTATGTCCAGTTTTTTTATAAAGGTATGGAGCCTCACTGAAGTAGCCACTCTACATAATTGGTCAGGTGGGACCACCAATCGTTCTGCCCAAGATATCGCAGTTGCAAGAGTTGAACACATACTTCGAAAAGATGAAAGTGTCTGGTTGGCAGATAGAAAGGATGTTTAAATTGTATCCTTTATACATTTTCCACCTAAATAGTCTAGAACTTGCCTTGCCTTTATTTTTTCCATTAACATGTCAGAAAAATGTTCCCAGATTTTCTAAGGTTTTCAATTTTGGATAAATATTGTGCAAAAGTCAGCATTTAGTAACACCTCCTTTTTCACAGATTTCAGCTTGTAAACATCTTCATATCGAAAGTGTTTCAGTTCTTCCTGTAGGGATTTTTGCCCACTCTTCCTTGTGAGATCTTGATGGGCCATCTGCTTGTGTAAGATCTGCCAACAGATTTTCAAGTGAGGAGCCATTCCAAAACCTTCAGCCTTCTACAGTATTTTCCAAGTATCTAATGGTGGCTTTTGAGGTATGTTTATGATCATTGTCTTGTAAGAAAAGACAATGATTTCACACTGGCACACATAATTTGCTGATATTTAATGGAATTCATTCTTTCCTCTACTTGTGCAAATTTTCCTGTTCCACTGGCTGCCTCACAACCCCAAAGCATAATGGATCCACCCCCATGTTTAACGGTTGAGTATTTTTCATCATGTTTCTCCTTTTGGTCTTCAAACGAACTTTTGGTGGTTATGAAGAGTTCAGTCTTGACTTCATGAAAAACTGTTCAAACCTTTATTTATATAAATATTAAGTGAACAATATCCTGTGTATTTTATCAGTCAAAAATATGAACCAGTAATAGTTACGCGTTGAAAGGCTAAATAACAAATGGCGGAGTTTTAACCTTATTGCTCATAATTTGACCTGGCTGCCATTCATATCGGAATTACACTTTACTTATAAAAATACATTATCAGGAGAACTTTAAATAACTTCAATCTAAAGATAAAGCAGCCTAAAAAATGATCTTGAAATAAAACAATTGTATATAATTGGAGAACTATGCAAACAATTAACCAACACTTTTGGCATTTTATATGGCAGAGTTGCTTCCCGTTATGTGATTTAAATATAAAATAAGCCTTTTACAGGATTAAACGTCATCAGCCCTTTATGCGTGCTGAGTGATAGGCTTTCTAATGACATTTTTTAAGGCTCTCTTGGAATGTACCAGACAAGAGCAACTGGGTATTGCATTTCCAGAGCCGCCTGCTGAGCGGTGACATATGGAAACGTTCACTGTAAATGGAAAATCAAGTTCAGTATAATTATGACATAACGTTAAATTTTTTTTTAAGGTCTAATGATTGTTTATCTGTTGTATATGTTGCATATGTTGATCTATTGTTGGATTTGTTATAATTAATTATAATGGATAGTACTTTGAATTGCCAAATGAACCTGTCACTTTAGAGTAATTAGAATTAGATCATTTTGCCCTTTGATTCATTCCTTAAAACAATATGTAGTAATATGTCACTAAAGAGCAGGGCTTCTTAAGATTTTTCTCTTTTCTCAGGTCAAGATGTGGAATTAGCTTCATGACCATGAAATTCATTGTTAGGATTCCTGTGTAAGAACTAAATCTGTTGTATTTTACAGAGCTTATCTGCTTATCTGCTATTTAACCTGTGCAAACACACCAGTTTTACCAGTGCAGGGCAAAAGTACATAATATATGAAACACTGTAATTCTTCACGTTACTTTTCCTTTAAATAAACCCAATAGGATTGTTTTGTCACCAATATGGATTCATGCAGTTTAGTTACCATCAAGTACAAGGTACTGTTTAGATTCTATCTTTTAGGTATTGTCATTTCCACCATATTAAATCAGTGAATCACATTTATCCTTTGAGAGTCTCAAGTCTACATCAATCCTTTTTTCTATTCTTTGTCTACTTTTTTCACACATTCTGCTTTTAACCTCACATTATAGACCAAAAGCTCTGAAGTAAGTGAAATATATGAGACTATGGGGAATTTTATGCTTGTGCACTGGTCACTCTCTATCCTGTCTGACCTCCTACTGGTGTAGGACATACAGATTAAGAGATTGGAGAGTCCAGCTATATGTAAAAAGAGTCCAACAAAAGAAACATTATCTAACATTTTCCATGCTATACAGATATGGGATCCATTATCTGGAAACCCATTATCCAGAAAGCTCCGAATTACAGAAAGGCCATCTCCCATAATCTCTAATTTATCCATTTTTAAAAATGATTTTTTTTCTCTGCAATGATGAAACAGTAGCTTATACTTGATCCCAACTAAGATATAATTAATCCTTATTGGAAGCAAAACCTGCCTATTGGGTTTGTTTAATGTTTACGAGATTTTGTAGTAGACTTAGGGGCTCATTTATTGAACCTGAAATTGTTCTGGTCAAGTTTTTAAAGGGGAAAACTAGATTTTTTGAGATTTATCATACTCCAAAGCTGCTAAAAATCCAAATCTGAAAATACTCCATCTCAAACCTGTCAAGGTCATGTAGAAGTGGCAGATGTCCTTGAAGATGTCTCTAGACATTGTGATCCACATTGGTTATCGTCCAATAATCCGATAAATACGAGTTTTAACAGTGACAATTCGAGTCGAGTTTTCAGAATGACAAACTTACAATTCGAATTGACACATGAATTAATCACAACGTTTTTTGCTCCAATTATTAATAAACGCGTTAGCTTCTTGGATGGGAGTTCAGTCGACTTTGTTTTAATAAAAAAATGAGATAAACTCGTTTTAGTAAATTATCCTCTTAAGATCTGAAGATCCAAATTACGGATAACTCAGTTATCTGGAAAACCCCAGGTCTCTAAAACTAATTACTCTAAAACCATGAAAAATTTGATGTTCATTAAAAGTGTAAAATTCACAAGAAACTCTAATTCAAAAGTTTGCCCTCTAAAAGCTGTAGAGGTTATGTAGAAGTTCGTGGAAGGTGTTTTTTTTTGTTTCTTTGCTTGGATTTTTAGAGGTTTTCAGGTTTTTGTTATTTTGTAAGTACATGAACATTCGTGTGGATTTTGAGGTTTTCAAATTCTTATTTGTACTTGAGTTTTTTTTCGTTTTTGCTTTTTATATTTAGATCTTTTAATAAATATGTAATCATTTTTACTACAAAATCTTGTAAACATTAAACAAACCCAATAGGCAGGTTTTGCTTCCAATAAGGATTAATTATATCTTAGTTTGGATCAAGTACAAGCTACTGTTTCATCATTGCAGAGAAAAAAAATCATTTTTAAAAATGGATAAATTAGAGACTATGGGAGATGGCCTTTCTGTAATTCTGAGCTTTCTGGATAATGGGTTTCCAGATAATGGATCCCATATCTATATAGCATGTAAAAGAATGTTAGATAATGTTTCTTTTGTTGGACGCTTTTTACATATAGCTGGACTCTCCATTAATCTGTAAACCTTCAAAACCTCATAAATTAGAATTTTGTATAATAAGGCCGCCCTGTGTTGAGTTGGGGAACCGTCGAAGTTCAAAATTATTGTCATTTTTTAATTCTTCAGCATAGATAGAAATGTCTGCCTGTTTCATCTTTGTTACAACCTTGACCTTAACCCTTTTCTCACTTTGCCACTTTGATATCCCTTTTAGCTACAATAGCACAGAAATTACTTTGCCTACTTAGAAGTCCTGTTATTTCCCGTGGGAGGATAAAGAATCTCTGTTTTGCCAGTGCATCGCTGATACAGTATTTTACTATCCATATATTGAAAGTCATTGAAACCCCTTGAATTAATAGCATCATAAAGACATTTACTACATCATTGACATATCTATTACTACATTAACAGGTGTTACTTTCACATTTTGAGAAAAATGTTTGATCCTTAATAAACAGGCAATTCCAAGGAACTTAAATATGGAAATATTGAAGTTTTACTATGTCTGGGATTTTAATGAGCAGTCTAATTTTTTTTGCACAGATTATTTGTATAATAATTTGTAAGTGTATGCTATTTACAGTTACTTTTAATTATTTTAGATTGTAAGCTCTTGTATGCTCTGTAAGCACTGTATATATTGCTAGCGTTAAATAAATTCATAATGATGATTTAATATTAATATTTTCTGAGACATTATGCAGAAAGAAACTCTTCTCTAAAATCTGTGGGAAATGGAGCAGCTGCAAATGAGCATTCTTATGGCTCCCATATAGATAAGCATCAAAACCTCGAGCAGGTGTCGTCCTTAGAATTCTCAAGCTCAACATGACTCAAATGAGTCTATGGTAGGAGAGTGCATATAAGAAAGGCCTAGCTGCTTGTTTACAGAAAATCCTTCTGTAGGTAGGAGACTGTTAGATGTCAGGCTGAGCCTTTTGGTAGCTTGGTGGCCCCTGCAATTACTAATGTTCAGTAATGCTCTTTTTCCACAAATCAGCAGAATAACATAATCACAGACAAAATCCAGGCTAAGTCAGAGTCAAATCCAGTATTCAGGGCAAAATACCTGGCAGTATACAAGAGAACAAGCGGTTGCTGCACAAGACTCCATTTTGGACAAATGTGTCAGGATGAGCTGAGTTTCAAACTCTGGGGTGTTTGTTCCAGGAACTATGCAATTTCCAGTTGAGCCACTGGAGGCTTTCATGGCTGCTTTTGATCAGTCCTATTTTCATATTTATTGTGTTCTGACTGCTCCCTTGCTTCCACTCACCTCATTAGTCTCATGTGTTCTTCATCCCCCTAATCAGAACCCCTTATATACCTGCCCATGACTACAGCTCCTTGCTTGGTCATTTTGCATCCTAGTCCTGATCTTGTTATTCCGTTCCTTGATTCCTGTTCCTTGTTACCTGTTCCTGGATTCCTGTTCTTGATTCTCAGTCTTGCTCCAGTTCTCCTGTTCCCTCCTTACCGGTCTTGTTGGATTTCCCAGTTGTGACCTTGGCCTGATTACTGGACTCTGTTTGCCTGCTGCCTGACCCGACCACGTACTGGTATATTATTTAATATTTTCATCAACCACCTGTTTTGGTTTTGGCTCATTAATCCTTATTTTCCTTCACCATCTCTTTAAGACTCTGTACCATTATTTTTAATTATACCCCTGGTTCACCACCATACAGGCTCCTATCTGATTATTTAAGTTCAGTGTCCGATCATTACAATATGAATGGGCAAAATGTAATTTCACTAAAGGTGCACAGGCCACAAAGGAGTGCCAAACAGAAGGGAGGCAGCAGGGGTGGATTAACCTCAACTATGGCCCTGTGTGGTGCCCTACCCCACCCAAAATCTACCTCTCTACATGACACTGGGCTCCTCTTCAAACTATGGGCCTGGTTGACTGCCAGGGCTGCCATTATGGTAATCTGCCACTGCAGGCCGGCATGGGCCGCAGGACACACAGAACCAGAATCCCAAGTAACAAAGGGCCAGACCATACACTCACACCAGACACCCTTTCCTCAATATTATATTGAATGCCTGCTCACCTGAGGGGCACATATTATAACACTACATCAACAGGCAATCAATTTTATTCATCTATATTTTTTCCTGAGATGTTTAAATTGATTTGTATTTGCTGCACCTTCTTCCTATGTTGATCCACCCCAGTATAGGTGGTAGGTTTTGTCCTACCTCTCTTGTGGGCCTATGTGCCATTGCTGACCCATCATCTAGAAGGCGCTGAATTATGACAATTAGATTTCTCAGTGTCAGTGTCTTATGCCAGCATGGCGGCATTTGAAATCTGCACGTGGTTCTTTCGGTGAGAGTCCACTGAGTGTAGAGAGGCAAGTAACAGTGGGAACCCTGGAATTACTTCCAATTTAAAGTTGGCAGGCGCACCAGGGTTCCCGTGTCAGTACTGCACTTGCAAACAATTTGCAACAGGATTCGTGCCAAGTGCAACGATGGGGAAGTGCAAGGAGCATGTTTAAACACAAGTACCTTTAATGAAAGATATCAATATGCTCACCGACTGCATCCATTTTTGTGCAGCCACAACTGCATGTGTGGGGGTATATGAGCCCTATTTTTTCATGCATTTGATATACATTTGAGACGTAGGTTTAAGCACAGAATTGCATTCTGCCTGGTTGCCACACAAGTGATTAGATCTCTGTTTTAATATTTGCTCCATTGCATTTTTTAAATACATGATGCAGTATGTTTATGCATTTGATGCATATTTTCATTCAATTTCATTCATTCAATTAATATAGAGAAATGCATGCTGAATTTACAAAAACATGCTTGCACTAAAAATAACCAAAAGTGATGAATGCAATCAGCATGCATTAGAATAGAGGCACATTCAAGAAATCTTTGAATGCTCCTTTGCTATGGATAATGACAATACTTACATCCCAAGCTCTTAGGATACTGTAAATCTCTTGTCAGGTAAGACTGGCTTCCCTGTGCCAGTCTGATTCCAATGACTGCTTTTGGTGATGCCTTCCAACTCTCCAGCCCACCAGCAGGTCTCTGTCTTTCTCCACCTCATTGCTTTCTCTGCCAGGCTTTCCTATTTCCTCCTCCTGCTGACCACTCTCAGACATCTGTGTAACTTCCTGCAGCCCTGAGATCACTGTGCAGCTGGTTGCTAGGCAACAGTTTACAGCAGACAGACACAGGCGTATTTAGGGTTGCCACCTTTCCATACGGCTGAGACTGGGCAGGGGGCATGGCCATGATGTCAGTGGGCAGGACCATGTTTTAGATGGGAGTGGCTGTGACATTAGGCTCGGGGCTATGATGCGGCGATCAGCGATTGGCTGATCGCTGTGTCAATCAAGGAAATCGGAAGTTTTGACCCGGGCAGCCCTTCAAAATACTGGGCTGTCTGGGTCAAAACCGGACAGGTGGCAACCCTAGGCATAGTGCCTGCTCCACAACAGCGAAGCCTTCCAAATCCACAGGGCCCATCATGATTCTGAAAGTAAGGGTTCTTCTTTAGATATAATTAGAAGGGAGTACAGGCAATTCTTGTTCATTCAGTAGATCATTTTAGGCCTCACTGAACTACAATTTCCAATATCACAATAACAGCTCAAAGTTTGTTAGGGGGGGTCTTTAAGCTGCAGTTCCAAAACATCTGGAGGAGCTTCCACCTTACCAAAGATCTTTGAATTCTCCTGTCCATATATACTGTTGCTAACACAGAGCATACCAAAGAAATGGGACAATCTTTCTTTCCAAATTCATTACAGGTATGGGATAATTCCTCCATTGAATTGATTTTTGCCACAGTAACAGATTAATGATATGACATGTTGTATTAACTTTTTAGGCAGAGGTCGAAGAGCCCTTATGTGGTCAATGCATTTCCTATTGACTTTGCCGAAGGCTTGTTCAGCAATTACTGCCATTGATTTCATGGCTTCTTCCTTAACAATTAACATAATGTTTTAACCCTCTCAGTGTTTTCCCACTGTGTGTAGCCAGACAACACTTGGTGGAATATTTATCAGGGTGAAATTAGAGCTCACCATAGTCTGTGTCTGAGTGAAATTGCACTGTTCTCTGTTCATTATATTTTAAAGGTGTGGTTCACCTTCAAACAACTAGTTGTTTCCAGATAGCTCACCATAAATAATGACTTTTTCCAATGACTTTCTATTTTCTATATGTGACCGTTTTTCTAATATTGAAATGTAAAGTGTAATTTTTCACCTTCTGAAGCAGCTCTGGGAGGGGGGTCGCCGACCCCTGTAAACTGTTCTAAATGGATACATTTAGTTGATACATTTCTTATCTTTGTCCCTGCTGAGTAGAATCTCTGAGTTTCATTAAAGGCAGCTGTTAGAATTGATACAATTGTTGCTAATACTCCAGAGATGCTGCTGAGAAATGTATCAACTAAATGTTGCAGAATTGTAACAGTTTAGAGTCTGCGCCTGAATTACTGAGCTGCCAGACTCAAAACACCAGAGACAGGAACATTCAACTTTAATCTTAGATTTTGGAAAAACAGTAAAAAAATAAATAATGGAAAGTAATTGAAAAAAAGTCTTTATTTCTGGGGAACAATCTACAAACAACTGAATTGAAAAAAGTGTGGAAATTTTCAAGCTGCAAACTCTCATTTTCACCCATAAATACTTCTCTAAAAACCCTATAGAAATGAAGAATGTCAAAATTTCACAGACTATGGCAAGCTCTAATTTTACTCATTAATACATACAGTATGTCCCATAGTGCTGTTTAGATCAAATTGAAATCCAGAAATGAAGAATCTACAGTGATGGACATAAAGGGTTAAATTGGTCTTAGCAGGGCTCTTAGCCTGTATTTTTTGTTAATATTTTTTACAGAAAAAGCTGATACCTAGATATGGTGGCCTATTTTGTTCCTGAGAAGAATCTGCAGATATGGTCCTTGCAACTGATATCTTGAGGCATTTTATAGCAATAGAGGCAGGGGCAGTAAGTATTCCAGGACATTAAGGTGGTTATTTACTAAAACTCAAATTTATCTCATATTTTTATTAAACCAAGCTCAACCAAATTCCCACCCACAATTTTATCTTGTTTATCAATAAAATAACTCAAAAAAGTCAAGCGTACAAATTTTGTGGATTTGACACCTGAATCGCTCGGTTTTTTTTTTGGATTATTGGACAAAATCCAGAACAGATCATGATATCTTCAAATTGAAAAAAGGGACATCTGACATTGACTTCTAAATGACCTCGGCAGGTTTGGGATGGAGGATTTTCGGATTTGGATAATACTCTAAAATTCATGATTTTTTTTCCCAGTTTTTGGCCAAAAAACCCTGACCAGAAAAAATTGAGGTTTAGTAAATAACCCCCTTAGTGACTTGTCCAGGGTCACAAGGAGATCGAAGGAGGGTCGCTAGCATGAGATCCCATGTCAAAGGTTGGTCACTTAATATTTAGGCCAATTCGTGTTATAGCATTTTGCAGTTTAGCCTGTAATTTACTGTATGTGGTTTTCTGGTGAAGACTGATGGCTCTTCTCCTTGTCTAGAAAATACCATAAAGTCAGAGTACAATGCTTATTTATTAACTAGTAATTGCCAACAAGCTGACAATTACTGTGTCTTTTCTGTTTTTAGAAGAACATTAGTCAGTGTGTGTAAAATGAAAAAAGTGATCTAACTTTAATGTACCATGATTTGATCCATGATTTAGTTAGTGAGGCAAGAGAAAATCTATGTTGGGTGAAAGAGCCAAAAACTATAGCCCCATAGTCCCTCCACACACAGTCTTTTGTTTCGTCTGACTAGATGCACATATCAAGTTCTACATAATAATAGGAAGGACCTGACTTCTGAGTATATAAATGCTGGATCTTTCAAGAGGGATTTATTATTCAAATTTCCCCTTTAAAAAAATAAAAATGATAATTAGAATTGTATTCTTTGCAAGGGTTGGGGCAAAACAACAATATTAAGTAATTGGGCTCAACAGAGAAAGTTAGGGAAGTTAATGCCACAAATGTTTATTTATATTGCACTGGGTAAATGAGCTAGGACAATAACATCAACAAACGATGAAAGTGTGTATGCCAAATGGCACAGATAGTCAGCTGTCAGTTTTAACCCCCGCACTGCATTTTATGAAGCTCTCAAATTTCAGATGGATCGCCTATATCTACAGTATATCTTTCAGCATTATATGGCTGCATCCATCATCATCCAAACAACATAGGGACACTGCAATGTGAATCTTAGTCTTAATCTTATCTACTATTCCACCACTCCCCAATACATATGTAACCTTATGTCCACATGTACAGTTACTTATAAGTAGGATGTGGTTAACCACTTCATGTAGATCTCAAGTCTGACATTAAACTGACTCGAGCAATGAGGCAGTGAATTGAATACCACAATAGAAGATGAATAGAAATTGGAGAGAGCCTGAATATACAGATACATATTAAACTAATAACAATACTATTGCAGCCTCAGTAGAACTCAGCTAGTGATCTGCTTTACCAATTGAATAGTACAATGCACTGACATGTAATTTACAGATGAACTTTTGTTTTAGAAAATGTAATTATACAGCACACAAACTCACTGTCTTCCCTGGCATTGTGATATACTGTTTATTACAAATAAAATAACATTATGGATATCAGAGATGTAGTTTTTAACAACAATAGTAAAGTCCCTGACCTAAGAAGTAGGGTCCTAGTACAGTGCTGACCCCATGTTCAGTTTATACTCTGCCCTCCAGCAGGTACAAAGTACAAATTACAAAAGATTTCCTCCTGAATAGGGCAGCACTTACACATCATGCAGACTATACTTTTTCCTTAGGGGCCCCCAGCATTGGACTGGCAGCCCCAGTGTTTCTTTATACCCTCCAACCATACTACACACTAAACAGAGAAATGGAGCAACTATTGTGATATATCTGCACAAGGTTGGACTGGGCTGGTGCGACATGGGAAAAAACCCAGCGGACCCTGGCCCCACTGCGCCAGACCCAATAATATGATAGCCGCTCACCTTTACCTCCCCCCCCCAATCACGGCTTTAACGTAAAAGAATAATGTAAGCCTAGGGGGAGGAGGGTGGGTTGCGGCGCCAGTGAGTGGAGGACTCCACAACTGATGCGTGAGGGTCCCAGGGTATGTGGGTACCCCTGAGGTGGCACTGGGAGCCCCAGTTTGAAGCTTTGGCTGCAATTGAAATTGATGGTATATTCTAAGTCTGTTTTGCACTCCTGTTCCTTATCATGGCCAATACTGTTCAATGAGCTTGGATTGTACCAGTTTAGACATAATTGCTATTATTTTAACATTGCTATTGGTTCAGTTAACTTCGAAAGGCATTTGGCCTTTTCAGTATGCATATTTTCATATGTAATTGATTTGCCCCCTCCATACAAGACAAGGCTTACGTAAAAACATGTTACCAGTGACGTTTACATGAATGATGATACACAGGTGTAATCAGGTTACATTTTTTGTTATCTTTTAAATGTTTTTGATGCAATTAAAATGAATTCAAATAATAAAAAAATTTCCTGTGGGAATTGTCATTTCTTGACAAAAAAATACAGTTACAGAATAATAATGAAATATCATATAAAAAGCAAGCCATATACACACACTCTTCTAATAATAACTTGCTGTCTTTTTCGGGTAATCTTAATATCATTCTCAGTGTGTCTGGTAAAGCTTTAAATCGGTGTCCTGCCAATAAAATAACTAAAATATATGGTATTCTTACCCCACATAAAAGCAAAGACTTCTTTTTTGTATCTACAAAACAACATGGAATGATATCTCCCCCACAGTTTCCATAGGCATAAATAGGATAATAAGTGGAAAATGTGGGGGAGTGATCATTCCAAAATTACTCTGTTCAGAGACCAAGTGGATTTTCTACCTACAAACTAGAAATAGTGACTTTGATGTCACATGTTTATTTTTAATAATGGATTACCAATGCCATTTGGGAATTATAGAAAACCCATAAATATTTTAATCTCCTATATCATAATTTTGTGGACAGTCTTATAGGAGAAGGAAAGCCACGGAGGCATTTTATTTCCAATAGTTTAGCTGCAATAGTGCAAGCTAGGATGCTATATTTATTCTGTAGAATGTTTTACCATACCTGAGTAAAAAGCTCTAGAAACTCTGTTTATTTAGGATAGGAGCTGCAGTATTAATGTGGTGTGACATCACTTCCTGCCTGAGTCTCTCCCTGCTCTGGGCTCAGATTACAGTAGAAAAGGGAGGGGGGGGGGGAGAGGAGCAAACTGAGCATGCTCTTGCCCAGGGCAATGAGGTTTAAGCTGAAGGCAGGAAGTCAGATACAGAAGCCCATGTGTACACAATAGAAGGAAAGAAATGCAGTGTGTCTTTTGACAGGGGACTGAGAGCAACATTACTTTGGGGGTTTACTGGTATATTTAGATGGACCTTTCTGATAAGGCTAACTTAGTTTTAACCTTTCCTTCTCCTTTAAAGTCTCTGACCATACTACTCAGATTATACTGGATGAGACTAGCAAATACTATGGGACCACAATTTATATATTACAAATCGACATATTCATGTTCCCATTTTTTAGATGTATATTATATGTCATTCCCTGAGTACCCCCCTCTGGCTCATTCTAGTGAATGAAAAAAAGAAAAAAACTGCAGTACTTATTTATAATTTTTTACTTTTATAATAATTCCACATCCTCTTCAATTTTTCATCTTTATCTTTTGATTTTCATTTTCCAATTTATATTTTTCTATTGTTTATTTTTTTGTTTAGTATTCTCCATTTTTGCGTTGTTTATTTTTATACTGTATATATATATATATATATATATATATATTTTTTTTTTTTTTTTTTTTGCGTGCTCTTTGTTACCACTTATATGTAAACAGACACTTTTTAAGTGACATTGTTGTGTCCACCATTGTGAGTGGACTAGTCTGTATGTAAATAGACACTTGTTTTTGTCAATTGTATCTTCAATTGTAAATTCAATCCCCTTTAAAAGGAATGTCTAGAAGTGTGCTCATTAGCCTATGAGTAAGAGCCCCAACAGGCACGAAACGAGTTAGACATTCACCTGTTTGTCCTAATAAATGGCTTAAACTTTTAATTGTTTTTTTTGTTACCATACTGGGCAGTGCAAACATATATGTAAGAAGCAATGGAGGACGTACACAACACTCTGGCGAGCCAGTACTCAATTTGATAGTATTTTAATTTTTTTAAATTTCTTTGCAGGTTTTTGTTTAGCAGAATTTTACCAAAATGACTGCCTGGCCAAGTTGAATCCTAAAAACCATGAGACACACGGTTCCTCTTAATCCTACCTTGCCCCAATTTGCATATGTCAATTAGGGTTCTGATTCAGTTCTGGATTCAGACTAATTCTAAAATAGTGTATCCAGTGCATCACTAGCAAAACAGATCAACTGCAACGTATTGTTATAAGTTCTCCAATTGAAAGTCTTGTTATAAGTAGGCTCTCAAAACAAAAAGTTCACCTTTCTCTCCTGGAGCCCTGGAATAAGCTTTTAACTGGATAAAGTCTGTTTTTAGCAAATATACTCATAAGGGGCAGTTTCCTAACATAGCTTTTTAATTGCATATGTGCCAATTAAACCAATCAGATCTTTACTTTCATTTTATAACTCATCAAAACTAACTTTTGATTGGTTGCTAGATTGGCAAATGCACTTGTGTAATTAAATCAGCTATACTGTCATTCAATTTGAGTTACATTATCCCTGCAGTTCTCCAATCCTTTCAGCATGAATAATTCTCTCCTTTTTCAGTGTTGCGCCTTTTTATTTTTTTTTTATCTTGGCTGTTATTTTGAAAATTTGTGTTTTAGTTTTCCCAGAAGCAAATGCTCATTATCTACTTATAATAAAACTTTGGATTACCCTTCGTTTTGATGATTTCATTTTAATCGACTGAGAGAAATGACCTTGTATTTTGTAGATGTCATGCAGAGGGGTTAATATTTCTGCCAATTTCAGACTAGTTAAAGTGAGAAATTCTGCAGACAGAGAAGAATGTATGGTGTATAATGAATCTCAATACTGACCTTTTATCCTGCCACATGGGGATTTATCACTAAGTATAATGTTTTATATGAGTAATACTGCACTATTATATGAAATTCAGAATTATTTGCATATTGCATGCATATTTCTAATTATAAAAAAAGTGACACATGAAGAAAGAAAAAAAACCTTCTTTCTTTAATGCATGGATCTTTCAGGTGTTAAACTTAACCATCCCCTCTGCTTTTGGAGTGTGTGAAGAAAATGGAGTGTCTGGAGAATCTACACAGACATAGGGAGACCATAGTGTAACTACAGCAACCCTCTCCTACCCATCACCACCACCTGCTTCACACTCAAGATTCTAAGGTAGAATAGTGACTGGAGGTGAGGGATTTCTACAAAGCAGTCCCCACAGTCCAAGCCCCCACCAACCTCAGGGTCTGCTTCCTTTATGGTTACACTTGTGTACAAACCCTTCTGAGATTACACCCTGGCTATAAACAAACATAGGACCCTAGTGCTGCAAAAAAGAAGGGAAAATTACTAGAAAGGCTTGTTTACAAACGCCTGATCCAGCATCTCACTAACAACTCCCTCGTCGACCCCTTGCAATCTGGATTCCGCCCATCACACTCGACTGAAACTGCACTCACCAAAGTAACCAATGATCTTCTATTGGCAAAGTCTAAAGGTCATTATTCCATTCTAATCCTTCTAGATCTCTCTGCAGCCTTTGACACAGTTGACCACACACTCCTCCTTGACATTCTACACTCAGCTGGCATTCGGGACACTGCTCTATCATGGTTTACATCTTATCTGTCTGACCATTCCTTTAAAGTTTCCTTCTCTAACTCTACTTCTACTACTTTCCCACTCTCTGTTGGAGTTCCTCAAGGCTCTGTTCTTGGCCCCCTGCTGTTCTTGCTCTATACAACTTCCCTAGGAAAACTTATTCAGTCATTTGGACTTCAGTATCACCTTTATGCTGATGACACCCAACTCTATTTGTCTACTCCTGATCTTTCTAATTCTGTCCTTTCCCAAGTTACAGACTGTCTCTCTGCTGTCTCCTCCTGGATGTCACAGCGCCACCTGAAACTGAACCTTTCTAAAACAGAACTCATTATATTTCCTCCAAGATCTTCCCCTGTCCCTCAGATATCACTCACAGTAAACAACACCACCTTTCATTCCACCACACAGGCACGCTGCCTAGGAGTTATCTTAGACTCTCATCTGTCTTTCTCACCACACATTCAAAAAAAGATTGCAAAATCTTGCCGTATTCAACTGCGCAACATTGCTCGAATACGACCCTATCTCAGTTCAGAATCAACTAAAACACTGATTCAGTCTCTTATCATCTCCCGCCTTGATTTCTGCAACTTACTCCTCACAGGTATTCCAACATGTCACCTTTCACAACTCCAATCTGTTCTAAACGCGGATTCAAATTTAAGAAGAAAATTTAATGTAAAAAACTCGAATCAGTGTAGTCGATGTGAAAAACTCAAATACTCGAATTAATAAAGTTTTTGGCAAAAAAACCCCTACAATTGTTCAAATTGATATAGTTTTCAAACTAAACCCACCGAAAAAAACTTAAGGACATCATAAAGGCTGTTAACATCTTCAAATGGTTCAAGGGATCTCTGCCATTGACTTCTACATGGCCTTGTCAAAACAGTTGACAAGTTTCTATTGAAATCAAAGGGAATTGTCTCAAGCAGCTTTTCCCTGTTTATGAAAACCTTCAAGATTCAGTGTGTACAGGTAAAGGATTTTTATAATCAATCGATAAATAAAAAGAGTCAGCTGAGACATAATTTATCATTAATATTTGTCACAAGTAAAACTTTAAAATGGATGGTTGAGAAATTGAATCCATATTTTATAGGTTTACATTCTCACATTTGTACTGTATTATATAGTCAATTACGTGCATAACGATTTGGCAAGGTTACACATTTACTTAACCATCAACTGGAAATCTGCTCTTTGGCAAATGAACAATATTTATGGGATGCTGGCAAAGTATTTCAGACATTCTGGCCTCAGGTCAATATTCATTCTTGTAAGTGAGTTCATCCAAGAAAGCTTTTTGTTCTAGAGGCCATTATTAAATGCTTTAATTGTATTTGAGACATCAATTTGCAGCCTTATTTGGTTGGACAACCCTCTACCCCTGCCATGAGGTCAAACCACCCTGGCCATGTCTCATTAGCTACTTATGAGAGGATTGCAACACAAAAGGGGGGCTATTGGGAAGTGAAATATATATATATATATATATATATATATATACGAGATTATAATATCAATAAATGATATCAGACACCTCAGATTGTGAATCATTTAAAGGGCATAGCAGTCAAAAGCATATGTCATGCATGGAATTAGGCCCCTAGCCACACATTGCTTTTATTGCCACCAGAGATGGAATTTCATATTGGGGTGTGTGTTCCAGTGAACATTTACTTGCAATACCCTATGTTTAATGTGTATATTTGTCTCTGGATTTCACATACTTTGAAACTAGTTTATCAAAAAACTGAGCCACATGGAGCTGAACCATGAAAAGAGAAAATTAATATCATACTTATCGGAATTTTCTTTTCCTGGCTATCAACAAAGAAATGCATTAAACTCCTGCTACTCCCAGCCTGGACAGAAGAAAGAGTTAATTTTAAATCCTATAAAGCCCTCCCCTTCCTGGCTCACAGTAGTCAATTATAAAGCCAAATAGGGTGGGTATGTTGACGGGGAGGATAGCCAGGGAAAGAAAATTCTGGTAAGTAGGATATTCATTTTCTCTTTTCCTGGCCATCCCCCCATCAACATAGAAAAAACTGATGGGTTTTACCCAAGCAATCAATAAAAACGGGAGGGAGAACAATTTTATGCCGATTCATTTATTTTGCAGAATATGCAGACAAAAGAATGGATTGCCCAAACTGGGCTTCTGAGGAAGACAAAATATCTATTCTGTAATGTCTAATGAAAGTATTAGGAGTAACCCAGGTTGCTGCTTTACAAATTGCCTCGGAGGAGGTTACTGACTCTGCTGCCCAAGAGGTTGCTTCACCTCGTGTGGAATGTGCCTTAACTCCCTCAGGTAATGCTCTGCCCTGTTGTTGATAAGCTTTGTATATGGTCTTGGTTACCCAGGAACTTAAAGTGGACCTAGAAGCAGGTTCTCCCTTTCTTCTTCCTGCCAGAATAATGAATAGCTGTTATTTTAATGCAAATTTCTAAACATCTTTTAACAAATAATGTTGATAAATCTTCATGAGAATATGGAGGCAGCTCAAACACAGGTAAAGCGATGGGCTTATTTATATGACATTTTGAGACAACCTTTGGAAGGAAACTGAGGATCGGTCTAAGAGTTACTTTCTTATCATGAAAGATAGTATAGGGAGGATCCACAGAGAGAGCCTGGAGTTCACTAATCTGCCGCGCTGATGTAAGAGCTACAAGAAAAAAAGGTTTTTAATGTTAACAGCCACAGAGACACCATCTCCAGAGGTTCAAAAGGTGGACCCACAAGAGATTTTAAAACTAATGCTAATGGGAGATCCCAGGTTGGGTAAAAAGCCTTGACAGGAGGTTGGATTCTGAGAACTGCTTTAAAGAATCTCTCCATCAGTGTGTCATTGGATCACCTCCTCTCTAAAATGGCTGACAGGGCAGAAACCCTTAAGTGTAATTAAGCTCATACCTTTCTGGAGGCCCTACTGAAAGAATTCCAAAATGTCAACAACCAAAGGTGTTAATGGATTGAGGCGTTTTCCAGGAAGAAAATTGATCCCAAACCTTATGATACTTAGCCACTGTATTAAATTTCTGTCTCTGATGAGTGTATCAATAACTAAATCTGAGCATCTGTATTCCTTCAGAATCCTCCATTCAACCTCCTGGCCATTAGTCTGACACTCTTCAACTTCGGATGCTTCCATCTGCCTTGAAGAAGAAGATTCTTGGATAGTGGAAGTGGCAATGGTTCTATCACCAGAAGGCTCTTCAGAAGTGGATACCAGGGTCTCCTCGGCCAATCTGGTAGAATAGCGATGACTTCCATCTTGGTTATTCAGATTTTCCTCAAGACTCTTAGGATTATTGGAACCTGAGGGAAAACATATGCAAATAGGCTCTCCCAACTCTGAGAGAAAGCATCCACAGCTGCTATGCCTTGACAAGGAGCTCTGGAGAAGAATTTTGGTAGTTTGGAGTTCACATCTGTCGCCATCAAATTCACCTGTGGATGACCCCAAACTGAAGTTATCCACACAAAGATCCTCTGGTTCAACTCCCACTGTCCTAAAAGTACAAGGCGCTGACTGAATCCGCATTCTCATTCTGGACTCCCGGAATATCTTGAGCCTGAAGGTGACTTTGAGCCCATTCCATAATTGGGTTGTTTCCCTGAATTAAGTCTTGCTCTTTGTTCCCCTTTGCTCGTTGATGTATGCTGCAGCTGCCGCATTGTCTGTTCACTGCAGATCCTAGGAGTACCTTCTTGAATGACTGAAGAGCCTGGAATATCGCTATGATTTCCAGTACATTGGAAGGGGTCTTGAACAGGTCCCTGGACCAGGTCCCCTGCGCATGTAGATCTAGAAGATGCGCTCCCAAACCTAGGCCTGAGGCATCTGTGAATATCTCTATCCATGGTGGTTTTTTTGAGAGGAAAACCTGCCCAGAGATTGATAGGTACTGTCCACCATGCTAGATGTTTTTTGCAGTCCCAGGTAATCTGAACCGTATCTGACCAGTTCTGATTCACTGCGTTCCATTGCCTCAGGAAAGACAGTTGGATAGATCTCATCCTCCATTTGATCCATTTGATTAGACCTGTAGTTGAGGTCAAGAGACCCTGGAGGTTCCTGAACTTCCTGGCTGACATGAATGGCTTTTTTCGAAAACAAGCCTGATAGACTAAATGATGGATCTTCTGAAGTGGAAGAGAAATCATGCCAAGAAGAGTATCTAATTGGCCTCCAAATTATATTATCCTCTGAGATGGAACCATCTGACAATTTTGCATATTTATGAGCCAACCGAACCTCTCCAAAACTTCTTTTGCTTTTCTGAGATTGGTTTGTAGAGTACAAGGATCTTTTGCCACAAGGAGTAGGTTATCTAAGTAATGATTAATCTCTATGTTGTCTTGCTTGTTCTGGGAGAGGTGACTAGGCCAAAGGGAAGGCAGCAAAATTGGTAGTGCTGATTCTGAAGAGAGAAACGAAGAAACCTCTGGTGTTCTAGGGCTTTAGGGACATGTAAATAAGCATTATTTAAGTCCAGTAACCAGTCTCCTGGACACTGTTGAAATAGTTTCCATCTTGAATGTTTGTTTTTTCAAAAATGTGTTTATCTTTCTTATGTCTAGAATAGGATGCAAGTCACCTGTAGTTTTCGTAACTAGAAAGAGAGGAGAATAACACCCTCTACTTTGCTCCTTAGATGGAACTACAGCAAATGCGTTTTGCTGGAGGGTTTAGGAGATCTTGGGAGCTTAGCTTTAGATTTAAGCAAGCTCTGTCCTGAATGCCAGGCAGAGGTTCTATACTCTCTTCCATACCTGAAATCTTGCTTTTTGGAACTGTCTCGAAATTGTTTAGATTAGGGAAGAAAAGTACTTTTTCCACCTGACGACTTAGATATGATATTGTCTAGAGCTTTTCCAAACAGCCTTTATTCTTCATATGTTATCATGCAGAATGAATTCTTAGAGGCAGTGTCCACAAACAAAGACCTTAGCTATAGGGCTCTATGGGCTTCTATTCCTAAGGACATAGAACTTGCTAAAAGCTGAATAAGATCCAAAGAGGCCTGAAGACAAAAATTAGATGCTAGTCTAAAATCTTTCTTTTTAGAAAAAAGATGAGAAGCAGCTGGCTATTCATTCTCATCAAGATTTAAGGTATGCCTAATGGCCTTAATCAGGGGACCCAAATGCTTAAAGGAAAACTATACCCCCAAAATGAACACTTTAGCAACAGTTAGTTCATATCATATTAAGTGGCATATTAAAGAATCTTACCAAACTGGAATATATATTTAAGTAAATATTGCCCTTTTACATCTCTTGCCTTGAGCCACCATTTCGTGATGGTCTCTGTGCTGTCTCAGAGATCACCTGACCAGAAATACCAGAAAAACTCTAACTGTAACAGGAAGAAGTGTGGAAGCAAAAGACACAACTCTGTCTGTTAATTGGCTCATGTGACCTAACATGTATGGTTTGTTGGTATGTTTGTGAGTACAGTGAATCCTACGATCCCAGGGGGCGGCCCTTATTTTTTAAAATGGCAATTTTCTATTTATGATTACCCAATGGCACATACTACTAGAAAAGTATATTATTATGAAAATGGTTTATTTACATGAAGCAGGATTTTACATATGAGCTGTTTTATGCAATATCTTTTTATAGAGACCTACATTGTGTGGGGGATATAGTTTTCCTTTAAGGTCAAAAATGTAAACTTCCTCCTCATCTTCCCCGTCTTCAGATGAGGAATTATCATCAGAAGAAAACTGCACTGAAGGTTCCTTGTTGTTTGCTGCAGTTCCAGAAATGGGAAGTACTGTCTCTTTAAGAGGTAAAGCAACAGTTCCAATAAAGCAACATATCCAATAATCCAAAACATTAAAGGGATACTGTCATGGGAAAAAATTTTTTCAAAATGAATCAATTAATAGTGCTGCTTAAGCAGAATTCTGCACTGAAATCCATTTCTCAAAAGAGCAAACAGATTTTTTTATATTCAATTTTGAAATCTGACATGGGGCTAGACATATTGTCAATTTCCCAGCTGCCCCAAGTCATGTGACTTGAGCTCTGATAAACTTCAATCACTCTTTACTGCTGTACTGCAAGTTAGAGTGATATCACCCCCTCCCTTTTCCCCCCAGCAGCCAAACAAAAGAACAATGGGAAGGTAACCAGATAGCAGCTCCCTAACACAAGATAACAGCTGCCTGGTAGATCTAAGAACAATACTCAATAGTAAAAACCCATGTCCCACTGAGACACATTCAGTTACATTGAGAAGGAAAAACAGCAGCCTGCCAGAAAGCATTTCTCTTCTAAAGTGCACGCACAAGTCACATGACTGGGGGCAGCTGGGAAATTGACAAAATGTCTAGCCCCATGTCAGATTTCAAAATTGAATATAAAAAAATCTGTTTGCTCTTTTGAGAAATGGATTTCAGTGCAGAATTCTGCTGGAGTAGCACTATTAACTGATGCGTTTTGAAAAAAACATGTTTCCAAATGACAGGATCCCTTTAAGCACTCTTGGTCTGGTAAAGAGGCAGAGGTGAAGGTATAGCTGAAACGTGAGAAATGTCAGCAACAACTAGGGCAAAGCAGATCAGCGCCAGCACAGGGTCCCCTTCCAAAAAACGCAGTTGTCACTTAGGACGCAGGCTATGGGCAGAGAGAACAGTATGCAAAGAACCGTGCCCAGTAATCTTAAGGTAATAGCCAGCAACGTACATTCTTCCATGCTGCACCCAAGCTTGGACAGAAGAAAAGACTACTGTGAGCCAGGAAGGGGAGGGCTTAATAGAATTAAAAATTAACTGTTTCTTCTGTCCAGGCTGGGAGTAGCAGGAGTTTAACCCATCAGTTTTTTCTATGTTTATGGGGGGATGGCCAGGAAAGGTGTGCCTCTAAAGTGTACCAGTGAAGAGAATTTGGGAATTTCATGCTTCATACCATTTCAGGTGGAACGTTGCACTACTGATCAGGGAAATATAAATTTTTGTAAACAAAACAGGCAGATCAGTGAGTGATTCTGGGCACTCCTCAGGCTAGTGTGCGATACCCCACGCTCCATCTGTAGGTAGTGGGTGTTTATGGCAATGATTTGTACAACAGAGTACTCAGAACAGTTGCACTTATATATAATGACAGGCTGGTGTTCTCCTGTTTTGCATTGCAAATGCAACTTCTACAGTAACAAACATTACTAATTTATTTTCCATGAATGTAATACATGAAAATAACAAAAGAGCGGAACTGAATATTCTCTAATCAAAAATAGATCACAAAAGTGCACAACTTAAATGGCAGAAATGGCTTGACAGATGGCTATTCTCAACCACCTGCCTATGTTTTCATACCTAGATTTGTAACATGGAACTTATACAGATGCTCTGAACAGGTACAGAAAATAATTCCCATGAATTAAATAAGGTTTCTTTTATAGTCTTGTCTTTGCATCAGAGACTAAAAAATATTTTCACATGCATATATCAGATAGGGATTTCTTATTGCTTCTTTCTGCAAGTCTAGAAATGGATATAAGCTGGGCACTAGCTGAGTACTCAGGTTACCCAGTATAGAAGTGTTGTTTGTTAGAGACTATGACATTTTAAAAATTATATCCTTTTTCTCTGTAATAATAAAATGTTACCTTGTACTTAATTCAAACTAAGATATAATTAATCCTTATTGGAAGCAAACCAAGCCTATTTGGGTTTATTTAATGTTTACATGACTTTCTAATAGACTTAAGGTACAATGACCCAAATTATGGAACAATCCATGATCCGAAATACCGCAGGTCCCGAGCATTCTGGATAACAGGCCCCATACCTGTATAGTTAATTTTTAACAATGCTAACAATGCTTTTATGGATGTAGATCATAATGGGACAATATCACTAAAAGTAGACCCTGCATTAGTAAGGTTTGAGCATTAGAGGAACAATTATCATCTAAAAAAAATGTGTTTCAGCAACATGGACGGTGGCGAAAATACTAGGGGACAAGGGGTTAAACTCCACGGGACCTAGTGGTGGCAGCAGCATACAATGGGCCAGAATTAGATCAGTGAATTAATATGAAGACCTGTTCTTTATGCAAACATAACTGAATAACCTTCAGGGTCAGGAAATCCAGGACCCACTACATATATATATATATATATATATATATATATATATATATATAATATATATATATATATATATATAATATATATATATATATATATATATATATATATATATATATATATATATATAGATATATATATATAGATATATATAGATAGATAGATAGATAGATAGATAGATATATATATATATATATATAGATATAGATATATATATATGTGTGTGTACAGAATAGCAAAAAAATACCACACTCAACAGGCTCAGTTAGAATAACTGATTTTAATAGACAGACAAAGGTAATTCCAACGTTTCCATCACATTATAGTGATCTTCCTCAGGGAAAAAAGCTAACAAGAGTTTAAGCAGTGCAAACCCTTAAGATATTTTATAGATTTTGTGGACTCCAAAAAGATTAAAAAGGAAAAAAGTATAATACTACAGAACAAGGGGATGTACTGTTATTGTATAGTTACTTAAATTAGACAAGGTGAGAGTAACTGAATATTAAGTGGTATTTGGTTGTTGATTTTTCGAGAATGAGAAGAATTTCTGGAGTAAAAAAGTGGTGGCTCTCAAAGTGGATATTTGTGTGACTTTTCTAAACAAACACTTCCTTTACCACACTTTGAGAAATATAACCTTTAGTATATTCAGCTTTATTTTCATTCTTCATTTCACAGAAGGTTTACAAGAACATTTTGGGGAGGGTCACTCTATCAGTGTAATGTTACTGAGCTGTCATTGTTTTTTTTTAATTGACTCTCTGCACAGAAGTAACTGCTCTTTGATGAGAGATTCAAAGCGAGGGAAGTCAAAACTTTCATACTTCCCCTTAAATGTCAACCTTGTCGGCACAAAATGGCTTATATCAAATTCTCATGTTAAAATATTAGTGACTTTATTTGATGTGTGCGTTTAATTGGCCTGAGTACAATAACAGCATCGTTCAAAGGATTTAGAAAAGTACATTTTCTGAGTCAGGAACATTATCAGCCACATAAAGCCAAATGCCCCCTTTATCATCATCATCATTTATTTATATAGCGCTGTCAAGATACGCAGTGCTTTACTGCAGTTATAGCAAACAGGGAATAAATGGTGGATAACAGACAAGGATTACAGAGTACAATAGGGTTTACAAACTAAAAGGTTAGGGTACAATTGAGACATTAGGATTGTATAAACACTTTGTCATTTTTGATACAGATTAATTAAGGCACATCGAATAGGCCTCTTTAAACAGATGGGTCTTTAAGGAGCGCTTGAAAGTTTGGAAGGAAGGAGAAAGTCTGACAGCTTGTGGCAGAGAGTTCCAGAGAAAAGCAGAAGCCCGAGAGAAGTCTTGTAGACGAGAATGGGCAGAAGTGACCAGAGGAGAAGTGAGGCGAAGATCAGAAGCAGAGCGTAGGTTTCGTGAAGGAGTGTATTTGGAGATTAGAGATGAAATATAGGGAGGGGTTTCATTATTAAGGGCCTTGAATGTGAGTGTAAGTAATTTGAATTTGATTCTAGAAGAGATTGGGAGCCAGTGAAGGGACATACATATGGGAGCAGCTGATGTTGAGCGGCGAGCTAGATGAATGAGTCTAGCGGCCACGTTTAGAATAGATTGGAGTTGTGAAAGGTGACTTGTTGGAATACCTGTGAGGAGTAAGTTGCAGTAATCAAGGCGGGAGATGATGAGAGACTGAATCAGTGTTTTAGTTGATTCTGAACTGAGATAGGGTCATATTCGAGCAATGTTGCGCAGTTGAATACGGCAAGATTTTGCAAGTGTTTGAATGTGTGGTGAAAAAGACAGATGAGAGTCTAAGATGACTCCTAGGCAGCGTGCCTGTGTGGTGGAATGAAAGGTGGTGTTGTTTACGGTGAGTGATATCTGAGGGACAGGGGAAGATCTTGGAGGAAATATGATGAGTTCTGTTTTAGAAAGGTTCAGTTTCAGGTGGCGCTGTGACATCCAGGAGGAGACAGCAGAGAGACAGTCTGTGACTTGGGAAGGGACAGAACTAGAAAGATCAGGAGTAGACAAGTAGAGCTGGGTGTCATCAGCATAAAGGTGATACTGAAGTCCAAATGACTGAATGAGTTTCCCTGGTGAAGTTGTATAGAGCGAGAACAGTAGGGGGCCAAGAACAGAGCCTTGAGGAACTCCAACAGAGAGTGGGAAAGTAGTAGAAGTAGAGTTAGAGAAGGAAACTTTAAAGGAACGGTCAGACAGATAAGATGTAAACCATGAAAGAGCAGTGTCCCGAATGCCAGCTGAGTGTAGAATGTCAAGGAGGAGTGTGTGGTCAACTGTGTCAAAGGCTGCAGAGAGATCTAGAAGGATTAGAATGGAATAATGACCTTTAGACTTTGCCAATAGAAGATCATTGGTTACTTTGGTGAGTGCAGTTTCAGTCGAGTGTGATGGGCGGAAGCCAGATTGCAATGGGTCGAGAAGGGAGTTGTGAGTGAGATGCTGGATCAGGCGTTTGTATACAAGCCTTTCTAGTAATTTGGATGCGAATGGAAGAAGGGAGACCGGTCGATAGTTAGTGGGAGAGCTGGGATCAAGGGAAGGTTTTTTGAGGATAGGAGTGATTAGTGCTTGTTTGTATAATGATGGAAAGGTACCAGTAGAGAGTGAAAGATTGAATAGGTGGGTAAGTGCAGGAGAGAGTGTATCAGAGATTGGGTGGAGAAGGCGAGAGGGTATGGGGTCAAGGGAGCAGGTGGTGGGTTTTGAGCTGGCTAGAAGTTTGCTAACTTCATCTAGAGTTGCAGGGGTGAAGGAGTGCAAAGTAGATGTGAGTGGACTGCACGTTGGTCTGAGATTGTTGTCGGACGGTATGCTCAGCCTAATGAGATCGATTTTTTCATTAAAGAAATGAGCAAGGTCTTGGGCGGTAACATTAATAGGTGGAGGAGGTGGAGGGGGGCATAGGAGTGAGTTAAATGTGGCAAACAGCTGCTGTGGTTTGGAGGACATAGTAGATATTAGATAAGAGAAGTATTGTTCTTTGGCTAATGATAGAGCTCGGTTATAGCAGGAGAGCATGAATTTGAAGTGGATGAAGTCAGGGTCAGTTCGTGACTTTCTCCACCGTCGCTCAGCTGATCTACTACATCTTCTGAGGTACCGTGTTACACTAGTGTGCCAGGGTTGGGGTCTAGCTGGCCGGCTGTGACGGGTGGTAGAAGGTGCAAGGGAGTCAAGTGCTGTTGAAAGGGCATCGTTGTAGAGAGAAGCTGCCATATTGGGACAGGAGAGGGTATTAATATGAGATATGGATGGTGCTGATACTGTTGATAATTGTTGTGGTTCAAAGGCATTAAGGTTTCTGTACGTGTGGGTAGAGAGAGATGGTTGTGAAGGTGCAGGTGAAAGCAGTATCTGAAAGGAGAGTAGATGATGGTCAGACAGAGGGTAGGGAGAGTTAATTAAGTTAGAAACAGTCTTTTATATTGTGTAAAATATTGTTTCTTTTAATTTACACAATACTTCCTTTTCCCCTTACTTTCCCACTTTAATATGGATATTGGATTTCTTTTTGTAGTCCAGTAGAATTGTTCAAGTATGAATAAAGAGTTGATCCAGCGCAGAAGGTGTACTGGTAGTCAAACCACTCAGTTTTCTAGTGTCCTTAAACTAGCCAAAGTGGAGAAACGCAGAATGGTAAATTAAAGCTTTCAGTATGATGAAGCTTATATTAAAATTTAATTTTAATAACACTTCCCCTTTAAGATTGTGTATCCCTGACAGTAAATAGAGCCTTGGTGTGGCTTTTTAGCTTATATTTTGCCCAAAGTGTAGTAACTAAGACCACATTTTTTAAACATTTCAGTTAATACATTTACACATGGTGCAATGCAAAATATTTATTTGCAGTTTGCATGCAAATAATTGCTGTATATATTTTCTAGCAGCTGCAGAACGTAGGTTAGAGTGTGTGCTGGCATATGGCTGCCTCTAGCCCCTGGCCAACATGGGTTAGAATAAGAACTGGCAATTTGTTTCTTAAAGGGATACTGTCATGGGAAAATTTTTTTTTTTCAAAATGAATCAGTTAATAGTGCTGCTCCAGCAGAATTCTGCACTGAAATCCATTTCTCAAAAGAGAAAACAGATTTTTTTATATTCAATTTTGAAATCTGACATGGGGCTAGACATTTTGTCAATTACCCAGCTGCCCCATGTCATGTGACTTGTGCCTGCACTTCAGGAGAGAAATGCTTTCTGGCAGGCTGCTGTTCTTCCTTCTCAATGTAACTGAATGTGTCTCAGTGGGACATGGGTTTTTACTATTGAGTGTTGTTCTTAGATCTACCAGGCAGCTGTTATCTTGTGTTAGGGAGCTGTTATCTGGTCACCTTTCCATTGTTCTTTTGTTTGGCTGCTGGGGGGGGGGGAAAGGGAGGGGGGTGATATCACTCCAACTTGCAGTACAGCAGTAAAGAGTGATTGAAGTTTATCAGAGCGCAAGTCACATGACTTGGGGCAGCTGGGAAATTGACAAAATGTCTAGCCCCATGTCAGATTTCAAAATTGAATATAAAAAAATCTGTTTGCTCTTTTGAGAAATGGATTTCAGTGCAGAATTCTGCTGGAGCAGCACTATTAACTGATTCATTTTGAAAATTTTTTTTTTCCCATGACAGTATCCCTTTAAGTTCCAGGAATTGGTGGATAACAGACACAGGTGGGAGAGCACGAGAAAAAGTTTGCAAACTTTAGTGGTAGCACAAAACCTGTAATACATAAATGATGAAATTCTAATGGTATTTCTCAGCACTAGCTTTTATTATTTCTTTGTATTGCTGACAGTTTCCCATAGAGCACTGTTATTTATCATTTGTATTTGCCTATCATTTCTAAACTTAAGCATCATATGAATCCATAAAATATTCCTTGCCCTAACTCATTTATAAAGCTGTATAAATGTTGCAACAACATTATTTTCTATTTTTTTCTACTGATGAAAGTGTCACTGTGAATCAACCGGAATCTTCATTTTACAACCGTTTCAGTTTCAGTTCTCAAGATCATTCGATTATGAAGCTGATGTGCTATTGTTAGCATCAATGTAATGGATTTACACATTCTTTAAACATTTATTTGACTGATTACTTACATGTTGTCAATAAAAATTGTATTCTAATAAAATGTGTGCTTTAACTTTTTACTTTAGCTCCTGTATATGATAAAAACCTATGATGACTTTCTGCTGGATACAGGGGCATGTTAACTTCTGGGAAGGCCCTGGGGGTGCCATGTCTGTCTCCCGATTCAACTTTGTCTGCCCCTGAAAACCACGGACTTTAGATGACTGCCTGGATTGCCTTTTTAATAATCCTCCATGTCCTATCAGTGTGTGTATGTTTATGTGTGTGAAATGTACATAATACTATAGTCCCACGCAAAAATATACAGTACGTAGTACCTGGGAAGTATCTCAAACTTATTTGTATTAATTCAGCAGTGTTCCTTATAGGGGTGGTTCACCTTTCAGTTAACTTTTATCGGGGAATGCAATAAAAGTCAGTAATGGAAAAACTATTCGCAATGCGAAAAGTTATGCCTTTGCGCGAACAAATCTTGCTTTGAGCGAATTGAATATAGCTCTTGCGAACCCGGAAACTGTTTAGCGACCACTTCCGACAGTGGAAGACAGTTTGCGAATTTTATGGTTAGCGCCAATGCGCAGTAAATGTAATGAAACTTCTTACTGAAAAAGTTGTTATGTTTGCTCCAAAAGATTACGACACCTTCAAGCACTTCTTAAGAAGCGCAATTAACATTCGCAATGCGCAATTAAAATTTGCAATCCAATTACCATTTAAGGAACAATATAACATTAGGAGATGTGGATTTTTATTCTTATTGGTGCAAATTATTTTGCTCTTTGAGACTTTAATTTAATTACCACCCTCCGTTAGTATAGAATGACCCTCTCCTCTTGATATTCCAGTCTCTTATTCAAATCAATGCATGGTTGCTAGGATAATTTGGACCCTAGAAACCAGATTGCTGAAATAGCAGCCTGAGAGTTGTTGAATAAAAAGCTAAATACCTAAAAACAACCACAAATAATAATAAGTGAAAACCAACTGCAAATTGTCTCAGAATATCAATCAGAGGTCCCCAGCCAGTGGCACATGAGCAACAAGTTGCTCATTAACCCATTGGTAGTGATGGCTGAATTTGTCCTGTTTTGCTTCACCGAAAAATTAGCGAATTTCCTGCTAAATTTGTATTTGTAAAGTCAATGGGCGTTAAAATTATTTTGACGAGCCTCAATTTCAACCCCTGCAACAATTTTTATACGTACACCTATTTTGTCCAAATGCATTAAAGTTAATGGGTGTCCGAACTTTTCTGACGTCCGCTCAAATTTTTTTGACACAGCAAATTTTTGCCCAGCGAAGATTCTCCTCAGTTTTCACAAATTTATTCATAGGCGGCGAAACATGGAAATTCACAGCAAAAATTTGCACCTGGCGAATTTATTCTCCCATCACTACTCATTGGATGTTGCTCCCAGTGGCCTCAAAGCAGGTGCTTGTTTTTTAATTTCTGGTTTGGAGGCAGGTTTTGGTTGCATAAGAAACAAGTGTACTGCCAATCCACAGAGGGGCTACCAAATAGCCAATCACAGGACTTGTTATACACCACACAGGAACGTTTTTCATGCTTGTGTTGCTCTCCAACTCCTTTTACATCTGAATGTTGCTCATGGCTTCAAAAAGTTAGGGGAACCCTACTCTACATCATACTAAAAGTTAATTCAAAGGTGAAAACTTTCATGTTAAGAAATTGTAACAATAAAACAATCCATTTAAAGTCACTCGGGCAAATTTTTTGAGAACAATAGCCATGCTTTTCCCCCACAATTCCCCAGAATTTTACTATCATTTTGAGTGCAAATTGTTGAATTGTTGAATTGGATGTATTTGCGGTGCCTCCAGTGCAACTGTGGGCGTCTCAAGTGCAACTGTGGGCGTTTCGGCACACTGGCAGCAGAATATTTCAGAAGTTTGCCTGGTAACATTTCCATTTTGTGGTGTGCAAACGTTGTCTGCATCCAGATTTTATAGGTTCCCTGAGCACCCTGCTTCATTAGGTACAACAGTGCCCATTTCAGAATGGAAGGAAGGACTGAGTGGTGCTCAGCACAGCTAAATGGAAGTGTGAAGAGTGCATCTGGACACAAGCGCCTGTAATGAAAGTGGTTTTAGACCAGTGTTTGACTGGGGGAGGGGTCTAGCCCCACTGGGGCTGACATCTCAGGGCCCCTGACCCCCCCCTTCCACCACCTCCATGGGCTCCCAGCACAAATCCCCCTCTGTCCTCATTCCCGCTGCCAACACGTACCTTCTTCAATGCCTGTGATTTATTTTTGCGGCGGCAGGAAAGAGTGATGGCTTTGTTAGCCACGGGGCTGGCGGGACCCATGTTTTTTCCAGATGTCCAGCCAGCCCAGTCCAACCCGGTTTTAGACACACATACCACCACTTAAAGTGATAAAGTATTTTGTCAGTGCTCGCTTTCATAAAATGAAAGGTAAAGTAGTCTACAAAATAAGTGAGATACAATATTAATTACTGTATAGCCTCTTACAGTGTTCTTTCTGAATACAATTCTTTAAGAACGTGTTTTTATTTAGTACCCAGATTGATTGTACAAGTATGTGTGTGTTAAGAATATTTTGGAGTAAATTGTGGAGACATTTATCAGACGCTGATAAATGTTATTATATTTTATGTAACACTACTATCCACAGATAATGTCGTGCTTATGCACTGGACTCTACTGAAATGAGATACAGGCGCCTATATTATTAAAAAAAGAAAAAGTAGAGGGGTTGACAAATACAGAGAAATAAAGAGAGATTATATCTGCTTAGTAAATGAGTCTGCCACTCATCAGAGGGGGCAAAGGCCGTTAGAGATCATACAGATATACTTTATTAACTCAGAAGCAAAATGACACATTCATTTTGACAGAACATTATTCTAGATGGTTGCACAGAATATTCAGCTTGGTCCAACCCTTGATGAAAAAGAAGCAAGGAAAATCTGCACTAAAATGTACAAAGATAATAGTATAGCAGCACAAGGCAGCACCACACAACGCAGAATGTATACAAAAAAAGTGCTTCCATAATAATGTAGCACACCCTTGAGTGTACTTTTGCTGTGTATTACGGCTGTGTGTAACCAGGCTAAAACTGCTTGTAGTGTGCCCCGGACCCCAACTCCCTGCAACTCCCGGTACTTGGTGTAGATCAATGCAGCAGGATATTCAGCCAGACAGTTCTTTGCAGTAAACTATAACTTGTTTATTAACAGAGAACAGTGGCAAGGTCATAGTTCACAAGCACTTTGATGTTCACAGATCTTGTATCTTGGCACTGGACTTGGTCCTCACCTCACCCACTGTATTCAGCCTGGGCTCTTGGTACCCTATTTGGTCCTCAACTCACCCACTGTAGTCCCTGCTCTAGTGGTTCAAATACCACTGGGTCCTAACCCCACTATTTCTCCTCGGTGGAGCCACATCTGCTCTCTAGCTACCCTGTGCTGAATTTCACTCCTAGAGTGACTATTACTGTATTACTATCACTGTCTCACACTTAACTAACTTCACCGGCAGACCTGGACCTGTAGTACCGCTCAGCGAGGCAAAGTCCCAGGACAGACCCAGACCACATGGTGCTGAACCCCTTTATATTATCACATAGTGCCACCTAGTGGACAAACTCCATGAACTAATGTGGGCCCAGCAAGGGACATAGCTGCCTGAGTTAACTAGGACCCTTATTTGGACCCTTAGGTGTCCAAATACTAAAGGGGAACTGCCTGAGTAATTTAAACCAAATCTCAGGGTCCCTACACTCTCCCCCCACTTAGAAATGTCAACGTCCTCGTTGACAAACTAAACTCAGTTACTCTCAAAACACAATAATCACATTTTGAAATAACATTTACCATTTGTACATCACACTTCAACAGCCTCTCCTGATGACTGTCCATGGTACAATGGTTCCTGAAACAAAGAAAGCATAGCAAACAGCTCTTATGTACTTAGCAATCAACATTTATTATAATAATTTTTTTTTTTCAAACCCAAATACTGTGTCCACTTCCTGATACCTCGGGTATGACCCCTACACATTACCAACACTACAAACATTTCCCATTTTACTTTCTTTAACAACCGGTCCGGGTAATATATTTACGCAACTTGGAAAGGAAAAAACGGAATTGGGATTTTAGGACAAATGTTCCTTAACTATTTACAGTCCACGGATTGTTGCCCAAGTCCTCCTTCCAGGCGGGCGTGTTTCACCCCTAGACTGCGAAGAAATAAAGAAAACCACTACAGAGTCCAACGTGGGTTTCAGTCCATGCTGCAGGTCAGACCTGAGTCTCTTTTCTTTATCAGTCCCGACTCCAGGGCGTTTCCATCCACCTGAGTGGCTCCCAAACCCCCAGGGGCAACAAAAAAACTCCAATCATTGAAGTCTCTTGAAGAAAAAAAACACAAACAAACTAAACAACCCGGACTCCTCCGGATTAATTTAGGGCTTTCGGGGTACTTGTTAATTCACTTTCCCCTACTTTGTAAACATCACCCTCCTGGGTGTAATGAACACAGAAAAAAAACCCACAGTCCCGATGAACAGTTCTTAAACCATGCAGGAAAACCTTAACTTCAGGTCTTCATATGGGACATCGTATTTAGGGTGAGGCTTCTCTACTATGCCCTCCTGGTGTGGCCACGTCAATGCTGAATAACTGAGGGTTGGGGTTGTTGCGTCTGCAACTATGCACTCGATGACGCAGTACAGTGCATCCCCAGCACCATTCTTTTTCAATAGAGCGAACAAACCGCCAGGCTGCCATCCTCTTTACTGTATCAGGGTGGGTCAGGGAGTTGCCAATACTTTTCTCCTTGGAGCAGATGTCCTCCACCACCCAGTCATCCACCAGATGTTCCATTTTATCGTACACCCACAGGGGGGCATACGGCATGTAGTAGCCCCACAGCCGGAACACACAAAAGTTTATTACCCGCTGTATGCGGGACACGCGGCAAAAGATATCAGGGTACGCTTTTCCTGGTAAGACCCAAAAGTCCTTCTCCTCTGCCTTGGTGATCTTAGGGGGCACCCAAAAACTGTGGGGTAAATGAAAAAGTGGCTCGTGGGTAGCTCCGTCCTGCTCTGCCTCCGCCATGTCCTCCTCCCAGTCGGAAACAGATCCAGCCCCTTGAGACTGTTGTGGGGTCCCCATTTTCTCGGGGTAGGCAGGGGGCATTTTTTGGATGGCCTGACGGTACGGAGGGGGGGGGGAAATTTCCTCTGGACCCACACCATCCCCACTATCAGTGGGCACTAGATCAGACTCCCTGCCGGGCCCCGTTGCTACTTCCTGCCCTCCTGAGATGGCCTCGCCCTCCTCCGTGGGGGATAATACGGAAGCACTTACTTCTGTCGGCCCCGCTATTTCTGCCGCTTTGTCCAATGCGACTCCTTCTACAAGCTCAGGGAGAGCAGCCAGCTTCTCTAGGAAGCTGTCGGGTGGTTCCGCCAGCATGGCGGTGATTTTCCTCGTGGCAGCGGCCTCCCTTTCTTCCACCTCAGAGTTCATAGACAGAGTGGACACATGGATGGATCCGGTCCTAGAACTTTTGTGGGGGGCAGCCACCAAGGCTAACACTGCAACCGGCGCCCTGTAGCGGACCTCATCCTTGAGTGGGCCCAGCCAGCAAATCTCCTGGCACCCATTGCATCGGCCTTCGGCCAGACCTATGGCCACATATGCCTCACACCCACAGTCTCCGCATAAGGGCACTATAATCAGGTCCCCATGCTGGGTTACTTTCTCCACAAAGATCCCTTTCCACACATACCGGTAGCCGGTGTCATGGGCTGTCCCATCTTTGGGGTTTTCCGGTAAGGAGCAGGCACTGCCAGGGTGACTAACTGACATGGTGCTTTGGTCACGAGAGTTATCTGCTGCTCTCTAGAATGCGTCCACTCACTTTTCAGGTTGCTCTCACAATGCCTTACAAAATGGCCCCTGTGATGTCAGCGGTTTAACTCCTCGCTCTTCCCTTGGAGCCACTGTCCCGTGTCCTGATTGGCCCCCAGCGTATTCCGGCGATCAGAGAGGAGAGGCCAAAAAGGGTGGAGGCTACTGACGTGGGTACCTACATCACCCACCAGAGAGTTTGCGCTCTTCCTTGGCGCCAATTGTCACAGTCCTGATTGGTGCCCTTCACTGACCTAATAGTGTGGGTATCGGTCTTTCCGGCTGGCCTCCTCCTTCAGGCCACAGTAAATTTAGTGCGGTCGGAACTCAGGCTGCAAGCTGCGCTAGGCCCCAGATGCCTTTTTCCTCTCTGGTCCGGCACTGCAGCGCCTGCCACACTTTCTCTCACACAGCATACAGTTCAATAAAGATATCCCGGGGGAGCCCCCAAATGTAGCACACCCTTGAGTGTACTTTTGCTGTGTATTAAGGCTGTGTATAGATCAATGCAGCAGAATATTCAGCCAGACAGTTTCTTTGCAGTGAACTATAACTTGTTTATTAACAGAGAACAGTGGCAAGGTCATAGTTCACAAGCACTTTGATGTTCACAGTAATCATAGAATAGCTTCCAACAGCAATATTCCCTCCAGGGGGTACAAGGTACAGCAAATGGAGTAGAATTCAATATAAATCAGCAACAATAGACTTGGGAAATAGTTACCACTCTCACTGGGCACTATCCCTCTGGTTGAGCACTAAAACCTGGGTTTCTCAGCCTGGGGTCTTGTATCTTGACACCGGACTTGGTCCTCACCTCACCCACTATGTTCAGCCTGGGGTCTTGGTACCCTATCTGGTCCTCAAGTCACCCACTGTAGTCCCTGCTCTAGTGGTTCAAATACCACTGGGTCCTAACCCCACTATTTCTCCTCGGTGGAGCTACATCTGCTCTCTAGCTACCCTGTGCTGACTTTCACTCCTAGAGTGACTATTACTGTATTACTATCACTATCTCACACTTAACAAACTTCACCGACAGACCTGGACCTGTAGTACCTCTCAGCGAGGCAAAGTCCCAGGACAGACCCAGATCACATGGTGCTAAACCCCTTTATATTATCACATAGTGCCACCTAGTGGACAAACTCCATGAACTTATGTGGATCCAGCAAGGGACATAGCTGCCTGAGTTAACTAAAGGACCCTTAGGTGTCCAAATCTCAGGGTCCCTACACTAACATACAGATTTGATGGTCTTCTTGTTCAAGATGTTTTGGCTTTTTGGCTTATATTTATGAGTGGACTCAACATACACATGCAGTTTAAGCATTGAGTTCACCACCTCCCAACATATTAGTATTGGGTTTATTATCTGATATCAGACCCTAACATCACTTACACTGGGGGTCAAGGTGAAAGGCTGACAGTCTTAATTCCAATAACTGAGGAGGAACTGCCTTAATAGACAGTTTGCCAATACACAATTTCACCTGATCAATTTGAGAGATGCAAGGGTGCCTCAATAATAATGCTGCTTAGATGGGAAGCCTGAAATTGCCAGATGGAGAGGTGCATTTGGAAGTAACTCTGAGAACGTCTAGCAGCTGCCTATATTGTAGTAAAATGTGCAATATGTGCAAGGAGACAAACACTGTCACAATTCAGCCTATATACAAGAGATATGCATTAAGTAATTGTAATAAACTGTCAAAATACATGCCACATCTCTCCTTAAATTTATCACAAAATACACAAACCCTCCTGACACACATTCTTATCTGCTCTTTAACAGCCTGTATCTGCTGGTTGAAAGTTGCATTGCGACAGATGTGCCATTCTCAGTATTTTCATTGAGTCTGGGTCATCCAAGTCCCCTTTAATTCCCTCCTCAATTCAAATGGGAAGAATGAAAATAAAGAACTTTCCATTTCATTTAATTCTACTGTTAAAGGGGAAGGTTGGTATTATAAAAAAAAAAATGCACTTACAGGTAAATGTAGGCAATATTTAATGAATCTGTTTCCCAAATAATCTTGATTATTTTTCTTAAATTTGTTCATATATATATATATATAAATATATTCATGAGCAGCTCAATTTAACATTTTTTCCAGTTGCAACCAACACAATCAGGGCCGGATTTCTATTTTCATCGCCCCTAGGCCACCACTGTATGTCAGCTCCCCTGATCCCCCCACCCAATCCAGGTGTGCATTTACCCCCCACCACCACCATCGGCACTGAGGACTGAACATGCACGGGTAAATAAATGAGAAATTTGTTGTGTGCTTAGTCCTCAGTGCGGTAAGAATAAGATGCACCCCTGAAATTGTGCCGCCCTAGGCCGGGGCCTTTGTGGCCTGGACACAAATCCGGACCTGTGAGTCCCTGACACATTTCACATGTCCTAACTGGATGAATCCAGCATGAGTCTGTGACGATTTGGTGGGACTAAGATGGCAGGATTTTAGTGGGGGGCATGTCACCCAGCCACATTCATATTGTTTCTGAAGCAGTGGGGATGCACAGGAGATCAGGGTTTTTTTAAAAAAAAAAAAATCCCGTACGCCAATTCCCATTGCTTCGGAACTGTCAGGGGACCGGGAGTTCCCTCTGGGGAGTTGTCCGGATATAGGAGGAAGCCCCTCAGGAGGGATCAGGATCGTGGTATCCAGGGATTCAGCAGAAGGGGTAATCAAGTTCAGGCAACAGGTCAAAAGGCAGGCAGAATATAAACAGAGTCCAAAGTCCAGGCAGGGGGTCAACAACAAGAGATCAATCAATAGAATACACAGGGATAACAGCAACAGGGAACCCAGGAATCAATCAGGAACAAGATCCTATTTTCGGGCGCCATCTTGGCGTCTCGGGCGTCCTTTTAAAGGGGTTTTTTGGCGCCCTTGTGTCGGCGTCAGCACGTCTGCGACCGACGCGCTGCGTCTGCGTCCGTCGCACCGTTGTGACGTCTTCGCGCCTGCGCACTTGCGCGCAGGCGTCTCTGCGCCGGCGCCGCTACCCACGTGGCGGCCATGGGCGCCGCCATTTTGGGAGCGGCGTCGGAGGACGTAGTTGCGCCGCCCGGAGCTCCTGGTCCTGCTCCGGGCGGCGATCGTGACAGTACCCCCCCCCTCACGGGGGGCCTCAGGACCACCGAGACAAGGCTTCTGGGGAAACTTGGCGTGAAAATCCCTCACCAGACGAGGAGCGTGAACATCACGATGTCCTTCCCAGGAGCATTCTTCAGGACCGAAGCCCCTCCACTGAATGAGGTACTGAAGGGACCCTCTGGAGATCCTGGAGTCTAGGATTTTCTCCACCTCGTACTCGAGTTGACCCTCCACAGAGATGGCAGGAGGAGGAGATTGACCACCAGAGAACCGGTTGGTGATAGCGGGTTTCACCAGAGACACGTGGAACACGTTGGGGATTCTCATCTCTGGTGGAAGCTGAAGTCTGACAGCCACAGGGTTGATTATCTCCAAGATGGGAAATGGACCCACGAATTTTGGACCCAACTTGGGAGATGGGATCTTCAACCGGATATTCCTGGAAGAGAGCCAGACATTATCACCCACCTTGTAGGGAGGAGAGGATCTTCGACGACGATCCGCGAAAGTCTTATGAACAAGAGCGCTCTTCTCTAGGTTCAACTTGGTAGCAGCCCAAATAGCAGACATATGGGCTGCGGAATCGTCAGCAGCCGGGACGTCAGAAAGTACAAAGTCTTGGGGAAAAGCTTGAGGATGCTGCCCATACACCGACATGAACGGAGACCTTCCTGTAAAGGAATGACAAGCATTATTATGAGCGAATTCTGCCCATGGGAGGAGATCAGACCAGTCATCCTGGCAGAGGGATACGTGGTTCCTCAGGAACTGTTCCAGGGCTTGGTTGACACGTTCAGCTGCCCCATTCGTCTGCGGATGGTATGCGGATGAAAACTGAAGAACAATTCCCAGGTCTTTGCATAGGGAACGCCAGAATTTGGCAGTAAACTGGGTGCCTCTATCGGAGACGATTTCCACCGGGAAACCATGCAGGCGGAAGATGTACTGGATAAATAGCTGGGACAACTCCACCGCAGAGGGCAACTTCTTCAGAGGGATGAAATGGGCCATTTTGGAGAATCGATCAATGACAACCCAGATCACAGTGTTCCCACAAGAGGGAGGAAGTTCGACAATGAAGTCCATGGACAGGTGGGTCCAGGGACGGGAAGGAACCGGCAATGGCTGTAGTAACCCACTGGGGCGGGAATGGCTTGACTTAGATGTGGCACAAACATTACAAGCAGCAACAAAGTCCTTCACATCTTTGCGGATATCAGGCCACCAGACCAGGCGTCGTAATAATTCAAGAGTCTTAGCTGGACCAGGGTGTCCGGCTTGCCTGGAGCAATGGGTCTGTTGCAGAATAGGCAGACGCAGCTCAGGAGGAACAAATGCCATTCCAATGGGAGTATCTGAAGGAGCAGAAGACTGACCAGCCAGGATTTGGTCAGCAAACTGTGGATACAGGGAGGCAATAATCTTGACTGGAGGGATGATTGGCTCTTGTCTCTCAGGAGAGCGGTCCACCGGAGTGAAGCTACGAGACAAGGCATCGGCCTTCTGATTCTTGGAACCTGGGCGATAAGTCAAGATAAAATTAAACCGAGAGAAGAAGAGAGCCCACCTTGCTTGTCTGGGGTTTAGCCTCTTGAGGGACTGGATAAACTCGAGATTCTTATGATCGGTGAAAATCTGAACAGGAATCAGAGAACCCTCCAGGAGGTGACGCCACTCTTCAAGGGCAAGTTTAACAGCCAAGAGTTCTCGGTTCCCGACATCGTAGTTCTGCTCTGCGGACGAGAACTTCTTGGAGAAATAAGCACAGGGATGCAACTTCCCATCAGCGGGATGTCTCTGAGACAGGATGGCTCCGGCTCCGACTTCAGAAGCATCTACTTCGATGCAGAAGGGTAGTTCAGGATTGGGGTGTCGGAGGACAGAAGCGGACGTGAAGGCCTCTTTCAAAGACTGAAAAGCTTCAATGGCAGATGGGGGCCACAAGCTGGGTTTACCCCCTTTCCGGATGAGGGCCAGGATAGGTGCAATGCGGGAAGAGAACCCCCGATGAACTGCCGATAGTAGTTAGCAAATCCGACAAATCTCTGGATTGCCTTGGTACTCAACGGGATAGGCCACTCCTGGATGGCAGACACTTTCACGGGATCCATCTCAAAACCTTCAGGAGAGATAATGTATCCTAGGAAGGGAATCTTAGACACCTCGAAGACGCACTTCTCCAACTTGGCGAAGAGAGAGTTCTTCCTCAGACGAGAGAGTACCTCCTTCACCTGGGAGCGATGGCTTTCTAGGTCTTTAGAGAAGATCAGGATGTCGTCCAGGTATACGACTACGAACCTTCCTAGGAGATCCCGGAATACATCGTTAACAAACTCCTGGAAGACGGCAGGGGCATTGCAAAGGCCGAAGGGCATAACGAGATATTCATAGTGCCCGTCACGAGTGTTGAATGCCGTCTTCCATTCATCACCCTCACGGATGCGAATGAGATTGTACGCCCCTCGGAGATCCAACTTAGAGAATATCTTCGCCCCCTTCAGCTGGTCGAAGAGCTCTACGATCAAGGGCAGAGGGTACCTGTTTTTGACAGTGATTTTATTCAGGCCCCGGTAGTCTATGCATGGCCGAAGGCCTCCGTCCTTCTTCTCCACAAAGAAGAACCCAGCCCCTGCAGGAGAGGTAGAAGGGCGGATAAACCCCCGCTGGAGATTTTCTTGGATATATTCCTTCATTGCGGAAGTCTCAGCAGGAGAGAGAGGGTAAGTGCGGCCTCTGGGGGGCATGGCTCCTGGCAGGAGTTCGACAGGACAGTCATAAGAGCGATGTGGAGGAAGGAATTCCGCAGACTTCTTACAGAACACATCGGAGAATTCCTTATAACAGGAGGGCAGAGACTTTAACTCGGTTGAGGAGATAGTTACCTTCTTGAGGGGTTTATCAGGAAGGCAATGCTGTAGGCAGAATGGGCTCCAACGAGAAACCTGCCCTGTGGACCAGTCTATGGTGGGATTGTGCAGGCGCAGCCAGGGGAGACCCAAAACAACAGGAACATCGGGACAAGAGATGATAAGAAACGAAAGTCTCTCTTTATGCAGGGTCCCAACCTGCACAAGTAGTTCGCCAGTGGTCATCGTGAGTACAGACTCCAGGGGTTTATCATCTATGGCGAAAATCCTCATGGGAGAAGGCAAAGGAAATAGGGGGATTCCCATGTACTTAGCAAAGAGAGCGTCCATGAAGTTGCCCCCGGCTCCGGAATCGAGGAAAGCATTCCCGAAGATGGTCTTATCAGTCAGACGAATCTGGAAGGGAAGGAGAAACCTGTGTGAGTTTCCTTGGGTCTTCCCCTGAGACCAATCACGAGACTTTTGAGCCGTGCCCCCTACATGAGTTACCATAGACATACCTCGGGGTACAAAACTCTTAGCCTTTGCAGGACAGGCATTAGCGAAGTGGGAATGTCCGCCACAATACATACACAGGCCTGACGTCCGTCTGCGGAGTCTCTATTGTTCAGTGAGGCGAGTTCTTCCCACTTGCATGGGTTCCTCCTGGAGAGAAATGGATGCTTGGGCAGGCGGGGTGACAGGAGCCTGCAGGAGAGGCCTCTGGAAGCGGGGTGCCAACGTGGGTTGAAACTTCCTGACACGATCTCTCAGGGTTTGATGCTCTCTCAGAAGAGTGTCCACCTTAACAGCCAAGGCGATAAGGTCCTCAACTTGCGTGGGTAATTCCCGGGAGCCCAGGTCATCTTTGATGCGGAGGGAGAGACCATTATAAAATGCAGTATGGTATGCGTCTCAGCAGCAAGTGTACGGAATTCAATAGCATACTCCGCTACACTGCGACTCCCTTGGCGGATTTGGAACAGACGGGAAGCAGCGGATGACACCCGGCCGGGAGCATCGAAAACGATCCGAAATTCTTTGAGGAATGCTTCCGCGTCATCCATCAGTGGGGACTGCTTCTCCCAGTGTGGAGATGCCCACTCGAGAGCTTTCCCTGCCAGACGAGTAATCACAAACCCCACCTTGGCACGTTCAGAGTCAAATTCAGTGGGGTGTAGGGCAAATCGAATCTGGCACTGATTCACGAATCCTCGACAGGCTTGAGGATCGCCATCGTAAAGAGGCGGAGCAGGAATGTGTGGACCAGAGGTAGAGGGCTGGGTAGCCTTGGCAGCAGCCGCTTGCGGAGGAGGTGCCGGCAGGGGGGTCGCTGGTGTCAACAAGGAGAGCTTTTCCAAGATCGCCTCCAGCGTGTGTCCCACGTAATTCTGCCGGGCTTCATACGCCTCCATGCGGGAATGTAGGCCCCGAAAGGCCCTGCCGAAATCTGGCTGAGCTTCCTCAGAGGAATCCATGGCCCGAAAATAATGTCAGGGAACCGGGAGTTCCCTCTGGGGAGTTGTCCGGATATAGGAGGAAGCCCCTCAGGAGGGATCAGGATCGTGGTATCCAGGGATTCAGCAGAAGGGGTAATCAAGTTCAGGCAACAGGTCAAAAGGCAGGCAGAATATAAACAGAGTCCAAAGTCCAGGCAGGGGGTCAACAACAAGAGATCAATCAATAGAATACACAGGGATAACAGCAACAGGGAACCCAGGAATCAATCAGGAACAAGATCCTATTTTCGGGCGCCATCTTGGCGTCTCGGGCGTCCTTTTAAAGGGGTTTTTTGGCGCCCTTGCGTCGGCGTCAGCACGTCTGCGACCGACGCGCTGCGTCTGCGTCCGTCGCACCGTTGTGACGTCTTCGCGCCTGCGCACTTGCGCGCAGGCGTCTCTGCGCCGGCGCCGCTACCCACGTGGCGGCCATGGGCGCCGCCATTTTGGGAGCGGCGTCGGAGGACGTAGTTGCGCCGCCCGGAGCTCCTGGTCCTGCTCCGGGCGGCGATCGTGACAGGAACAGACTAAGAAAACTTTTTTTTACAGGCTGACACACATTCTTATCTGCACTTTAATAGCCTGTAGAACTCATGAACTGGTTAAGTAACATTATGATCATCTGTACATAACTATCTGCTGATGTGGTGATGTGCTCACTTTTATATTCAGCCAGTTATATGTATTTAATAACTTGCTGAATCCAGGATGAGTCAGTGATAAGTGCAGGTATGGATTTAGGGGAAGGCCACAAAGACCCAGTCTTAGGGTGACAGGATTTTAGGGGGATGGCATGACACCTAGCCACATTACTATTGGTTCTGAAGCACTGGGGACACACAGGAGCTCTGGTAGTTTTTCTAAAAATTTCCTGTGCTCCAATTTCCAGTGCTCCAGACCAGGTGAAGAAAACTTTGTGCGCATGTAAGCGGGGGATGGGGTGAAGAGCAGCGGTGGGCTTAGGGGCACCTGCTAAATAAACCCAGCCCTGGATGATTGCATTACTGCCATACAGCATGGCATGAGTTGTCTACAATAAGAAAAATATTTAGTTGAGGAAGAGTACTATCAACCATTAACAGATCAAAAAGTAAATAAAAAAGGAATCCAAGTTGTGAAAAGTCATCCACTTCAGTTCGGGTGCATCTGTATATCAGTGATAGGGAAACTGACTATAAACTGTTTACATTTACCAATAAATAATGATAAAAATACAGGGCAGGAAAAAGTTTGGAAAATATTCTTTCCTTTTGACACACTATTAATATATAATCAGATTCCCATTTATTATATGTTACTGTTCAAGAAATACAGGCATTTCTGATTTTGAGAAGTTGGTGTTTCCTTTATCAGGGTAGTAATGTTCTCCAGCACAGACGACACCAGACCTTGCATCAAAGGTAAGTAAGAAGCCAAGCATTTCGGATGAATACACTTGGCATGAAAGGAATAAAGTACTGCGTAACAAAAGCGACAAGCCGTTATTCTCATGATACAGAGCAGGTGCCCCTTCTGTGAAGCTTGACATTACTACCTGATTCAGTTCTGCATGGCCAGCGACCTGAGTGACATTTATTGAGACACAGAGAATACACCAAAGCAGCACTAATTTCTTTGTTTCTTTACTATTCGCTTAATTCATTTGCTTCTTTGCTAATAGCTTCATAGGTGCCATTGTCAGTTGAACCAGTGCAATAACATTAGTAATAGTAATAGTCATGAATAGCCGTATTGCTCCAGCTCGTGTTACAGTCTGAGCTGTTATTGTAGTCCTGGTAATCCTAGAGATGGCTTTGTATTTTATAGCATTCACAAACCTACACATATATCTTGCTAACAGAGAGAGAATCATGTAAAAAAATGAAACTAAATTAATTCTTGTTTTCACTTCCAATGAAAATCTTTAGAAACAAGAGACTCCAGGCTACTACTGTCTGACAAGTATTTACTTGAGTGATTTCAAGGCTGTTTTGGGACTGTAATTTCAAGCAACTAAAAAACAGGACCAGTTTAAGTTACTTCTGCAATATTATATAGTGGATAATGTAGCCCCTACTGTATTTTATGCATTTTAGTAGAGGGTACACTATTCATTATAATCTACAGCTAAAACATACAATTTATTCTATCGGCAGAGGGACTTTTTTTCAGCCTACTTGTAATAAAAACTACATACCCTGGTGGTCTAGCGGGCCGGCGGGGACGCCCGCCATGCTCTGGGCGGGGATGCCAGCCACGCCGGTCTTCTCTCCTTGATACGACGTGAACTAAGGAGGCGCGCGGCGAGCCTCTGCTATTTTTATAGGCGCAGGCGCGCTGACGTGTGATGTCAGCGAGCAATGGCACGAAGCATTCTGGGTATTTAAAGGGCCATTACATTGGATTCTTTGCCCGTGATAGGACTAGTTTTCCTGGTGCCTTTGAGCCTTGTGCATCTGTTCCTGTTTGTTATTGATCTCCTGCTGTGACCTTGCCTGTTTTTGACCATCCTGATATCCGTACTCCGACCCAGCCTGTATTTTGACTACTCCTTCTGCCTGATCCTATTCTGATTGATTACCCGGTTTGACCCTTTGCCTGCCTGACGATCCTAGTTTTCCGCTTGCCTCGACCCAGCCTGCCTGACTACGATTCTGCTTTATCCTGTTGTACCGCGACCTTCGGCCTAACTGACTTTTAACTGTTGTGCCCCTTTGCTTGCCAGAACTCCTCGCCTTGCTCCTCTCGAAAAGTCCAGGTGGCATCTGAGTACACTGAGGGCTCCTCCCGAAGCCAAAGGCGGTCACACTACTGGTGAAGCCGAGCCGAGACCAGGGAGCTTGGCATTAGTTCTGGTTTAGGGTACCGACCGTGACACTACTTATAATGCAGGCCTAGAAACAGCTTTGTGAACCTATAGTCTTATAGTGTTTGTCTTCAGGAAACTCTGTGCTCTTGCTGCAGCTCCTCAACAAGCCCTGCCCTTGCTTCCATTCGTCAGACCTTCCTCAACCACACATAACTACCATACCTTTCTTTTTACTGTAATAGAAGGGTCCCTTGTTGAATTTGATTTGAGAATAAAAGAGAAGGAGCAAACCTTGGGGGCTCATGTATGATTCCATATATATATATATAAAAGCATAAGAACATCCACTTATAGTAAAATAACTCACCAAATTAGAATAGTGGCCCAGGTGCTCCTGCCCCAGTCCCTCAGCTCAGGAGAGTGGACAATCCATACACAAAGAAAGAAAGGTTTAGGGCACAATAGGAAGCCACATACAGATCAGACCAAAAAGAGTTAGTTTAAAAAGTAGAAAAAATCTTTTGGTTAAACAATCATCTCGAGCCTTACGCATTTCGTGTCCCTAAGACACTAAATCATAGACTTGGACACTTACAACACAATATCAGTATTTTTCAATGGGAAAAAAAGTGGAGGGGAAACTGACAAATCCAGTTACAAATTTAAAGACATTGCGTACCGAAAATGGACGGCTACACAAACCAAGTGAAATGACATAAATATGAAAGTACAAAAAAATTGTTTTAAAAATATTAGAATGTTAGAGAGATTGTTTCAAAAAAATAGTATATTTTGTATATAACAATGTAAAAAACAAAAATGGTATGTATAAAGAGCGGGATCCCACATACATATGAATGTATATACGTAACATCAACATTAATATTTACTGTATGTATACAAATACTGTACATGTAATGTCAGACATTTGAATAGGGAAACACATGATTTCCATAATGTTTAAAAAATATCTTAAGTACAGTTGAGTACAATAGGCAAACGAGAAATACATTTTTATGGAAATAAAAATATATACAAATTGTTATATAAATATGTACCCATTTAGTGATAGTAGCAGGACACACCCAAAACTGAATTCATACCTTTCGGTAACCTGGTATCAAGAGCAGGGCCATTCCTGCCATGAGGGAATGTGAGCGCCTTGCCTCAGGCGACAGTGAAAGGCCAGTTACAAGGGGTGCCAAAAAGCCGCCTCCTGTAATTTTAAGAGCCGGTTTTTAACTATGTAACTATGTAATTATGTAACTTTGAGAGGGGGCGGCATCGGGGTTGCTGCCTCAGGAGGCAGCAGCCCACGGATCGCCCCTGATGAAGAGCGAATATGCAAAAAAACTCACGTTTAAGTATTTTTTGCGTTAAATCACCACCTCTATAAAGAACTATAACCCTCTCTATTCCTTGTATGTAAAGAAATCTAAATTTCCCATAGTCAGAAATGTGTTCTCTGTAATTAAGTATATTAGGTATATGACATTTTTCCTATTACAGTCTATTAGTACAATGTATTATACTATTGTTTTTTAAAACAATCACCGTAATGTACAAAGGAACAAAGTTTACAGCGTGTGGAAACGCATCTGAAAGTGCCTCGATAGGAAAGCCAGGTAGGTGTTTTTTTTCTCTTTATCAAAAATCACACTTGTGGATAAACTTTTCCCAAGTGTGTCGCACTTTCTGGTTACATATCTGCATCCTGAGCCCAAGATTGCTTTAGGGCACAGACACACGTGGAGATTCGTCGCAGGCGACAAATCGGCTCTTCTTTTGGAGACTAATCTCCCTAAAGTTGTCCAAAGTTGCCTCACGAGGAAACTTCGGACAACTTCAGAAAATGAATCGCTCCAAGTGCCATCCCGCCGGCGATTTAGATTCTAGACAGCGGGAAGGCATTGCGAGTAGATTAGTCACCCGAAGAAGAGGCGATTTGTTGCTGGGCAACTAATCTCCCCCAAATAGCATGGTGTGCCTCTACCCTTAATCTGTGTGTGGCATAGGAATATCTTTGTTAATGATGCGTTTTATACAAGGCAATTGAGGACTAAATGTAAGAATACATGATGGTGCTCCTGACTCCCTCTGTCTGGATCTATAAGGGTTATTAGAAGGACGTTTCTTTAAAAGCGAACAACATGGAGTTTTTATGGCTCTTATAAGTCAGTTACATCTACTGTGGCCTACTTGAAATGCTGTTGCCAATAGATTTTTTTTTTTATAATGCTGACTATGTGTCCACTGTCCTTAACGTAGCTGGGTAAATGTAACACTAAAGCTTGTCAGTTTCCCCTCCCCTTTTTTCCCATTGGTGTTTGGGTATTTAAATACTGATATTGTGTTGTAAATGTCCAAACCTGTGATTAAGTGTCTTAGGGACACATAAGGCTCAAAATGATTATTTAAATAAAGATGTTTTTCTACTTTTTAAACCAACTATTTTTGGTCTGATCTATATGTGGCTTCCTAGTGTGCCCTAAACCTTTCTTTTTTTGTGGCTCATTTATGATCGTCAAGTTCATGCTGAGGCAATCATAAAGGAAACCCTGTGTTAGTTAACTAATCATGCAGGAGGGTGTGTGCTGAAAGGAAGGTCGACAATCTTCATAAATTTGCTATCAAAGTACCTTGAAAAAGGAAATGTCATAACAAAAGCCCGTTTAGGCAAACTAATAGATTGCCAACAGTTTTCAGCACAAAACCCTGCATGATTAGTATACTTACTTGGGGTTTCCTTTATGATTGACTCAGCATGAAAGCTCGGGCAATCATAGGACCCTTAACGTTTAGCAAAGTAATTCTCAGCTCTATAAAGTTCCTGGGCCCTTCACATAAAACCATTTATTTAACATGCACTTATACTATCATGCAATGCACTTTATCATTGTGTGTTATTTATTATCACCCAATTCTTGTGTGCCATAATAACAGTATATGGAAACAGTAAAGAAATCTACTGTCCAAGGTGCTGATCACTAGACATTGGAGCAACAGTACAGTCTCAGAACCACCATCCCACATAATAATATTTAAGTTTCCCAGGTTGCAGAGAGTCACTGGCGGTTGCAGCTTTGTTCTCCTATGTGGTGTCTAGAATATAGATGCAGTTGTTTCCCATAGGTTAATGGCAAATTATTTTAATTTCTTATTATTATTATTGACATGTATTTATATAGCGTCAACATATTGTGTAGCACTGTAAAGTAAATGTGATAATACAACTAAATCACATGAATTATGTACATAGAACATATATAGTTACATACATCACAATCAATACCGGTACAAAAAAGGTGAGGAAGGCCCTATGCATAGGCATACACTCTAAAGGGAAGGGAGTAATACACAAGGTGTGGGCGTGGGCAAGATCAAATTAAGTGGGTGAGAAATGTGGTACTATATGTGGTATTGCATTTGGTAGTTAAGCAGAGTGAGGGTAGGCTTCTCGAAAGAAGTGCGTTTTAAGAGATTTCTTGAAAGCAGAAAGGTTGGGAGAAAGTCAGACAGACCGTGGGAGAGAATTCCAGAGGAGGGGTGCAGCCCTTGCAAAGTCTTGAATGCGAGCATGTGAGGAGGTAATGAGAGAAGAGTTGAGTAGCAGGTCAGTAGAGGAGCGTAGTAAGCGGTTGGGTGAGTATATAGAGATGAGTTCAGAGATGTAGGGTGGGGCAGAGTTATGAAGTGCTTTGAAAGTCAGTGTCATTAATTTGAATTTGATTCTGTACGGTAACAAAAGCCAGTGCAGGGATTGACAGAATGGAGAGGCAGAGGAGGAGCGGTTGCTGAGATGTATGAGCCTCGCAGCAGTGTTCATTATGGACTGGAGAGGTGACAGTCTCTGGAGGGGAAGGCCAATTAAAAGAGAGTTACAGTAGTCTAGACGTGATATGACGAGAGAGTGAATAAGAATTTTGGCAGCATCTTGGGTGATAAATGATCGTATTTTGGATATGTTCCTTAGGTGGAAGTGACATGATTTAATAAGTGATTGGATATGAGGAGTGAATGACAGAGCAGAATCTAGGATAACCCCAAGGCACCGGGCCGGGGGAGAGGGGGTGATAGTGGAATTGTTAACTATGATGGATACTTCCAGGATGTTACTGGTGTTAGTTGGAGGAAAGAGAACCATTTCAGTTTTAGAGAGGTTTAATTTGAGGTAGCGTTGCGACATCCAGGTAGAGATAGCGGACAGGCAGGAGGAAACGCGAGTTTGGAGTTCTGGGTTGAGATTAGGAGATGAGAGATAGATCTGAGTATCGTCAGCAAGTTCACACTGTAACAAGCTGTAACTTAGCTACTGCAGCAATTCCGTCTCTGCTTCTCTGCCTAGAAATATTTGCTCCCTGTAAAAGTGACAGAGAGAGACTTAGGGGCATATTTATTAACACTGGAGACAAACATCACCGGTGATGTTGCCCATAGCAACAATCAGATGTTTGCTTTTGTTTTCTAACTTGTAGGTGACTGTTCAAATATAATTACTGATTGGTTGCTATGGACAACATCACCGGTAATATTTGTCTAGAATGTTAATAAAAACGCCACTTAGTTGTTACTTGCCTACCAGTTATACTGGGACTATTCTCTCAACAGATATTGTTGCAAATCCTGTTTGTGAAGCTAACAAAGACGACTGCATATTATTAAATAAAAATGCTTTATTATTTTTAACCAATTTTTCATCTATTATTTTTCATGCATCTTTTTGGGGGGAATGTGACTTGCAGATATGGGCAGAACCTGCACTAATTTGTCCCAGCAGGTTTAAACCAGCATGAATTATTTGACTGCAGATGCCTGGATGCCTGTGCTTTATTATTGTGTTTTGTCCTTGAAATTCTTTAACACTAGCTAATCATACCTTTTGCCAATATGTGACAGACTGCTGAAAGGGAGATCCTTTCTTTACCCGACAAAGGACCTTAACATCAAGAAAGGTTGCTGTGTGGGAGTACTGAAGCGGGAGAGCACAATAATACATGTGGAAAAAATGTTTTTCATAAAATTAATGTGGAAATATTAAAAGACGTTGATTTAACAGATTTATGCTGGCTTTGGTGCAAGCTGGAAGGGGTGTTGTGCTGAAAGTAGCATTTGTCTTTCTTCATGCAGCAAAAAGTTCACCAAGCACAATGTAACAGAAAAAGGTACAACATTCTTTATTCTAGCACTTTAAACTGCCGGCAAAGATAATAGAAAGCTAAGCAGGGTTAGTATTAATGGCATTTTCTCTAATAACTTATTGCATTAGGATATTTTTTTAACCTGACATCTAAAGTGCATACAAATTGGTAAGAAATATGCCTAGATATTCAACATAATTTGAGAAATTGAGTATAGATAATTAAACATGATTGCAATGTAAGTATAAAGAGAAATAGCATTAAGGCATACAAGTTCATTTCGGGTTTTTTCAGAGAAAAGCGTATAAAAGGGGAGGGCAAGGTAAAAATGGGCTACTTGTCCTTCACTTTTATCTTTTTTGTAGTTTTTGAATTATTTGTCTTCTTCTGACTCTTTCCAACTTTTAAATGGGGGTCACTGACCCCACCTTAAAACAAATGCTCTGTAAGGCTACAAATATATTGTTATTGCTACTGTTGTATTGATCATCTCTCTATTTAGTCCCTCTCCTGTTCATGTTCTAGCCTCCTATTCAATTGATGGTTGCTAGGGTAATTTGTGCCCTAACAACCAAATTATTAGAAATTGCAAACTACAGAAAAAAAACACATGTATAAAAAGCAGCCATTATGAGACTTTCTGTCTCAGAGTCTTTATATCCTTGTACTGCAAAATAGAGGACAATATCTTTCCTCCCAAAATTTGGAGACTTTATATTCTTGTAACTTTGTCAAATTTACATTATCCTACTTCCCAAAATGCCAAAAACTGAATTTGTAAAGAATCCGGTGCAATATTCAAGATATAGGTCGTAAAAGTGAATTTAATTCTTTAGCTGTAACATCAGATACTTGAAGGTATAAAACCTAAAGGAAATATTCTTGTAGGTGTCTCATCCATCCAGTTATTTAATACTGTACTTGTCTGTTAGGTCAGTTCCTAATGGAGAAGGACTTGGCAGTAATTACTGCTGCTACAGTGTGCATGATTTAGCAATTTCACGTTGTACTGACATCTACCTTACCAAAATAGAAACCTTTTAGTTACATGGAAATACTGTCCAGTGGGTTTAATTTTTACATGAGAAAAAAACTCCAGCAAAATCAGCTTTTTTGGTTCTTGTTCTCTCTCAAGCATTTGATAGAGTCTTTCCTACCGGAAAGGAAAAATCAAGATTTCTCCTTTCTCCTTTTTTTCTTTATCTGCACCAGAGGAAGGACTCATGTAGTCTGAAATATGTAGTGCTTTGCAAATACATCTCTAAATAAATGTTAATACTTTGTTGCATTGAACCACCTTGCCAGTGGATTTCTATCTCTTCATGAGTGGCAAACCCAAACCACTGTATGGCAGAGCAAGAATACACCTGCTGCAGTAGTCCTTACGGATAGGTTTAAGTAATATGGTTCTTTCCTTTCTGATAAGAAAAATGAAGATTTCTCCTTTGACTTTGGCTATATTTCTTAATCATTATCATGGGAGTTATGTCCCATCAGACATGTATGTTTCTGTTTGTACAGGTATGGGACCTGATTTCAGATAACAGCTTTCTGGATAACGGGTTTCTGGATAACGGAGCATACGGAGCATGTTTCAAAGAGCCTCATGTGGAAATGAAAACACTGTGCTGATTCTTGCTAAAATGAAAGAGGGCTGATATCAACAGTCATCTAATGACTCACCAAGGAAAGCATGTTATAGTCCCTGAATGACCACACAGGAATTATATATAGGATCTATTATCCATAATGTTGGGGGCCTATGGTTTTCTGGATAAGACATCTTTATGTACCGGTAATTCGGACATCTCTATGTAATTTACAAGTTAACTAAATGCAATAGGATTTTTTTTGCTTCCAATAGGGATTTTTGCTGCTTAGTAAAAAATCAAGCGCTGGGTACACTGTACTGTTTTATTATGACAGAGAATAATTATTAAAAATTATAATTACTTCCTTAAAATGGAACCTATGGGAGCTAGCCTTTCCATAATTCAGAGCTTTCTGGATCCCTAAATTGCCAATTAGTCTTCAACAATTACCATAAAAACAGTCGACACTGTCAGTTTAGCCAAAATCAAAAATGGTGTGTGTATGAAGCATCTTTATAAATTATAGCGGAGGGGTGCATTATCCACTATATAGACATATCCTGCAGCACTGTACAATACAAGGGCATATACATCAACCTTTCAAATACATATAGAGGACTATACATAGAGGACTATTTATCAAAATTCAGATTTGTGTAACGTCAGAAGATTTTCTGAAGAAAGAAATATTTGCTTATTTATTTATTTATATAAAAAAACCTAAATATAAAAAATGCAATTGAATCGTAAAAATACAAATACCTTGAACACATTTATAATTTTTAATGAGTGGACAAGCTCAAAAAAAAGTTTTTTGCATTTTTTTCACTAAATAAATATCAAAAATTCATGTTTTTTTATACCATTATTCAAATCAATGATTTTTAATTTGCAGGAAAAAAAAATAAGAATGTTAATAAACAACCCCCTTACTGACCGATACAGGAAGTATCTACAAATATAGTCCCTTATATATTTACTTTTAGGGCTTTAGACTATTCAAGGGCTTCTCAACAGTTTTTGTATTAGGTTATTGCTTCAATACAGTATATAGTATAATCAATATTTTCTGACTGAGGTCCAGTTTGTGCCAGCCTGAATTTTCCAAGAAATGATTGCTGATATCTCCTGTAGATGAATGCATGAAGCATGTGCACCGGGACTCACTGAGTCTACTCATCATTCAAAACTGGTTATTATAGTGGTGCGTCTACTTTTATCATTGAATGACTGGTTGTCAAAATGATGAGTTTACGTTTATCATTGAATTACTGATTATCAAAGTGGTGCGTCTACATTTATCATTCAATAACTGGTTATCAAAGTGGTGAGTCTGTTATCATTCAATAACTGGTTATTAAAGTGGTGCATCTACTTTTATTATTCAATAACTGGTTATCAAATTGGTGAGTCTACGTTTATCATTGAATAACTGGTTATCAAAGTGGTGCGTCTACTTTTATCATTCAATAACTGGTTATCAAAGTGATGCATCTACTTTTATCATTCAATAACTGTTTACCAAAGTGGTAAGTCTACTTTTATCATTCAATAACTGGTTATCAAAGTGTTGTCTACATTTATAATTCATTAACTGGTTATGAAAGTGGTGTCTACTTTTATCATTGAATAACTGGTTATCAAGGGGTGAGTCTACTTTTATCATTCCATAAATTGTTATCAAAGTGGTGAGTCTACTCTTATCATTCAATAACTGGTGATCAAAGTGGTGCGTCTACTTTTATCATTCAATAACTGGTTATCAAAGTGATGAGTCTACACTTATCATTCAGAAACTGGTTATCAAAGCGATGAGTCTACTGGTAAACTTGGCCAGTGTTGGGGCATAGCTATGCAGTATTTGTACATGACAATTTTTAAGCACCTTTTCTCCTATGATAAATTAAGTCCCCATTAATAGTGCATAACCGTAAGGTTTGACCACTACAGAGGCCCTTAGTCAAATGGAGGGAGTAGTTCTCCCCTTCCTGGGTCCGTAGCAATTCCAATTTTAGCTGCTAAGTGGCACTGTGTAAAAATTTACATTGAATGAGCCATGTGTTCTCAGGGCTTTTTGCCAGAGGCTTTTGCCTGAGTCTCTCCTAAGTGGATTAGCATCACCTGTGGAGCCATCATTAGTGCAGGACTAGTAAGGGACAGCTAGATCCCGTCACCAGTCTCTCTAGGTGAGAGAGACAGATCATGGCTACCTATATTAGCAAGAGGAATATTAGAAGGGATTCAATTCCAAGGGCATTGCTGCCTACTCAGGGATCCAGAGACAGATTATATGGGCTAAATAGATTCCTACCTGGGTTCCACTAAAAGGTGTCCCCAGAGGAAAAAGGAGAAACTCTGGGTGAACTGTATACACCCCTCTATCAAGCTACATTGGAGGGATTTCTCTGCCATTGGTCTTTATTGTGAGTATGTATCTGACTATTCCATGACTTTGCTCTTCATCATTTTTATATTTTCCTATGTGGATCTGTCCTAAATAAATCAGTTTGGATATTGTTCAAAGAACCACTGGCACCCATTCTTTAATAATACTACAGCTTACAGTGTATTAAACCCTGCCTCCACACCGTTGCAAGGGCTTACCCCCTGAGAATTATAGGTCTCCTCAGGAGCATGTTGAGGTAAAGCTCACAGTGACAATAACTGTGGCGCTCATTTTCCTTTAGCCTTACATATGTAATATAAAATCCAGCCCATCACATGCTGTTTGTGCAGAATTCTTGTGTCCGGAACAAGAATTAATAAAGCGGAAAAGCTTAACAGTGTTTTGGTCTTGAGTCGTAGCTTATGTTATCCATCTGACAGTAGATGCTGCTTTTTTTGCTTTAGAATGGATTTTGGCTTGAGTGTTTCGCTTCTTGTTCAAAACTAATATTGGATTTCTTTCTCCCTATTGCTCATGGGACAGAATTACTCCTTAGCCAAACATAAAAGACTGAACACTTAGTGCTCCAGGGCTTGGGAAGTCTAGAATCCCTAAAATAGAATCAGCATATTCAGGACAATGCACAAGCTAGCATTAGCACAATATTTCTTGTTCGGTTAAATTTTTTCTTTTTGTGCAAGGAGCAGCTGTTGATAATATGGCTTCATTTATAAGTTTTAGAGTGTTTTTTAGAGAGTTTATTCGTTATTTTTTTTCTTCAAAACTTGCAATATGCATAGAAATCAGTGTAGTTAGTAAAAGTACATAAACTCTGCTAGTTTCTTATGCTGTTTTATTAACTACTCCAGTTTCTGTGCAGGTTTTTTATGGTGGCTACACCCTTATCATTTTTCTGTCTGACAAAGTTAAAGAGGTGGTTCGCCTTTTAGTTAACGTTTAGTGTGTTATAGAATGGTCAATTTTAAGCAACTTTTTAATTGGTCGTCATTATTTGTATTTTTTGTTATAGCTTTTTAATTATTTGCCTTTTTATTCTGACTCTTTCCAGGTTTCAAATTGAATAACAAATGCCCTGTAAGGCTATACGTTTATTGTTAGTGCTACATTTTATAACTAATGTTTCTCCTATTCATATTCCAGTCTCTTATTCAGATCTAGGCATGGTTGCTAGAATAATTTGGACCCTAGCAACCAGATTGCTTTCATATCGCGGATGTGGGTGCGGATCCGGGCCGGGGGCCCACCGGGTTTTTTTTCTGGTGTCCCGCCGGCCTAGTCCGACCCTGTCTGGAGTTGTAGGCTAATAAATCCTGCACTCCAGTTGGGGTAAACAATTTTTAAAAAAAAAGACCCCTTGCGAGCACAAAGCTGCTGGAGCGAGCTTCCAGTGTGGGCAACCATTTGTGGCACTGAGAATTTGTGCCACAGCATTCACTGATTATGTGCATGCATGTGATATGATGTCACTAGTATGTGTAAGCAGAAGCTCTCATTAAGTACATGTGTGCCACACATGACCTGCCTACATTGGAAGAAAACTATTGTTTCCACTGAACCAGAGTGCAGGCTTCATTTGGGGGTAACAGGCACCCTTAAAGGAAGGAAGAGACAGATGCCTAAAAGTGCTTAAAAATTATTTTCATGAAGAGGTGCACTAAAGGTTAGTGTCTAATCTGAATGACAAGCACAGCTGTATGTGATGTGGCCTTAATGGAAGGCAGGAGTGGAAGTACAATATACCTAGAAATGAATCAATAAACTTAAAAAAAGGCAAATTATACTGTATCTGGAAAAGTGCAGTAGTGAAAACTAAAAACTGCTCAAGATGAGAATTTATGATTTCAGTGTCAAGAATTATATACTGATTATATGATTATATTATTATATGATTAGCACCATTTCCCACTCCACATCTGTCATAGCAGTTTCCTTTGGGTTGCCCTTGCTGATGGTTTTGGATGCTGCGCATTTCATTGGGCGGCGTTCTGCTGTGTTCCTAACGGCGAAGTGTTGCTCCTTTATTGCGCCTTTCCGTACCTTATGACTGGGACTGTTTGCTAGTGGTGCTGTGTTTTGTCACTATTTAACAATATTGCACCCATAGTTTTAAGCATTAAACCTATATGCCATACATACATTTCTTGGCTCACTTTATTGGTGCATATAGTAACCTATACTAGTCTTATTGGGCTTTCTTTATTTACTTACAAATATACAGGCTATACACTTCATTTGTTTAGTTATACTTAAAGGGATACTGTCATGGGAAAAAAAATTCTATTCAAAATGAATAGGGGCACATGACCAGGGGCAGCTGGGAAATTGACAAAATGTCTTTTTGCTCTTTTGAGAAATGAATTTCAGTGCAGAATTCTGCTGGAACAGCACTATTAACTGATTCATTTTGAAAAAAATGTTTTTCCCATGACAGTATCCCTTTAACACTGTTAGTATATGCTTTGGGCAAACTACTTTGAGTCTTTATTTTCACTCTCCACTCTTCACCTATGTATACTTAATATGTTTAATACAGACTGAATGTGAGCTACTGGAGCAATTTAACCCTTAAGAGTATATATTTGGACACTCCACATGAATTGATTCCACTCCCACTATATGTTATGCCTGGGGTTTTAAACACCCAGGCACCTGTTTAACGTGGTGAGTGTACAGCATAAAAATAAAGAAAATTATAGACTGAACATCACATACAGCCTTGTACCAGTGATCCCAAGGGGACACTGGGAGTCTTCATATATGTGGGTCAAAATTGATGTTTACTTTACTCCTGTATCCCACATGCCTTGGGCTTGAAGGCTATCGCTTATCATTTAATACAGCACCAACTCTGAACCATTGAAAGAGTTCCTACTAATTGCCATACACTATCTTTTTTCTAATCGATAAAGATTTTTACAGAGGTGTGGCACGGCGATAGGGGCAAAATTTGCTCCTTCCTTTGCCAACCTCTATATGGGGTGGTGGGACGAGCAATTTTTTTCAATTGTGGCAATCCATTTAAACATAATATCTACTACTATCCACGATTTATCGATTACATTTTACTGATTTGGAACACCAGGGAGAATAATTTCAATGATTTCTTTACATATCTAAACAACAATGATCTAAGACTTATGCAAGAATGACACCTCTATTCATTACCTTGATGTAGTTCTCAATGCCCATGAACATACTATAACCACTGCTTTATATAGGAAAGAATGCACTAGCAATACAATTGTAAAAGTGACATTGGCTCATCCTGCATATCTCATTCAGAATATACCAACAGGGCAATTTTTAAGATTAAGGCGGTTATGTTCAGACCAGGAAGACTTTGTAAAGAAGTCATGTGAGCTGAGAGACCGACTTTTAGCCCAAGGTTATAAAATGCCCATTCTACTGAAAGCATTGAAAAGAGCATTGTTCACTCAACGTGACACTTTATTTAATAAATATAAAACTGCACCTTTTTTGCAGTAGTTTGATATATGTATATATTTATAATAGTTATTGCATTTATGTCTTTGCACAGATTCATGGCTTACTATTTGTACTTGTTTTTATGTATTTATGCAATTTGTACTTTGTATTTATATGGCACCAGCACTTTAAACTAAACCAGGGTGTATCAATATGTCACTCCACTCAACTAGGGGTGTACAAAAATGGCCACCAATGGCCTTTTCCTTTTGACCCCTATACTGACCTTTATTTTTATCTTTACTGGGTTGGAGTTTCATTTGATGCACCTGTGTAAAGTCATTTGGGATTGGGTGGATTGGTAATTTGAGTGTTTATCTGATTGGGTCACTTTTGTATAAATATTTGAGGCATGGCTCTATGAGTTTAGCCTATGATTAAGTGTTTGGGACAAAGGCTGTGGACACAATAAACTGTTCACTTTTGAACATTTGCCGGGTGGAAGTTTTGCCTTTTTGAGTGCCTGCTCCATATTGGTTTGTCGGTTTGTCCGCCCCCCCCCATGCTGAGGGCTCAGTGCGGTGCACCCGGGCCACTTCCTTGATGTGGTGAATAACTATTATACAAACAAGAGACCCTAACATCACAGAAGCATTTTTATATACTGATAAAGCCCTTCTAAAGAAGAAATTAAATAGGTGACAAAAACTTTTCAAAAAGTCACAACATCAGTTACATGGAAGGTATGACAAATATTATTGGCTCTTGCAGAGGGTTTCACACTGAGAAGATAAAAATAGATGAAGGCAGGAGATTATTGGGAAACTGAGAAAGGAAGAATCAAATGTACTGATAACTGATGGGGAAATGATAATGAAGGCCACACAGTCCTGGTTTTACATGATGAACAGAGAACTAGATCAAAGAGGGAAAGAAACAGTTGGGCTATGAAAGAGGAGTGGCAAAACATATACAAATGTTGGAATTAGAAGTACACATTGTGGTAGGCTGATAGAGGTAAAAATTAAAGAGATAGAAATGGCAGAGATACAGTGGTTGAACAGTAGGTTAAACAGAGGCAAAAAGAGGGAGAACTCAAGACCCAATATTGACAGGAGGAAAAATATCTGTGCATAAATTCTGGAAATGTAATAGGACTAAAAAGGATTAAAGTTTCTGTTGTAAATGATAACATCAAGACTATAACTATAATATAAGAACAATGTTTAGACTGAGAGAAGGCTTAGAATTATGTCAGAATTAGCCCATAGGCCAACCTGTCATTCAACAGCCAAGGTACAATTATCAGATGCTACTTGGCCAGATTATAGAACGGGTTTACTGTAACAGGAAAAGAAGACTGAGAACAATATTGGGGTTAATTTCAATAGCAGAAGGACAAACAAGTAGGGATGGACGAATTTGACCCATTTTGTTTTGCCAAAAATTCGCCGCTGACTAAATGTCACCGACGCTCATTAAATTTTTTGTCGCGCAACCCACAATGCCATACAAGGTTATAGGCATAATTTCTGCAGCAAAACAAGGCGAAAAAAATCGCCCATCCCTACAAACAAGGAGTATAGATAGACTCAGCAAAATGGTGGGTCAATCTCCTTTCTTTATAGGCTCAGTAAGGCCCCATCTAGAATATGCAGTGAAGTTTTGGTTTCCAGTGCTCAAAAGGGATATGAGTGTGATAGAGAAAGTCCAAATATAGTACGTTTATTGAGGGATGGGAAGGTGTGTAATTTATGAGGAAAGGCTGGCCAAGCTGGGATTGTTTACACTGAAGAAGAGATCCTTAAGGGGAATATGATAACTATATACAAATATACAAAGAGCCCATGCAATACACTCTATGATGCATAATTCACCATCAGAAAAAAAGTTTTTTATTTACAGTCAGAACTGTTTTATAATTTTTTTCTGTGAAGCAGTTGTACTGAAAGATACTTTAGATAGTTTCAAGAAAGCGTTGAATGCAGTAAATCCATTGACTGGTCTGATTGTCGTCAACTAACAAAAAGGGTGAGTTTGATTTCTGTGTTTCTTGTTTGAATTCAAATTACTATGGAATATCATGTTATTTTTAAAATAGGATTGCTTATAAACAGTCACAAAGCAATATCTCTGTCACATGGATAAATATGTTAGTTGGCAGGTAGATTGTGCCTCCAAGCTGTGTGTAAACAAAAAGTCAATCATTAACACATAATGAAGTTTACCCTACTCCATGAGAATCCATGTGCTGAAGATATAAAAGGATTATGCACCCATTACTGTAATTTATAAGAATCTATGAATACCAGAAATAATAGCATGACTAAAACTGTACTAAGCTCTGTGAAGTACTTGTAGTTTTTTTCCAGCAGACCCTGGAGCCATGTTCACATTAACCTTTTATAAATATTTAAGAACCATCCATATCCTGTGTCAGCCACTGACTGTTTAGGATAAGCTTTACAATACCACAGTATAAGTCCTGCAGCTCTGGCTCCTCTAGAAATAATTAAGCACTTCTGCCTTTTCAACATCCCCTGTAAACAAAACCTTTACGCTCAACCTAAATTTCTTAAATTCTTTTTGGAGTGGTCTATGCAAATGAAGCAATCAGTTCCTTGATTGATGCTTTAAAACATCTGTTGTAATATTTCAGGTCTCGAATGTTGTGTCACATCTGACTTTAGAAATGAAAATGTTTCCTTTTGTTTTTTAGTAATTCTCTTGCATTTAGGTTTAGCCACATACTGTAAGTTGGATCCTTACATTTTCCACATATCTTTCCAGAGGGAATGCAATAAGAACAATAATGCTTTAATGTCAGTTTAAAAAATAATAATTTTTGATTTGTATTTTTCTGAGAAGGTCCCAGTCAATGACTTCAAGTAATGAGGGCTCATTTGCTAAAGTAGTAAAATGTCTGGCTTCTTTTTAAAATTCACAATGCAATACTCCTACCCCACCAAGGCTGTTGTATTACCAGTACTTTATAGTATACCAGTATAATATAGTATAAATAGTTGGATGCCTTTTTAGAAAGTGAGAAAATTAAAGATATGGAAAGTACAAAGATGATCCAGGGACTGGTTCTACCCTCTTGGAAGTAAAGAAGGAAGACTGGGGAGGCTGCAGATCAGTGGTACAGGCTGATACATTAGATAGCTTTAAGAAGGGGTTGGATGGCTTGTTAGCAAGTGAGGGAATACAGGGTTATGGAAGATAGCTCATAGTACAAGTTGATCCAGGGACTAGTCCGATTGCCATTTCAGGAAGGAATTTTTCCCCCTCTGAGGCAAATTGGAGAGGCTTTAGATGGGGTTGTTTGCCCTCCTCTGGATCAACTGGCAGTTAGGCAGGTTAAAAAAAGTTAAAAGGTTGAACTTGATGGACATGTCTCTTTTTTCAACCTAACTTACAATGTTACTATGTTAGATGGGGTTTCCACCATCTTTGAATCTACTAGTAGTTAGGCAGGTCTCACTAGGGCAAACAGGTTTAACTTGATGAACATGTTTCTTTTCTAATCTCATATATTATGTTACTATGTAAATTATATAAAGTGATTTTTTTTTTTTTGCAGATCTTTAGCAGAATAAATTTCCTCCCATCCAGAGCCAGTAAGAAAAACAAGATGGAGTAATAGAAAGCACTCTTCAGGCAGAAAAATAGCCTGTAGTTACCTGCAATCGTGTGTCTAAAGTACTGCAGGGTTAAAGTTTACTTTGTTTATAGTTAATAGCGTTGTGTGTAAGCTTTTTTTTTTTTATAGTTTGGAGAGTAACACACTAATAACACTACAGCAGAATCAGGCTCAGGTATTTATTTCCTCCAAACAGCAGCCATTAACTCTAAAGTATGAAAGTATTCAAGAATCTGAAGCAGTGGTTGAAGTGGTGACTTTGTCCAATTTGGGTTAAAAAGACTGGTTGCGATCATATTTGGTGTGACTGGTTAGTTGCTTTACTAGATACTGTACGAAACCCAATCCAAAGGCCAGCATCGTAGCCCTCTAATCACATAGGCTTTGGGCTTAAATAATAAATAAAGTAAACCCAAGTAGCAATCTACTGCCATTTGTACTCAAGGACATAGGAATTCTTGTGTAGCATGCTGTAGTAGGACCATTTTCGATTTTTCAAATGTATACAAGCAATAGCTAGTAAAGGATATATCATTAGAAAAAAATAAAGATAAATGGATAAACATCATAAAAATGTGACATTCACTGCAATGCAGTCAGAGGAAAATAAGGAGGATGCATCAGGACTCATTAGCGAATAGCCTGACTGCTCTTAGGAAGAAGCTGTTATATAGTCTTGCTTCTAGTTATTATGCTTTCAGAGAATAACTTATAAATTACTGCCATGTGTACTCCAGTACATATAAATTCTGGTGTAGCATACTGTAGCAGGACACATCTAGATTTTTCAAATGTATGCAAACAATAGAGAGTAAAGGGTGTATCCTGTACTCTCTATTGCTTGCATATATTTGTAAAAAATAAAGAGAAATTGATAAACATCATAAACATGGGGAATACAGTGCTAGGCATCCAGAACAAAAACAAGGATAAACAAGTCCAGAATGTTTTTCCTGCATTGGGACTGGGAAGTCTTGTTTCTAGTTTTTATGCCTTTAGAGAATAACTCAGCTGGTGCCAGATCCATGTGCTGGATGACTGGAGATGCTGGTTATGGCTGCAAATCTTTTCTTGCATCTGGCAATGTCAAGACCAGAAAAAGATAAAAGTTTACTGGTAATTATGGGGCTACTTTTGTAGGTCCATCTTAGAGAATATGAGATATGTAGCCCTATGAATTAATGCCATTAACACTCATACTTTGGTCAAGCCCAATTAGATTCTTGTTATACAGACATAGCATTGTCTATCCATAGATCACATCTTGATATAGAGAAAAGTATTAGCAGCCTGTCTATTGAACTGTGAAAGATGAAGACAGGGGCAGATATATAATGAATCTGTAACTTTCATTCCTCTCAATATGAAAAATTCTGCATGGTGATTAGCTTGGGAACTAGTTTCAGTCTTTTTCTCTGTTCTTGGTCTTAAAGTGGTTGCAAATCATATTCTAAACCTACACCCCTCACTTAGTTTTATCCCTGTATTATTTATCTACAGCATGTAATTAGGGATTGGCAAATTTTGTCCGACGGCCATTAAAGTCTATGGGCGACAAAAAAATTTTGACGCGTGGCGAAATTTTTTTTACATGCGGCTTTTTTTTTTGTCACACGCCGCCGTACAAGTCTATGGCCGTCGTTTCCGCAGCGAGACAAGGTGAAAAAATTCGCCCATCCTTACATGTAATCCTTTACAATAATGTAATAGTTAGTGATATAATTTCACTGTGGATCCATATACTTCTTTATCAAATTGAAGATCATATAAAAATTGCTTATGGCTCCAACTTTGAATCTGGGGACATTTGCAATAAAAAGATAATTTCCTGATTTATGAGGACATTCACGGGATTATTTACTAAACATTGATTTTTTCTGGTTGAGCTTTTTTGGGCAAAAACTATCATTTATAGAGGAAAAAAAAACTTGAATATTTCGAAATGTATTATACCCCGAAGCTGCTAATAGTTCAAATCTGAAAATCCACCATCTCAAACCTTCTGAGGTAACGTAGAAGTCAAGGGCAGATATCCCTTTTATAATTTTAAGATATTGTGATCTGTGCTGGGATCATACAATTCACATACCAAACAAACCATACTTGTTAGCTCACATGAGCCAATTAACAGACAGAGTTCTGTCTTTTGCTTCGACACTTCTTCCTGTTACAGTTAGAGTTGTAGTATTTCTGGTCAGGTGATCTCTGAGGCAGCACACAGACCATCACAAAATGGTGGTTCAAGGCAGGAGATGTAAAAGGCCAAGATTTACTTAAATATATATTGTATACAAGACATTGCAGCACCTTGCATCCTCCAGCACTTACTAGCCTGGGTGTTCACTTTGCACTGCATTCTAAGAGTAAGAAGAGTAGCAGGATCAGGACACTGATTGTTTTCACTCTAACCCATACACGGGGGGGCACATTTATCAAGGGTCGAATTTCAAATTCATGTGAGTTTATTCAAACTCCACTAAACTCCCTTGAATTTGAAATTCGACTAGTCGAAATTTATTAGTAACATCAAATTTTTTAATTTTAAAGCAAATGTAAACGACCTGAAAACTCAAAAAGGATTAGATTCGAAATTAAAAAAACTTGATTCGAACTCGATTTGAATTTAAAAAACTCAATTCAAATTTTTTTCTCAGAATGTCAGGAAGGCTACAAACATCACCAAATTGATCCCTGGAGCTCTCTCATTGACTTAAACAGTAATTCGGCAGGTTTTCAGTGGCGAATAGTGAAAGGGCCAGAGTATGATAAATCTCAAAATTTGAATTCAAATTAAAACTCAAATCGAGTTTGGATAATTCACAATCCAATTAGAATTTGCACTTTGACCTTTAATAAATCTGCCCTATAGTATTTCTGCAAGGAGATCAGTGAATAATTAAAAAAGTATAAATGTCTGTTAATATGCACCAGCTGTGCATATGCATCTTTCCAAAAATTGCCATGAAATATAAACCAACACAGAAATTAAATAGGAAACAAAATAGCCAGAGAAAAGCAGCTGTGTATGTGAGCTTAATATGTCAGTGATGAATTCAATGGCAGCACCATTGACACATTATCAAAGCAATTCTTAGAACAAGCTTCCAGTGAAGTTTCTATGAATTTCTTGTACAAAAGACTAAATTCTACTGTACATACATGAGATTCTGTTGAATTAGTTACTTTAAAAGCAACGCTGAAATAATAACCCATTAGCTGAGAGCTGTGAACTTCCCTTTTATTTTTGGGGACAAAGCAATTTTTTATATTTGCCCCAGGAAATTGTTTTAATTTTTTATGTCCTGGGTCAAGGTGTATAACATTTAGGGGCAGATTTACCTAGGATCGAATATCGAGGGATAATTAACCCTCGATATTCGACTGTTGAATGTAAATCCTTCGAATATCGAAGTCGAAGGTTTTAGCACAAATAGTTTGATCGAACAAAAAATCGTTCGATTTGAAGGATTTTAATCCATCGAACGATTTTTCTTCGACCAAAAAAAGATTGCAAAGCCTATGGGGACCTTCCCCATAGGCTAACATTGACTTCGGTAAGTTTTAGGTGGCAAACTAGGGGGTCGAAGTTTTTTTTAAAGAGACAGTACTTCGACTTTCGAATGGTCGAATAGTCGAACAATTTTTAGTTTGAATCGTTTGATTCGAAGTCGTAGTCGACGGTCAAAGTAGCCAATTCGATGGTCGAAGTAGCCAAAAAAAACATTTGAAATTCGAAGTTATTTTTATTCTATTACTTCACTCGAACTAAGTAAATGGGCCCCTTAATTTAACACTGCTATACTCAGAATGCAATTTCTCATCTTTTTGGCACTTGATCCCTTATAATTAAGATCTTTGTATTTAAAAAAAGTTGGAGAAAGGGCCCCCTAGAGGGCCTTTCAAAGTTGCAGAATGTTCTGAAATCATTGTCTGTAAAACTTCAAATGGAATAAAAAAAATTATAATATCTGATTCTCATGCATTTGCCCCTGCTATTAGAAACGATATCGACCAAGAAATGATATTTATACATTGTCTCCGACTTGACAAAATCCTATAATTTTCTATAGGAGGAAAACATGAGAAGCCACTGATATTTTCATTTCCTCAATAACTTTGGAATAAGAGGATTGCAGAAATATTTCAATTATTACATGATTAATGACTTTGACATTCCTATAACTTCATAAACAAATGTTATTCCTTTGATACATAACAAAAACAGTAGCCCCGGTGTATGCCAGCGTATCATTGATGGATGTGTGCTAGTAACTCTGTGTGTATTTGAACATTACTATTGGTTACAGAGCAGTGCAAGTAGATGTTAAAGGAGAAGGAAAGGTTAAAACTAGGTAGAGTTTATCAGAAAGGTCTATATAAATACACCAATAAACCCTCAAAGTAATGCTGCTCTGAGTCCTCTGTCAAAAAAACCCACAACATTTCTTTCCTTCTATTGTGTACACATGGGCTTCTGTATCAGACTTCCTGTTTTCAGCTAAAACCTCCAGGGCTAGGGCTTGAGCATGCTCAGTTTGCTCCTCTCTCCTTCTGTCCCCTCCTTTTCCCCCCTCCCTCCTCCCCTCCCTGCTGTAATCTGAGCCCAGAGCTATAAGTGAGCAGGGACAGACTCAGGCAGGAAGTGATGTCACACCAAGCCAATATGGCAGCTGCTATCCTACGCAAACAGAGAGAGCTTCTAGAGCTGATTATTTGGGTATGGTAAAGCATGCTGCAGAATAAATATAGTGTTATAGCTTGCACTATTGTGGCTAATCTATTGGCAATAAACTGCCTTAGTAGCTTTCCTTCTCCTTTAAGTAATGTAACTTTTTCAGTATCTGCTGGGGGTAATTATGGTATAAGTGGAACTGCCCATGTATGTGTTCAGGGGTCAAACTACCAATATGAGCTGGAGATTGCTATAACACAACTATCAATGCCCAGGTGTAAATGAAACAGCAAATAAATATACATTTGAAACACAGATCAACCAATTGCTCATTGCTACACACCATTTCTGTATTTACCTTACTGAGAAAATTGGTTATTATACTGCTGAGACAGGAAAGGACCTTTCTAAAACTGTTGTATTATGAAGAATATCATTGTATGATGTAATGTCGGCAATGACAGGTCTGGATTACATAGCAGTCAAACCTTTTGGATTTACCTGGAGCAACCTGGGCAGGTGCTGGCATGGACATGAAGTTCTGAAGTGTGGCCAAAACCAGAATTCATCTCATGGAGGTTGACATCTCTGCATCTGTCAACGTCCCAAATAACATCAGCATAAGCCTCAGCATACCAACCCCTTCTTTGTTTTTTAAATCAGGAAACAGTTTAGGAGCATCATCTTAGGCAAGAATGACAATTCAGCCACACTGAGGTGGCTTTTGGATAAACTTGTGCAATCTGGCAGGTGTGCAAAATATAACTGTAAGTAACTGTATAACTCATATGGTACTGTAGAGGTCAATTATTAAATAAAACTATAGGCATAGGGTGTTTGATGGTATGATTGATGTCGCTGCAATCAATCATTTAAGCCTTTAAAAAACTGTAGAACTGACCGAAGCTGGATAATTCACCACCGATGAACTGAGAGATTTCCTGTAAATCCAGCAACATTAAGAGATTTGCACTAATGCCACCATAAATGATTTCATCAGAAAGGTTCTGCATCAGCTTCAAATGTTGGAGAGTCTTGCTTGGGAAGGTTCCCTCAGAGGGATGTTTGTTGTTTGAAAAATCAGTGACCAAAGTATGATTCTTTATCTTCACTTCTTTCTTTGTTGCTATGAAGAGGAACATTAATCATATATGGCAATTACCCATTTACAAGTCTAGTAAATTGTACTGCATCTTGTACCATCATAATTTAATATCACTGACAGAGTGCAAATGTACAGTAAAACCAAAGAACCATTCTTAGATGTAGTTTCAAAGCCAAATATCCTGACATGTATAAGTGATGAGCGAAATGGCGAACTTTCGCGAAATGCATTAAAGTGAATGGGCGTTTTTATGAGCAACAATTTTTACACTTGTGACAATTTATATCTCTCCAAATGCCTTAGTCAATGGGCGTTTTTTCTTATGGTGACTTTTTTGTCCTAATGCAGTAATAAAAGTCAATGCGCGGTTTTTTCTTATGGCGACTTTTTTTTTGTGCTAATGCATTTTTTCTTATTATGACTTTTTTTTGTCCTTGCTCATGTCAATGGGCGTTTTTTCTTAGGGCGACTTTTCTCCAAATGCATTAAAGTCTTAAAGTCTTAAGGCGACTTTTTTTCTCCTAATGCATTAATCAATGGGTGATTTTTTTTTATTGGAGTCCTTTTCCCTGCAAATTTTCTTGCCGTGAATCCATGGATAGCGAATAAATTCGCTCATCACTAGTTTCACATGTTTCGAATGCATCACATGAAAATGCACAGCAAAGATTATCCTATTTTTAAATGCACTCAGGCACATTTAATCCATGAATGCAGCACATAGTCTTTTCCAAGGAGGGGCACTGCCCAGCATAAATAGTGCATCATGCCACACTGGCCACAACCAGACACGTGACCACATAGTGGCACTACTGCCTGATATACCTGGAACACTACATAGTATGAAAAAATTGGCCACTGCACCAAGAAACACCATATAAGGATTTGGCTTGGTTTCTGTTGGTTTTTAAATCTTTACATACTATATATGTTATTCTATTAAAGTACATTTTAGAAATGCCCTCCTTATATTTACAGTAACTGGCCAATAGACATATATACGTATAAATAAAGGTTAATTACATGAACTTGAAATAATTTTTATTAACTGAAACACTAAGGGGCAGATTTATCAAGGGTCGAAGTGAATTCAAGGGAATTTTCGAAGTAAAAAAATTCGAAATTCGAAGTAATTTTTTGGATACTTCCACCATCGAACAGGATACTACGACTTCGAATTCGATTCAAAGTAAAATCGTTTGAATATTCGACCATTCGATAATCGAAGTACTGTCTCTTTAAAAAAAAACTGATTTCAATACTTCACCAAATTAAACCTGCCGAAGTGCTATGTTAGCCTATGGGGACTGTCTAGAGCATTTTTCTACGTTTTTGAAAGTCGAAGTAAAATCATTCAATTGATCGCTGAAATCCTTCGAATCGTTAGATTTAATTGTTCGATTTTACTTCAGCCGCAGGATACCCAAATTCGCTGAAAAAAACTTCGACTTCGATATTCTAAGTCGAACTATTTCAATTCGATGGTCGAATTTCAAAGTATTTTTAACTTCGAAATTCGACCCTTGATAAATCTGCCTCTAAGAGGCGTCAATGTCAGTGCAGATGGAAAGGTTGCATTATGTATATCTACCTGCAGGCAAAGAACAATAGCCACGTCATTTCAGTCTGCAGCATATTTTTACTTTGAGAACTGGAAAATAAATGTAACATTTGACTTTATATTGACTGTCAAACACGCAGCAAAACAACCCACCAATATAGACACATGTAAATCTATTCAAAATAATAGATGTTAATAACAAGCTCATGCAGAGATGAACTGCAGCACTTTATTATACCCTGCATTAAAGACAGCTAGCATTTAACAAACATTATCCCCTGGAGCAGTTCAATAGTATGAGTAATTCTGTTTTTGCCCTTTCTGACCCAGGAGAGTTTTTTTATGCCTCCTTTAGTTTTGGGGAGCAGTATAGCAGTTCATCTTTTCTTGTGATGAAATAAAACTATAGTGTTATTTAAAACAGAGGTGAATGTTTTTATAACTAGCTTTAAGCTGTTACTTTGAGGTAGGACTAGTAGGAGAGTTTGGTGTAACCTCACTGTTGATGTAGATGCTATATGGTAGCACATATAATTGGTGGTTTTTCTGCTAGTATAAAGTAATGGTGGTGGATCTATGTTCAGTCTCTGGGATTTCTCTTTTTGAGAGACAATGTCGATTCTGAGCCTGGTGCAGGATACCATGAATAAGGACTTGTCAATTGTTACAGGTATAGGATCTATTATTGAGAATAATGTGTTTCTGTTATTTGTATTTCCATATCATAAGTCTGCTATAAAAGATTAGATAAAGCCAAAAGAATTGTTTGCCACCAGTATGGATTTATATAGTTTAAGTTGAGCTCTATTACAAACTGCAGTTTTATTATTACAGCAAAAAAGGAAAAAATATCAAAGATTTTAAACATTTTCTTCAAATGGACTCTATACAGGGCCAGGACTAGGGGTAGACAGAAGAGGCACATGCCTAGGACACAAAGGTAGAGGGGTGCCAGGCACATACCCCTTATGCCACCTTCACCTAGTTCAGACCCCTGTGTCCCCCCTCCTGCGGCAGCAATTCCTGTATAATTGGCGCATGAATTTGCAAGCATCCTCTTCCATGTTTGTTCGTGCAACATAGTCGGCTGGGCATTGCCTCTCACATAAGCTATATTTACCAATATCTAAATTAACTAACTGTAGATCGTAGGATCACAATAGCCTTGGATATTATACTTATCTATGAAATAATCTAAGGCCCTAAAGACATTAACAGAATCAGCCCTCACAACACCACCCTGCAGTGCATTGCACAACCTCACTGTCCTCAAACCCCCTACACTGCTTCAAATGAAAGCTCTATTCCTCTAGTCTAAATGGGTGGCCTCTGGTTCTTTGACCTTTTCTATGGGGGAAAATACTCTGCTATTTGCCTATAATGTCCTTGTAAAGAGCAATCATGTCTCCTTGCAAGTATCTTTTTTCCAGAGAAAACAACCCCAACTTTGACAGTCTTCGCTTATAGTTAACTCCTCCATTTTTTCTACCAGTGAAGTGTTTGAAGGTATAGCATATGAGAAGGTAGGAACTGTACACCACACTATGGGCACAATTGTTGTGTTATTTGTGCAGACATTACTTTTGTTGAATGTTTCTCGCATATAAACCATGTTCCAGACAGCTTAAAGGAGAATTCAACCATTTATTCAATTCAACCCTTTAAGGAATAAACCCGCTTCAGCAATTTTCGTGAGTTTCGGATGCATGCGCAGTTGTCGCAAACCGGCAAATTGTTCCAACTGCGCATGCGCCGATCTCCCACTCAGCTTGCTGAAGACCCGGAAGATGGCTGCGCGGAACTCGCATGCCAGAAACTGGGGGGGGCTGATAGGCTGGGGGAAGGAGGGAGGGGGGGGGTCTATGTGGGGCGGGGGGTACGGGTTTATTTCTTAAAGGGTTGACGTCTCCTTTAAGGGGCATTTGGAACACTACAGGAAATTGAAGCACACTGACAATGTTATCATTATTATTTACTATATGTAATATGGAAATGTTTGTAACGTTTTCTTTCCTACACAGTTATATCATTTTTTTGCTCTTCCAATACGTTTCTCTTTCAGTTCAACCCTAAAATTCTTTATAACATTATTCCCTTAATGAGATCAGGTGTGCTCTTTTCATTGTATTTCTTATGTACGACGGTATATTGCTCATATAATCATCACAGTAACTGAAAAACAACCTACAAGTAAACACAGCTCCTTGGATTGACGGAAAATGTTACTCTCACAAAACCCACAAGGGCTTTCGTTTCTTGCAGTTAATTCCGGTCAACAATTTTATAACAGAAGAGCAACAAAGATTATATTGCTTCAGTGAAGATCAAGCAACGTAATTCTAGGCAAGAAAAAAAAGATTAGTTGTGATGCATTGCAAGAGTGAAAGCAGACTAAATGTGAGAATTAAGTTGATCTGATAGCTAAGAAAAGCACAATGCATTGCTTGGTTTCAATAAGCTGATTTGGATTGAATATTTTAACCCCTGCTGTGAAATTAAAACAAGAATGTAAATCAGGATAACATTTGACAAGGAAAATTACAGCTTTTCAAGTTATAAAATTAACCAGCGAGAGACTAGAACACAATATATATCTCTGTGCAAAAATGATACAATATAATCATCATTATATACATATATATATACATATATAAACACACACACACAGAAAAGAAGGTGAGAAGCTACTGTAACCATCTATATAGCCTCCCTGCTAAAGAGCACAAAACATAAGGCCCCCTGAAGAAGTACTGTGTGTTGCTCTTCTTTTTTAAAACCCCTAGTTGTAAGGACTGTGTTACTGCGTCTAGACATTAGGGGGGTTATTTACTAAACTCCGAATGCAAAAATCACGAAAAATTTGTGATTTTTTTTTTAATAAAATGTGACTTTTAAAGAATCCCAGATTTTTTCGGAATTTATTAAACCCCCGAGGATGGAAAAGTCTGAATCAGAAAATCCGGCATCTCAGACCTGTCATGGTTGTATATAAGTCAATGGGAGAAGTCCCAATGATTGTTTGATGTGCGCTGGGTTTTGGGCAATAGTCCTAAATTTTCAGAGTTTCGGGTGAAAATTATAAAAATCGGATGAAAAAGTCTGAAAAATTAAGCAAATTTGATCGGAAGTTTGTAGCAGAAAATATTAAGATAAATTCAGACTTTGATAAACAACCCCCTAGGAGTTTGTAGAAACATGGGTTTGTTAGTGAGTGAGTGGTTTCTCTATGGATCCTTGGGCGGTACCTAACTCTTTTTATATACTGATTCCTTACTATGTGAGGAGTATCTCTTTTTATTTTACATTGGTGTTAGATTTTATGATTAGACTCCTCCGTCCCTCACTTTGTTCCATCATAAAGTGATGGATTCTGGATTCTCTGCTTTTCATAGTGGGTGATGCACAGATTCTCTGGAAAGCAGAGATAGGAGTTGGTTCACTCTTAGCCTATTGGAGGATGGAAATTAGTCTCTGCAGCACAAACAGACGATTATGGTTTCCTTTTGTGATAAACTGCCTGGATAACATTTCCAAATAAGAGTCAAATTCATCAGCTGGAACTTTCCCAGTGGCAGTCTGCTGTGGTGGTTCATTTCAGGGGCATAACCACAGAAGAAGCAGACCCTGCGTCTGCAGGGGGCCCAGGATTGAATGGGGCCCAGTGAGGTCCTGAAACATTAGCAATTCAAACTTGGTAGAATACGTCAAATTGCAGATCTTTTGGGGCCCTAAATTGAATTTGCTGTGGGTCCAAGTAACATGTAGTTATGCCACTGGTTCAGGTGAAGCAGTCAGACAAGCACAATAACTTCTGGTACATTTATTATAAAATGTTAGGTAAGTCTGGCCTGCTCTCAGCTTAGACAGGAAGTAGGAAACAGGATAGAGAATTCTAATACAAATGTTAAACAGGAGGAATGCCCTTAACCAAAATGTCCACACAGGCAGAGTTTACTACACCTTTGAATCTGTGGAATCAGGTACTGTATGTATATGGATAACAATGTGTATTTATATTTGGAAGTGGTGTAACACCTATTTGGGCTGCATAGCACACAAATAGTTAAACTGTCCAGCTAGCAGTAGAAGCATGGGTTACACGCGACTTCACACAACAGGATCAGGGCCTTCGCCATGTGGAAGTGTTCCCTCTATGGTGTAGTGCAATTACATCCCCCAGGTTACTGTGCATACAACAAAAGATGGGCGCCAGGAGGTTCTTGCAGTAAAACAGAAACGGTTTATTAACTATGCACGAGGCAAGTGACCACAGGTTTAGTACTCACGCAGGAGCTGAGGCAATAGCACATTTGTCACACAGAGCTGCAGGCATTAGGCATTTCTCACAGAGGAAAGGTCTCCATTAGGCATTTGCAGTATTCACACACATTCCCTCCTGGAAGTTGTCAGGAAAGCAGCTTGTACCCTACAGTCCCTCTTCACTGAGGTCCCTGACTGGAGGCAACACATAAAGCCTCTGGGAAGCTACTCCCTTACTGCAAATCCTTGTTGGAGCTTCAGCTGCTCTTTCTCTCTCACCTCTCTGCCTTTCTCTCCTAGAGAGACTATAACAAGTCTGCCCTAGTGTAACTATTCCTCATTCACGGGGGTTACCTGGTCCCCGACTTCTTCTTCCAAAGCACATGGGCCTTTCTGGGCCTAGCTGTGCCCAGGCTCCCCTGAGCACACCCAGCTGGATCACCATTCACAGGCCAAAGAGGAAGTGGCCACTCCCTACACACACTATATAGCAGTGTAGCAGGGGAGTGTCATTCTCTCTGGCTGATCACTCTAAGAAAAAGGTGGGGCCTTAAAGCTGCAGGGCAGATTACCCAGTAGGGGTCCCTACATACACCCGGGGGAAAAACCCATTTCGTCCCGACAATGGTTTAAACATCCCCAACATATATCAACTTACAGTACCATCACATCCACTTCTGGTATCCTCTCCTAAGGCATACCTGGTAACAATGGTCACTGTAAAGGAAACACACACAGCATACACAATACTGTATCAACATTAATAATAACAGTTGCAGTTGGTCAACTTTATTATATGCCAAAAACTTTCTTTCCTCCCAAGGGTCCACACAGGTCATCCTTGAAGTGCAGAAACAAGGCAGAAGAGTTGTGGTGGGGATCAATAGTCCTGAATTAGAACCCACTTAGTCCAGCAGTCCTTCCAGCCACAAAAAAACAAGCAAGCAGCACTCTAGGCATCTCACTCTGCAGGAGTCCATAGAAGAGCTGTAGCAAACATCAGAAGAATCCATCCTCCAGGTTCTCCTCTTCCAGATCCATGATCCAGGATCACATATGAGCAGGAAATGGCTCCATCCGGGACATCCATCTTCCTCCCATCCAACTGACATCCGCAGGCCTTCGTGAAATTCGGGGCGAACCTCCAAGCCCGAACCCACGGCCAAATACTTTGAAGGAAATCCATACGATTCGAACAAAACAATGCACAGCCTGGTTTTAGGGAATCGAGCCCCACGTTGGGCGCCATATGTAACACCTATTTGGGCTGCATAGCACACAAATAGTTAAACTGTCCAGCTAGCAGTAGAAGCATGGGTTACACGCGACTTCACACAACAGGATCAGGGCCTTCGCCATGTGGAAGTGTTCCCTCTATGGTGTAGTGCAACTACATCCCCCAGGTTACTGTGCATACAACAAAAGATGGGCGCCAGGAGGTTCTTGCAGTAAAACAGAAACGGTTTATTAACTATGCACGAGGCAAGTGACCACAGGTTTAGTACTCACGCAGGAGCTGAGGCAATAGCACATTTGTCACACAGAGCTGCAGGCATTAGGCATTTCTCACAGAGGAAAGGTCTCCATTAGGCATTTGCAGTATTCACACACATTCCCTCCTGGAAGTTGTCAGGAAAGCAGCTTGTACCCTACAGTCCCTCTTCACTGAGGTCCCTGACTGGAGGCAACACATAAAGCCTCTGGGAAGCTACTCCCTTACTGCAAATCCTTGTTGGAGCTTCAGCTGCTCTTTCTCTCTCACCTCTCTGCCTTTCTCTCCTAGAGAGACTATAACAAGTCTGCCCTAGTGTAACTATTCCTCATTCACGGGGGTTACCTGGTCCCCGACTTCTTCTTCCAAAGCACATGGGCCTTTCTGGGCCTAGCTGTGCCCAGGCTCCCCTGAGCACACCCAGCTGGATCACCATCCACAGGCCAAAGAGGAAGTGGCCACTCCCTACACACACTATATAGCAGTGTAGCAGGGGAGTGTCATTCTCTCTGGCAGATCACTCTAAGAAAAAGGTGGGGCCTTAAAGCTGCAGGGCAGATTACCCAGTATGGGTCCCTACAGTGGGTTTTACATAACTCAACTGCATAACCTCATGTCAAAAGGCGGGGGTTATATTTGTATATGCTAATTAAATATTTGTTGAAAGGCCTCCTACTAGATTTGTATGAACAAACCGTTTCATTGTATGAATGCACTTAAAATTATTTGAACTGTAGAACTTAGATGATTCATTTCTAGGCCAACCTATTGTAAACATATAATTAGATATATAGATTTAAAAATTGCAAAATGTCAGTTAAAGGTCAGGGTTTCACAGCTCTGAGAGACTTTTAAAGTAAAGGTTATTAGTGTCTATTGATTCATTTAATACTATAATTAAATTGACAGTTAAATGTTCTTAATGATGACAGATTGATTGTCTCTTTACTTCAAGGACTAATCACTGAGCTGTTCTAGACGAGATTCAGCAAAGCACTGAGCTCATATTTACAGTGGCACTAGTAGTTTTTCAATGATTTTCCAGTTACTCTAAAGACTTCCCCTTAACCTCAACCCGGTAAAAGTGCAGAAAACGAGGGGGCCTATTTACTGACAATTGAATTTCTATTTTTTTATGAAGCTCTTAAATATGTGGTTTTACTGTATTTCTTTAAAATCTAGAAATTCAAGTTTCATTAAGTGTAAAAACTACAAAAACCTCTAATACAAAAATTTGCCAGGTAAAAGTTGTCAATGATTCATATAAAAGTCAATGGGAGCTGCGCTGATCCTCTTGGACCATTTTAATCAATTTTGACTTTTAGAGGTTTTTGGATTTTTTGTTCACTAGGAATTGTCTGAAAAAGCTAACATTTTTAAAGGTTTTCAAGGTTTTTATATTTTTTAGCGCATTGTTCAGCTTTTTTTCATTCATACTTTTTATATTCCAATATTTTAATAAATTCCATCGTATTTGTGGTTTTCAAGAAAGTGAGTTTATTTGTGGTTTCAAAAACTTCTGCAAAACACTAAAATGAGACTGTTGATAAATAGGACTCCCTGCTATGCCCAATCCCATGGTTTATTCTACTTTACAACCCCTTCCTTTTTGTGTTGATATACACGCACACACATTGGAACAGAGTTTGGAAGCAGAGTAATCATACGACTAAAAAAGAGATTAATTTAGGTATAAATCAGATGTATCAGAGGGATTGTTTTCCTATTAAGACTGTGGGGCCCATTTATTTAGTTTGAGTGAAGGAATAGAGGAAAAATAGTTTGAATTTCGAATGTTTTTTTTGGCTACTTCGACCATCGAATGGGCTACTTTGACTTTGACCTTCGACTTCGAATCAAATGATTCGAACTAAAAATCGTTTGAATATTCGATAGTTGAAGTACTGTCTCTTTAAAAAATTCTTCGACCCCCTAGTTCGCCACCTAAAACCTACCGAGGCCAATGTTAGCCTACGGGGAAGGTCCCCATAGGCTTCCTAATAGTTTTCTGATCGAAGGAATATCCTTCGATTGATGGATTAAAATCCTTTGAATCGTTCGATTCGAAGGATTTAATCGTTCGATTGAACGATTATTCCTTCGATCGTTTGATCGTAGGAATAGCGGTAAATCCTTCGACTTCGATAGTTAATTAACCGTCGATATTCGACCCTAGGTAAATGTGCCCCTAAGTACTTGATTTACAACTGCGTAAAAAAAATAATCATTTGATCGTCAAACCGAATACAGAAGATTTACTTCCCTCTGGATTCTATGGCACCTCAGCATGTTTTAGATGGAAAAAATTTTTTGGTTAAGTGTAGTGATGGAAGAATTTGGGGCGTTTTGCTTCACCGTAAAATTCTGTAATTTCACGTGAATTCAAGAAACAGCGAAAAATTTGCGATACTGCGATTTTTTACGCCGGCACAAATTTGCTGGCGAAAATGCGCCGGCGTCCAAAAAAACAAACGAATTTTCGCGGCAGTTTTGCGGGAATTCGCCACAAATTCGTGCCCGCTGAATAAATTCGCCCATCACTAGTTAAGTGGTTAAAATAACCACAGGGCAATAAACAGCAGAGAATAAAAAGTTTTCATTGTTTTTCTTCTTAGTTTATAACAATTAAGTATTTAATTCAATACATTTTTATTTTGGCTCATGATGAATCTTCAATCGAAAAATATTCTCTTAACTGTACTGTGTTTCTAAGATGCAGTGTTCCTGCTTAGAAACAGTTTGATTTAAAAAAAAAATCAGTAATATGCTTTCTCAGGCTGAGCTACAATGAAATCATATAATCGGCTGCAACAGGGAGTCTGTCGGTCATAATCCCTAGGAAGGTCAAGGTAAGGTTTGATGGGGTCAGACATTTTATCAGCTATGATACATTATCTGAATATTTATCCTGGCAGTGATTGATTTGTATTGTTGCCTTGCAACATATCAGCTTGTAAGTTTAAGGGATAGTTCATTTTTGAAATTAACATCACATAGACAATCACATCCTAGGACAATTAGCAATTACTCTTTATTATCCCTTGTGATTTTTAAAAAATATTTAACTTCTTTGTCTTCTGAAGCAATTTACCTGGTTACTAGATTCCTCCTTAACCAGACAGTAGTTTGGATTACAGCCTGACTGATGTATAGCAGGGGGTAAGAATAGAAAGATAAGTGATACAAACATTAAAGGAGAAGGAAAGCTACCAAAGCAGTATATTGCCAATAGATTAGCAACAATAGTGCAAGCTATATCACTATATTTATTCTGCAGAATGCTTTATAATACCTGAGTAAACAGCTCTAGAAGCTCTCTCTGTTTGTTTAGGATAGCAGCTGCCATATTTGCTTGGTGTGGCATCACTTTCTGCCTGAGTCTCTCCCTGCTCACTTATAGCTCTGGGCTCAGATTACAGTAGGGGGGAGGGAGGGGGAGAGAGGAGCAAACTGAGCATGCTCAAGCCCTAGCCCTGGAGGTTTATGCTGAAAACAGGAAGTCTGATACAGAACCCCATGTTTTCAAAATAGAAGGAAAGAAATGTTGTGTTTTTTTTGACAGAGGACTCAGCATTACTGGTGTATTTATATAGACCTTTATGATAAAGCTTACTTTATTTTACCCTTTCCTTCTCCTTTGATGGCCTTAGAAATAGCATTAGGAAAAACATGCTTTATCTCTGTTGAGATCATAGATAGTATTGAGTAGAAATTGAGTAGAAAGTTCAAAAATCACAAAAAATAAGAAATGAGCCAACTGTAATTTGTCTAAGAATATTGCTTATTAAATATTAATTTCATGATGCAATACCCTTTAAAATACATGTTTAGGTATTTGTTTTCTGTTAAAACTCATTGCCAGGATATGCTCAGTGTTTTCATTTTAGAGGAAAATTTTAATACACATGAGTCAGATCAAAGAAAGCACCATACCAGGCATTCATCTCTCCCAAAAACTGTACAACTAAGATCTATCTTCCCTCTGCAGGGAAACAATTGGAATTCATTTCAATATGAAATTATTTTCCCCACACTAATACAACCATATCAAGCAAAATATCAACATTCAACATCTAACTATGTCTAAATGCAATATTCTTCATTAAAATATGCATTTATCTGACAAATTAAGGGGCAATACCTGTAGCTCTCAGGTCACCAGAAACAGATTAATGGGAGAAAATAGTAGAAAAGATCATAGAAGGCCATGGAAATTAATTTTAAATTTGAACAACCGTGTTTATATACTTTTTAATTATTTGAATGTAATTTTATATATAATTACAGACAAATTCACAGGTCTGCTATAATGCCATTCATATGAGCTACACAGAATAAACAACCTAACAAACACAGTATGTCAGAGTGTAGAATGACCAGAGCAAGGAGATAAAAATACTGGCTGAACAAATGTTCCGACAAGTAAGAAAGTGATGAAATGATAACAGCTGCTAAAATCAGACACTCAAGATGTGTCTACTTCAGAACTGATTATAATTATTATGTGTTCCAGGGATGCAGTCAATAACAGCATGTCACATTTTGGAGCTAATTGATTAATTTTATCAGCTCTCTTTCCATCTTTAGACTGAGAATACAACCCAATAGAGTCAATAAGAAGGCTCCTGCACCATCAAAAAGCATGGTGGAAAAACACATAATATAAAGAATAATTAAGGTACATACTTATTTATTATCATTATACTTTCAGACTTTGGACTGTCTGAACAGATCATGTCCTTTTACACCCTTTTCAGTAAACCTTTTACACACCTGATAAAAAATTAGTATAGTTAGGAGATATATTTCAAAAAATATTCAAAACTATATTTAAATATTTGAAGTATTTGAAATGTAAGAATAAAAATCTAAAAAGCTTTTCATGCATTGGTAGGGTTAGGGATATATTGACTAATGGTAGAGTCAATTAAGAGTTCTCAATAACTCTTGAAAAATAAGGTACAAAGATTTTTACTCAGAGAACTGATTATTTAACATTAACGAAAATCAGGCCTGCCAGAATTTTTCTGATATTGGTCAAGTAGGCCCGTCAGAGGCCCTCATACATGGGAAGATAAATCTGCCTGTGTATGGCCACCTTAAAGGAGAAGGAAACCCCCTGGGCGCAAAACCCCTCCCCTCCCCTGTGTTGCCCCCCCTCCCTCCTCCCCCCTGGCCTACCTGTCCCCCTGGGCAAATGCCCCTAACTTGTTACTCACCCCTCTGCGCAGGTCCTGTCCACGGAGTTCACAGTCGCCATCTTCTCCCACGCGCGTCTTCTTCCTGCTTTGACCGGCGTCTTCTGGCACATGCGCAGTAGGAACATTTACCGGTACGGCTCTACTGCGCATGCGCCGAATGTCACAAAGTAAAACTTTGTGACATTCAGCGCATGCGCAGTAGAGCCGTACCGTAAATGTTCCTACCGTAAATGCACCAGAAGACGAAGAACAATCAGCTAAAACATTTCATATTCACTTCATATAAGCCCATTATTACGGATCATTTAATATGCCAAAATCCTTAAAATGTGCAGAAAACAAATATATCTTAAGTCTTCCTTATGTTCATCAGTCTGCAATTATATACTAAAATTCTTAGAATTAACCCTTAAAAAACACGTCTACAAATATGTTGTATAGTACATTCACAAACCTTGGCTGATTTATTATTAGATCAGATGACGTTTAGACTAATACATTTAAGTCTTATTAAGATTTAAAATCATTAATTTCACAGGAAAATATTTTTGAAAGTGGGAGGCCTTGAAATACACAGTAACGCTCAACCATGTTTTCCTTTCATCTTTTATTATTGTTCCTTTTAATTTTTTTTGGTTTTAAGGATTATTTTGTGTTTTACATGGTTAATGTTCAGTCTTAGAATATCTAATGTTAACACATGTTCCTTCACCTCCTTCACATGAGGCTACACACGAGGCTACAGTTTCCTTTGTTCCCGTCCTCCTATTTTAGTTACAAGGGGAACCTTAGTAAATTTCATTGAACATTTACTGTAATTTTTTTTATAAACTTAATGGAAGTTATCAAGCAAATTAAGTTGTACAAGTACAGGATACGTTATCTGGAAACCCATGATCCAGAAAGCTCTGAATTATGGAAAGGCCATCTCCCATTGACTCCACTTTATCCAAATAATCCTAATTTTTAAAAATGATTTCCCTTTTCTCTGTAATAATAAAACAGTACCGTGTACTTGATCCAAACTTATTAGAGGCAAAAGCAGCTTATTGTGTTTATTTAATGCTTACATGATTTTCTAGTAGACTTAAGGTACAAATACAAATTACGGAAAGATCCATTATCTGAAAAACCCCAGATCCCGATAACAGGTCCCATACCTGTACACTCAGCCTATATCATTTTATCAAAGCATTTTATTATTTTCCTGCTTTGCTTGATACAGATACAATAGAGCAAATAAATCTATGGTGCCAAGTTGGTGAGAGTGACATTTTTTTCATGTGTATGTTGATTTTTAAGACTTAAGTCAGGGCAAGCAAGGATAAACAAAAATATGCCTCTGAATAGAGCAAACTTTTAATGGTCAAAGTCAACCTTCACAAAATGATTAAACTTTAATAGTACAACAGTCCTTGTCAAATAATCATACACATACACGGAGCCTGTCTCAATGTTTTAGGAGTATGAGAGACACCTACAATACTTTGAGGAAACAGCAGACTCCTTGAAGATGGTGCCCATGTCATATTTACACACAGGCAACAGTCCTGAGCTTCCATGAACCCATCTCAGAATTACATTGGTTTAGAATGCTTGAATACCATCTTCCCATTTGTATATACACCAAATATCCTCTAAAATTATCTAATATTGTGAACATTTCTAAGGTTTAAGACAGCACTCAAAAGCACCATACTCATCTTAAAGCAGGATTATGTCGGTGCACATTAATCTCACTTAGTGGGAGATTTCTGAAGTCTGTGTATCCAAAGTTAATTCTTCCTAACAACAGAGCAAAAACATGACTATAATACAAGTTTCAGAAAATGAGGTTAGGTCTTATTGGACTGGAGCTGGCCCCTAAGGCATTGTAAAGTATAACATTAAAAGCCTTTTTAGAATAGAGATTTAAAAGAAAAAGTAAATGTAATTAGCATTAACTGCTACATTAACTGCTGATGTAATAATGTCACTAGAATCCTATGCTAAAAGCAATGTATATCCACAAAATATGCTTAATACATATAAAGAATGATTTGCATTTCCTGCTATTAAGCATTTTAATCTCTGTAGTTTCAGTTGTGACATATGTAAAACTATTTTTTTGTCTTCTCAGATAGAAAACGGCTTGGCAGAACTCTCCTTATACCAATAGTTGTTGTTCAAGCTGTTGCAGTAGAAAAAATATAAATAGAATGTTCACAGAATAAGGCACTGTTTTTTTTTTTAACGTTTCCCATGTAAGTCATAAAATGGCATCAAATTTGATCAGAATCAGTTCAAATAAATCAAAATAGTAATTAAATATAAACAATATATGACACGTCCAGAAATTATAGTGATTTGGCTGCTGAACAATGATAAACACCATATTAAGGTAAGAGTGTCAGCAGACAGAATAGCTCGCAAAGATGATTTTTTTAGCCCACATTCTTCCAAAGATCTACATAGACCTCTTTGTACAAAATCATCGTTTGTTGTAATCTGGCCCCCAAACATGTGCAAGATTGAATACTGGGCACTTGGCATGGTAATTGTGAACAAAAATGTATTAGGGCATTTTGTGTTTTCAATAAGTAGTAATTACAGTCCCTGTAGAGTGACCAATAATACCCTATTCAGTCAAGCAGACAATTATGTGCAGCAGAGGCACTCACTTATGACTTAGCTCAATGTAACTTGACAAGTATAAGTGACTATATGCACATACAGCTTGCAAGGACATGGCTAATGGCAGTGGGTTTCATCTTTAGATATGTAGTTTCCTAGAGAATTAATTATTTAGGTCTAAGGAAGCACAAAAATAATGTTTATATTTTTCAAATCCTTCACAAAAGAATTGTCCCAAAATACTATTATTTCCATATTACAATTTGGCTGCAATTATCCTAACCAATTAAAATGTCAGATTATGTTGGAAAAATATACTTTATTTAGTTTAGTGTTGGATATTTAAATGAAAACAATATTTTGGTTTAGGTTCATTTTCATGTTAAGAATTTGGTAAATCCACTGTGAAAAATCCTTGAATTTTGCAGAATAAGAGAATTTTAAATTTAGGGGCAGATTTATCAAAGTGTGTGATTAGAGCTCACCACAGACTAACTAACTTTCTATTCCTTTCAAGGGATTTTTAGAATCATATTTATCAGTGGGTGAAAGTTAAAGTTCACTCTTTGATAAATAAAATTCTAAAAGGCGTGGATAGAAAGTGAGTGTTTTTTTCTGTGATGAGCTCTAATCTCACATTTTGGTATATCTACCCCTTAGTGTATCCATAATTGTATCATAACAAACACAAGGCTAATAGGTAGTCCTGAGTGTCAACTAAAATAACCAAACACTTTTCAGAAATTAAGATTTTATTATACTATATAGTAGTAAAGTCTGAAGTGCAAGAATAAAAAGTTAGTGAAATTACAGAGAAACAATCTATATAGTATGATAGGTGCATTCACTGTGCATCTGAAAGAAATAAAAGAGTTCTCACTCTATTTGGCCTAAAACTTTGTGTTCAGGTTTCCAAGATTCTGACATCAGAACCCAGATAACACTGATTAGAACCATAGGGCTTTACAATAAAAGCTAAATTATTGACCATATGATGGCAAAAAAAGTCTTTTTGGTTAACCTGCTTTCTTCTAGCTACTTTCTGATGAAGTTGGAGGTGCTGTGGACGAGGACCTTCTTCTCCTTGACACAGACCGCGATCGCTCAGCACTGTATGCAACATGCTTGTCATAATTTTGAAGCTGAATTTCAACCAAGTCCCTTTGTTGTTGGCTGATTGTCTGACTAATCAGTCCAGGCAGAGCTTGAATACTTCCAATTAATGTCTCTAGCTTTGTTTCTAAGACAACAATTCTCTTCTCAAAATCTTCACTTCTTTCGTTTAGATCAGAGATCATGTCATACATGATGTTTTGTGTCTAAGAGGAAAGAGGAAACATGAGTTACTGCCATGACTATTCTGATTTTGGGAATATATTTGCACTGGGAAGGCAGCTAAGTCTCACAGACAAGAAATCAAGCTTTAATATTCATATTTAAATATTCATCCATAAAGAATTCTGAGTTACATTTGTCATTTAATGAATTTCAGGACAAAAAAGGTCAAAGACAAGACTTAGAGAGGATCCCAATTAGTGCGTGTATGTGGAATGGAGTCCCGGAACACATTATACAAGCAAATATAGTGAGTAGATTAAGGTAGGGAATAAAGCCTTAGAATAATGCCTTAGAATAATGCCTTAGAAAAAATATCAGAATATATAAAGATATAATATAAGATTATATAAACCCAAGGTATTTATGCTTTTCTCTTATTCTCAGTATGGATCAAGGTATAATAAATGGCTTGGAATATTTATGCCAAAAGTATTCATCTAAACCAAATAAAAACCTAGGAATGTATCTTAGAAAATGCTGGGGAAAATCCATCTGAAAGGGATAAATTGTGTAATCATTTGAGATATCTTGTGCTTCAGTGCACAACACTAGGGAACATAAGGAAAGTTGATTGAGGGTCAAAACTGTTTTTTCTACTACTATGAGAAACTGGATACTGCTTCAGATAAATATCTTTTTGTCTTCCTTTGGATCAGCTAATATAGTAGTTAAGGAAGACAATCTGGAGAACTGTATGTAGGGAATCCGTGCAAAATCATTGCACTTATCCCTGTAAGGGCAGAGAGCCTGTGTCTGTGTGCTGTAAGCTGTTACCTAGCAACCAGCTATTCAGTGCAGTAGGAAGTGACACAGCAGCTAATGAGTGGCAGGCAGGAAAAGGAAGTCACAGAGACTGGCAAAAGAAGAAAGCCTGGCATAGAGAGCTGCGTGGTGAACAGAGAAAGAGGCCAGGGAGCTGCTGGTGGGACTAGAGAGCTGAGAGGCTGCACCAAAGGCATTCATTTGGATTGGGCTGGCACAGGGAAGCCACATACTGTGCCTGGAAAGGCAGGGAGTGTCAGAGAAATACAGACAGGAGGAACAAACAGCAGGAGATTCCTATCTGAGCATCCAAAGGGGCTGGTAATCGCACTGTATGCCTGAATGTGCTGGATTCACCTAAAGAGAGTTCTGAAGTATCCAAAGAGGATTTGTGAGTATCCTGTTTAAAGGGACAGTACCCTAAAGAGCGCTGAAGATAAACAGACTGTGTATTAAAGGACATTAAAGGACTTTACCTTTTTCCTTAGTTAGCTAGACAGATTGTGCTAGCAAGTTAGTAAGTGAGGCCCTATTGCCACCGGTTAGGAGTGCTGCATGTATTAGGTGCCCATTTATTTTATAGAAACCGTTATTTAGTTTAACCAATAGTGTGTGTGTGTGTGTGTGTGTGTGTGTTATTACTGTATTCCTAGTGGGGCCAACCGTAGGTGCATTCCTGGATCCCACTAGGTGGAGGCACTGTGCTTGTAAGTACCAGGTATCCAGTCACTCCCAATACCACTGCGGAGTGGCTCAGATTTGTCCCATGTCATCAGGTAAGCGCCAGACGTGGAGTGTAACACAGACAAAGGGTTGTCAAAAGGGTTACATGTAGCTTACAAAAATAGTGAAAAACATAAAAAGAGGAATGGGAGGAATGGACAATGGCCCACCAGTGTGTCCTGCAATACCAGTGTTTGGAGGAGTCTATACAGTATGTATATATATATATATATATATATATATATATATATATATATATATATATATATATATATATATATATATATATATATATATATATATATATATATATATATATAGGAATTCGATTATCTGGAATTCTATACTTTTTTTTATACAACTGATCTAAACTGCTAAAAAACAGGGAGAAAAAAATGGTTAAGGACACAAAAAATATAAAAACTTCTGTGACTTGTAAATCCTACACTTAAGGAGTTATTTATTAAAGTCTGAATGCCAAAAACTCAAAAAATTTGTGGGTTTTTTTTTACTATAAAATCAGAATTTTCAGGATTTATAATACCCCGAGGATTGAAACGTTTAGAATCTGAAAATCCGGCATCTCAGACCCACCGAAGTTGTATAAAAGTCAATAATAGAAGTCCCGAAAATATCCTGATCTGCGATGGGTTTCGTGCAATAAGATTTTGTGGTTTTCTGGCAACAATCCAAAAAATTAGATTTTTCAGACGGAAAATTCAAACAATTCGTACGATTCAAATTTTCATAGGATGTTCACAATTTTTTCAAATTTTTCCGGAAAATATATTGATAAATAAGGGGAAAATACCCGTGTGTATATTTCAGAAAATAATGAGATTGGATTTTGATAAATAACCCCCTTACAGCTGAATGATCAAATGTGAGACTGAACAGCATGGTTTATTTAAGCTTCTGCATTCCTCCACCTGCTAAGTTCTTACAATAGGGACTGCATGGAAGAACAGGTTAAAATACAAATAATGGGCTTCCCACATTCATAAATGTGCTCCAAATGTGCTCTAAATGGCCAACAATGACATTGACATTCACCAACCTTTGCTAAATCCACCAATGTGTTTGCTTGGTCATTTAACTTTCTCTGTTCCATTTTCACACTGCGCAATCTAATAAAAAAAAAGGTACGTGAGTTTTAGAAGCTTTATAAGGAAGTTCAGGTATGTCAAACTGTGCATGCAAGTTGCAACAGCAAATAATTATATGAGAGATGTCCCGAATTAAGTAATTTCTGCTATGTTCTGGTAGAATGAAATTGCATGCTTCTTTATCACAGCAAAAAAAGAAAGCAGAGGGTAAGATAATGTGATGTCTCCATAGTAAAGTTCATAATGACACTAGCTAATTATAGAAACATTATCTACCTTTCTTCGAATGGAAATAAAGCAAACATTCCTGTAATGTTACTACCATAAAATGTAGACATGGCACATATACAACAGCTGTTGGTATTACAAATCTTGCAAGCAAATACTCTTCCATTGTCTACATGTCATGGTATGACTATTAGCCCTGTTTTAGTCGGAGATGGATTGATTAGGTTAGCATTTGTTGATACCTGATGGAAGAACAGTGATAAGTGAGAGTCAGTTTTATGGAAATAATCCTTTTCTCTGACCAGTGGCTAAAATGAAGGGCTATTTAGTTGGCTCTTTATCACTACGGTAAAACATACCATATTATAATTTGGTCAAGTTGATACTGGATGAATTTATTTTCTCCAAGTATTCCTATTGGAATTTCTACCATAAACATTGAAAATATATAAATGTTGGCTCTGAGGCCCATTTATTAAAGGTCGACTTTTAGTGGTATTAGCAGCTTTTTGAAACCACAATTAAACGTCATTTCGCTAAAACTGCGAATGCCGTGAAAGTTATCAAAAGATCCAAATATAAAAAGTATGAATATAAAAAAAAAGCTAAACAAGGGGCTAATAAATATTACATTCTTTAAAATATAAACATTTTTTAGTTTTTTAAACAATTACTAGTAAAAAAATCCAAAAAGTCTGAATGGTTAATAAAAAAGATCCAATAGGATTGGTGCAGCTACCATTGACTCCTGTGGGACCTCGAGTTTTTCATAGTTTTAGCTGTGGAGGCCTATTTATTGAAGGTTGAATTTAAAGAGTTTAAAAGGTTTTTGAAACCACGACTAAACTCACTTTTTCTAAAAACATGAATGTTATTTAAAGAAACGAATAAAAAAAGTACAAACGGAAATTAATGTGAATGATCTGGGAAAAAATACAAATACCTCTAAAACCTCTAAAAATTCAAGTTTTTCAGACAATTTCTAGCGATGAAAAATCTTGACACCTCTAAAAGTTCAAATTGATTTAAAACAGTCCAATAGGATCAGCGCAGCTCCCATTAACTTCTATAGGACCTCAACAACTATTAACTGGTGAAGTATTATAGATTTTCATTGTTTTACACTTAGGGGCCCATTCACTAAGCTCGAGTCAAGGAATAGAGGAAAAAAACGTCAAATTTCGAATGTTTTTTTTGGCTACTTCGACCATCGAATTGGCTACTTCGACCTTCGACTACAACCTTCGACTTCGAATCGAACGATTTGAACTAAAAATTGTTAGACTATTTAATAGTCGAAGTACTGTCTCTTTAAAAAAAACTTCGACCCCCTAGTTCGCCACCTAAAACCTACCGAGGCCAATGTTAGCCTATGGGGAAGGTCCCCATAGGCTTTACAAGGTTTTTTTGATCAAAGGAATTTTGTTCGATCGATGGATTAAAATCCTTCGAATCGTTCGATTCGAAGGAATTAATCGTTCGATCGAACGATTATTCCTTCGATCGTTCGATCCAACGAATTGCGCTAAATCCTTTGACTTCGATATTCGTAGTCGAAGGACTTCAATTCGGCAGTCGAATAACGAGGGTTAATTAACCCTTGATATTCGACCCTAGGTAAATGTGCCCCCTAATAAATCTAAAAAATTTTTTTTTAAAAAAAAAAAAGTAGGAAAACCACAAATTTTTTGAGATTTGTGGGAAAAAAAATTATTTTGATTGTTAGTAAATGGGCCCCATAATAAATCTAAATTTTTTTTTTTTAGAGTTTAAGAGAAATAAAAAGATTGATCTGTGAAACAAAAAGGAAATTCAACTGTTAGTAAATTGGCCCCTTGGTAAATTATCTCTATTCTACTATGTCTACCCTATCAATACATTTGTCGCTCCTTATTAAGCTCTACATTTTCATATATTGGGTTATATGTACTCAATAATAAAGGAGTTGAACTCAAACCTTAAAGATGTTTTCGAATTCAAGACCTTTCTGTATATCACCTTCCTATAGATTATACTATAAAAGGTACAGTACAGTACACAGACAGAATGATTGTCATTTTTAAATGGTAGGACCGCCAATAATAAGTAAGTTATATTGTTAATAATTCTAATATTTTTTCAAGAAAGTATCAATTTAGCTGCAATGGCCGAGAAACAACTGTAACTTTTTGGCCAGTGAATTTCACTTATCACAGATAAAGATCATGACTGTAGGTTACAAGGTCCCATGGTAGTGTTCATCTAAATAACCCAGAATTTAGTTGGGAGGACAGTAACACATTCTGATGTGTTGTAGGCCCCTCAAGTATAGAATAAGTTAATGATTTCAATAAAGTTAGAGTCCAGCATGCACTTGTAACAGGTCTTCAAAGAGTGAAAGAGCAGCTCATCCAGTGTAACTTACTTCCGTGCTCTAGTTTCATTTTGAAGAAAAATAAAAGACAAAACAAAACAAAAGAAGAACTGTTTATCTTTTCACAGTAATTGTTATACATGTTAGGGCAAATGCAAAAAGAAACACATCATTTTGCTAACAGAAAGGAAAGTTATGTTAGCTCTGTTGAACCACACACAAGGTATAAGAATAATCGTGATTTTCTTTAAATCTCTTTTTATTATGAATAATACAAAACATGGCCCTCCGCTAATATTAGCCACAGAACAAGGTTGTTATCAAAGCAGCTTGTTTTCCACTGCTTTCTAGGACATGAAAGACTGAGGCATGCCTTTATATTGGAAATATAATCTTGGCTTCACCTCAGCACATTGAATGGGCAAAACCAATTTTTCATCTCTGCAGAGTACTCCACGGACCAGTAGTCAAAGAGACCTAGTTATCATTCTGGCATCACATTCTGGGAATTGTAAACAACAGGAACACTAGCAGTTCATTATATTTTCCTAGAGGTATAAATGCTAGGATAATGGCTCTATTTACTCTATAATGCTCAATAGCTGTCATTTTTCTAACAAACCAAGCACGACTACTAATGCTAACAGAAATTTGCAGCAGAAAACTGTGGCAGCAATTTGTTGTCTAAATAAATTCAGTTAAAGTATTGAACGTATTGTATCATTTAATGCAAGTGTGAATAAAGTTCAACATCACATAGTTGTGTGGTGCAACCATCAGAAAACTGCACAGAAACAATAATCATAAGGAAGCAAGTAACTTGCTGGGGGCAATTTATGAATGGGACATACCAAATGACTTATAAATGGGGCATGAGTATATCGGAAAAGCATTATATGGAAGAAAGGCCTATAGCCATGTAAATCATGGGTTGGTGCCAATGGTAGGGGCCCTCAGTGATTATACTCAATTACCTGATACCCTGGGATGGTGCTCCTTGTAACATAAAACTGCACTGGCTCAGGGTTTCTCTGGTAACAGGAGCCCCAGCCTGGGGAATAAGTTAAGGGAATACAATCACTGAGGTGCCAGCAATCCCCAGTGGAACCCTGGAATATCTGCCTTCCTTAGGACTCCTTGCAAAATACTGAAAAATGCTGGAATCAGCCAAAGTATTTTATGTATTGTCCAATATTTAGATACATAATGCTGCTCAATTGTTCTTAAAACAATGATTTAATGTTTATTATAAATATTAACAGACCAGCAATAGTGTCTCTATATAGGTATCAATTAGGTCTCCAAGATGAACAGCAGTTTTGGTTTTTTTTGCATAGGTGTGTACTTAACAATGGCCAGTTTACACATGTCTTGATATAAAACAGTTTATGAAACAGCTCTACTTAGTTACTGTTCCACACTGCTAATATAACTGTGCCATTTCTGATTCCCTTTGCTATTGTCAGTATCTATTACTATGTGTGACTTTTACACTTTCATATTTTATTTGGTTTTGTTTGTGCATAATTAAAAAGCATATTGGAATTTGGAGTGTATTTTTGTGCTTTGAGGGGGTAAGGGAGCAAGTTCCTGCTGCTACTAGGTAGGCATAAGAAATTCACAAGAACTAAGAGGAGTGAAGTAGTGCTTTGTTGTTTAACAGTACAAAAAATATAAAAAAAACACAATTTTGGAAAGTAAAATAATTAAAAGTCAATAAAGATATATCTGACTTAAATTTGGCTTTCAATTCCAGTGGTGCTTATCAAACATACTCATGTCTGGGCCCAGTGGCACTTATAAAGAACCTGCTACAATTACTGAGGGTTGTTCAAGCCATTTAAGTGTATGGGGTATGTAGTACGTACTATACATATAATAGACACACATTGAAAAGAATTTTATAATCAAAAGTAGAAAAACATACTTACTGATGAATAGCCTGCAAAAATTTCCGCTGATGTTTCCTAACTTTTGCGTGGTCTATCTTTTTCACTAGCTTCGTGTTTTTATAGATTAACCATGTTTCCCTGAGAACATTAGCAGCTGCATTTTTCACCTGTTCAAAGCCAAAGAGAATAAGTAATAAGTAACATTTGAGAACTCAAGCTATACAAAAAGATAGTATCATACATGATGTTGTAATTGTTCTGGCATCTGTATTTACAGCTGTTCTGATCGATCAAACAAAAGCAGCATGAAAGAAATGATTGTTCCTGTTCCAAAACTGCCCATGTGAAAAACATTGTCTGCCAAAGAGAAATCAGCAATATACTGTATGTAAGTGCTGAGAACCTTTCTTTAAAAACATATGCATATGTACTTCTGCATATTAGGTCTAACCAAAATAGAACCATGGCATGGAATAATGTACATTTATTAACATTTACTAGTCTGCATTTGGATGTTAGTTTTGGCAATACCATTAGATTCATTAGTGTTGGACTAAATGATTACTAGAGGTCCAATAGACTGGGTTGCATCACATTGAAGAACTCATTTCCAGCTGCATGCCAGTAGATACAAGTCCTACCATGCAATCTTGTAAGTACGTAGGTCAGGCTGACACCAGTCGAAAACAGAGACGTCTGTGAGGCTAGGACTTAAAGGAGCCCTTCTCCATCAAATTCCTTTAGCTATCACAGGGCATTAAGTTTAACATTACTTAAGGGTAAGAAAATAAAAAGTAATTATTAGACAACCATTTGGAGCTTACTTAACAAAAACATATATTGGGCCAATGAAAAAGTAATGTTTTGGTCAAACCTTCGCCCCAAATAGCCCTCAACAACTACAGAAGAACACCTCCGTGTTTAGGAGGAAGAGAAGATACAAGAAACGTTCCCTTTTATCTGCTCTTCCTTTGCATACAGCCTTTTAAGGCCCCCACAGACGCAAAGATTTTCTCTGATGAACGACCGATTTTAGTGCAAACCAACCAATCCGTCAAATTATCATGAGGTTAGTGGGAATCGAACGATTGTGCATCTAACGATTTTTCATCCAACATTGGTCAGAAAATTGATCGGCCAGGTTCTAAAAATTTTCATCAGTCACAGTGAAATCTATCTATTGTCCAATTGTTTGCAGGGCTAAGCAGGCAGCTATCCTCAGTTTTCCAGGCTTCAACTAGACAACATTGCTTGAAATGGTCTTTTCAACTGATGGACAAATCGTACATTTAAATGATCGTTTCAAGATAAGCTCGGTCTTTCGATAATGAAAAGATCTTTTAAAAATCTTTACATCTATAACCAGCAACTTCACTTACTCCCTCACTCCCCCTCTAGGTTTATTAGTTGGGGACATTACACCAAAAATTTCTAATTTTAAATTTTATTTTAAAGCAAGTTTTAATGATCAGACTTATTTAAAGTGGCAATATATTCTTTTTCCAAATACCAAAGGAGAGCTGGCTAACTCAAATGACTACTTGAAATTGTAAGCTGAATTTACATAATATGATCACATGGCTTAAAATATACAGAAGTCTTTGGGCATAAGTATCCCAAATGAGTTCATATTACCATCAGCAATCCGTCTTGAAAAATCAGGACTACTAGGTTTGGTCACACCCTTAGACAACCAAATCTTCACCTCCACCCACTTTTGTGCAAATACTACCATTTGTTGTGAAAAGGAAAATGTAGCCTTTAGGGTTTATTTTAAATATGTCTTAATATGGCTTTCTATCCTGCACTTTCCTTTAACAAAAAGTATATTTTCTTAACTTTCTATTGTCACAGAGATATTGTATTTGGATTTTACTTTTCATGTGTTTAAGCTGCAATATTGCTTGTGTAGAAGCAGTTAAAGAACCCTATAGATTATACATACAGATAGAACACTTTTAATAGTGCTCTCTTCTCCTTAACATAGTGCAACATGACACCATTTTTTCCCACTGTACTGTAATGATATTCCTTTGCAGAAGATTGATGGATGCATCATTACTGCCTCCCTCTCTAGATAATATGTTCTCCCTCAAACCATTTATTGAAAGCTAAGAGGAAAATATACCCTATTCACATATTAACGCGGAATATGTCCCCTTTGTTTTATCTTTATCTGGTTAAAAGCACCCCTTCCCATTTAAAATAATATTTCATTTTGGGGAACAGTGCACATGTATTTCTGAAAGTCTATATTAACTGGTTTATGAGAAATATTATGAGAGAGAGAGAGAGATTAAAAATATACAATCTATATAGAAGGAAAATTCTCTGTATCTGCTTTTTTACCTCCCTTATTCAAGTTTTGACTTATAGACTTGAAAACTTGTAAGTTCTCTGAAGCTTGACCCCATGTACAATGCTCTTATTAAAGTCTATGAAGTGTTCCCTTTGAAGCTGGAAGAAAATAATTGTGTGCATGCCTTAAACTTCCAGCTGACATCAAAGATGCCTTCAAGCTGATACCCATCAAACCAAGCATTTGGCACATTTGTGATATCAAACAAGGGCATTGCTTCTGTTTCTCTGCTTGCCCAGTATATCACTATTTATAGCATACTGGCAACTCAACAACATCATCTTGTGTTACTTTGCATACCTTGCATGAGACAGAATCTACTAAACTAAATCACATTGATCCATATTTACATTCTAGTGTAATAAGATCATTTTATTACAGGAAGAACCTTCTTATGCTAGTGTAAAATAAGGGCCAGCTGCTGCCTGCTATGGGAATCATTTGCACTAGGAATATAGATAGAGTTGCTATGTACAGTATCTCCCATTCACTGTTGTGTTGCACACTCCTTCCAACATAAATTTTAAATTTTTTTAATATTCTTAATACTGCAGGTGCTTATTTGAACATTCTATTATCTCAATTTAATATACAATAGAACCTATTCATGTGTTATTTTTTTATAACTCAAATGCATATTATAACCTTGAGCAGTATTAATGTATATGGCTAGCAGAGGTCCAATTGTATTAAAGTGGTCCTGAAATATTGCTTAATATCAATGTCTGTTATGCTATGCTTCCACCCACCCAACATCTGCTAACTGTGATGAGGACTAGTGAATGTGTGGAACCTGAGAGCTCTGAGCTAGATAAAGGGGGGTATTGCAGCAGCTTTTAAGCCCTCTCAGCTTTTCAGCATGTGCACTGCAGCCACCTGTGTAGCCTAACCTAAATTGAGGGTTGTCAGGGCAGGCACACCAGCCACAAGGATGCCTCAAGAAGGAGGGCATGAATTTAAAGTGGACCTGTCACCCAGACACAAAAATCTGTGTAATAAAAGTCCTTTTCAAATTAAACATGAAATCCAATTTCTATTTTTTATTAAAGCATTCATAGCTGTTGTAAGCTCATTTAATCAAATATTGTCTGCCCCTCCCCTAGAGGTGGGGCAGACAATTACTTTCACTTTCCATTCAGCACTTCCTAGATGTCACTGCTCTCCACACATTTCCCCGTTCTCTTCAACATGTAATTGTATAACCAGTGCATGGGGATGGACATCGGGTCCCCCATTCCGGTTGCACAAACAAGATTCTGAGATGACGCAAGGCTTTCCTTAAAAGCAGTGTCCACAAAATGGCTGCTGCTTGCTTGCTATCATTTTGAATTCCCAGACTGAAGGAAACAAGATTCAAATAATTTATATAGTGTAATTAAAGTTAATTTTGCTTGACTAATGTGATAAAATAGGATTTGGAATAATTTTTTTGGGTGACGGGTCCCCTTTAATTTTCCTGCCTGCTAGAGAAAGTGGGGCAGGCAGCAACAGCAGCAATGCATACTAGTAAACTATTATAGGGAGGTGGATGACAGCAGGCACCCCGGGGGGGGGGGGGTAGACCACAAGGTTATCCTCCTGTATCCCAAAAGGCTGAGCCTGTTTAGATCTTATCAGACGCTACAATATTTCCTAAGTGGTTTCTACAGGATCATGCAGGGCTGTGGACTCAGCTACCTTATATATCTTATGTACCTAAAAACAGCCAGTTAGAACATTACATACAACGGGTCAGTTACTACTGCCACTGCTGCAAGTGCCTGCACTGCTATGGGGTTAAAAAGCATGCCCCTAGTGCTTATTCGTTTTGGACTTGCGTCATGTGTGCTCTGCACCTTGTGTTAGATTAAAAATACAAGGCTGTGTTGAGGCCTGCCCTCAACAATAAGTAAAGGATGGGAGGGGGTACTTGTATGTGCACCAACCCCACCCACCCTTCATGAATACAAAGCTACTAAGAGCAAGCAGCACTCTGTGTTCATAGTGGGAACTATTCAGGAGCAAAAGACCTGCAGAAATTTAGATTACAAGGTAGGGCTTAAGTAAATGACGTACACAGTTCTTATATAAGATTAATGTAAAGGAACCTTTTAAAGGAAAACTATACCCCCAAAATGAATACTTAAGCAACAGATAGTTTATATCAAATTGAATGACATATTAAAGAATCTTACCAAACTGGAATATATATTTACATAAATATTGCCCTTTTACATCTCTTGCCTTGAACCACCATTTTGTGACTCTATCTGTGCTGCCTCAGAGATCACCTGACCAGAAATACTACAACACTAACTGTAACAGGATGAAGTGAGGAAGCAAAAGGCAGAACTCTGTCTGTTAATTGGCTCATTTGACCTTACATGTGGTTTGTATGTGTGCACAGTGAATCGTACGATCTCAGGGGGCGGCCCTTATTTTTTAAAATGGCAATTTTCTATTTATGATTACCCAATGGCACATACTACTAAAAAAGTATATTATTATGATAATGGTTCATTTACATGAAGCAGGGTTTTACACATGAGCTGTTTTACTCCGTATCTTTTAATAGACACCTACATTGTTTGGGGGGTATAGTTTTCCTTTAAGTGAGAAGGATCAGCACCGAATAGTGGTTAATGGTTAAACAAACAGTATAACTGGCTTTTTATATGGCTCTTGATATTTCTGATGTTTCTAACAAAACAAACAAGGGAAGAAAGAGATTTAAACAAAAACAAAACTTGTTTGACCTTCATGACTTAGTATGGCGTTTCTTCAAAACATTTAAATTGCTTAGCTATTAAAAGCACTAAACTGATCACCTTGCAATTTCATGGTACATCTGCTTTCGCCAATACAGTCTCATCAAGTATCCAGTCATAATCACACCCAAATTAAACAAATTCTAAAACATTATTTCACAGATTCTTTGTCAGTTAATGCAATTTTAACCACGGAAATTCTTCTTCCATCTTCCTCAGTTGAATTAGCCTGAGAGCCACATGAACTTCCATTAATCCAAATTCCCCATTTATTGTTAATGAATATAAAAGTTAGTTCCTTGAAGTCAGCCAAAACACAGTATTTGTTACACAATGTGTCATGTTAGTGTTAATTCTGTAGCGTCACTAATACTATTGAAATGCACTGTGCTTAGAAGTACAGTACAGGTATGGGACCTGTTATTCAGAATGCTCGGGACCTGGGGTTTTCCAGATAACGGATCTTTCCGTAATTTGCATCTCCATACAGTACATATACTAAAAATAATTCAAAAACAAAATAAACCCAATAGGCTAATTGGTTTAGTAATTTCTATCTTGGTTTACATCAAGTACAAGGTACTGTTTTATTATTACAGAGAATAGGGAAGATTGTAACATACTTACCGTGATCTTCCTTTCCTGTACGAACTCCATGTCAGTACTAACTGGGTTAGCCCCTCCCCCATGCTCCCATCAGAAGGACCCTCCCCAAGTCTTTAAAGACCGGCCACACCCACCTACCGGCGTCTTTGTAACAAGCTTCTAAAATCACTTGAAAAAGGGCGGGCCGTACTGACATGGAGTTCGTACAGGAAAGGAAGATCACGGTAAGTATGTTACAATCTTCCCTATTCCCTTTACGAACTCCATGTCAGTACTAACTGGGACGTAGCAAGCTAGTATTTTCCCAGTGGGAGGGTAATAGGCTCTTAACAAGAATCTGTAGCCATAGATGGCAAGACTTTGAAGAGACCAATCATGCAACTTCTATAAGTGAATGTTAAGATTCCCGGTGAAAGCTCAAGAATAAGTGACAGGGATAAGAATAGTCTTATATCATAGGCTCTATACCCCAGAAAAAGAGACGTTAGCCCAGCGTCAGTGTGAGGAAAAGATGAATTCCATAACAGCTTGACTCTTCCAGAAGAAAAAGAGAGAGAGGGATGAAGACCTCCCTTCACCTGGCAAACTCAACAGTTTAAAATACTTACTCTCCTACTCACCAGAAAGCATCCATCACATGTATGCTTAGTTTCAGTGCAGATTTGTAAAGCACCTGTAAAAAACACTTGGTAGGAGTTAGAATCCCAAACAGACCCCTTTGTATGTGTGGCCTGTTTAGAATATAAACAAAAGTGCCGGGCATAAAATGCACAATGAGGCATACTTGAGGCATGTACTTGATGTACTTGAGGCATGTACTTACTCTCCTACTCACCAGAAAGCATCCATCACATGTATGCTTAATTTCAGTGCAGATTTGTAAAGCACCTGTAAAAAAACACTTGGTAGGAGTTAGAATCCCAAACAGACCCCTATGTATGTGTGGCCTGTTTAGAATATAAACAAAAGTGCCGGGCATAAAATGCACAATGAGGCATACTTGAGGCATGTACTATAATGCCTAACTATCTGATTGGCTAGCAATTAGATCTGCTCTAACTGGAAAGCAAACCCAGAGAACAGGGACATGGGAACCTGAAACTTATCTGGGGTGAGAATTACTTACTCCGTGTATGATCCTTACGATGGAAACACTGGTACCAACCACTAGAAGATAATGCCAGATGGAGACAGGGCAATTACCTGAAGAATAAAACCCCAGTTGGATGGCAGAGCATAGCCTTGTGAGACATAGAACTGGTAACCCCTAGAGGATTTCGGAGTCAGAATAAAATAACCCAAGCAATACTATGATAGCCACAAGACTCACATAGGCAGGTTGTAGAGTAACCTGGAGAGATGCTCAGAGTCTCATGAGACCAATCAGATTTCCTCCTTCCAGCAAAGGAACATGTGTAGATGTAGGAAATTCAACCATCCTATATCATGCGAACTTCCTCAATGTTCTGCATTATTAAAATGGCAGGGGTTAGCCCTGCAGCCATATGTCTTTTGTGTCAGTGTGTTCCTCACATTGACTATATTTGAGGTAGCTGAATCCTCTTACCTTGAGTACCAGGCTGCCCACCATTGGGCATGCAGAGGATGTGCGTAGGCATCAATTGCTCAAGTACTTAGGACTGGACTGATCATAAGGATGTTTGAGTAACATCAGAAGGCTTCCAATCCACCAGACTAGACCTACTGTGTTAGATGAATGAACCTCCTGTCAGATGACCGAGACTTGCCGGGTCAGATACTAGGTCCAGTAAACTAGACCTAATGGGATAGGTGAACCAGACCTACAAGGAAAGGTGAACCATCCTACCGAGAAAGGTGAACCATCCTACCGGGAAAGGTGAACCATCCTACCGGGAAAGGTGAAACATGCAGACTGTGAACTATGCCCACGCTATACACGCTGAACTGGGACAATTTCGGTACCGATGACTTAATTTCCCCAGTTATGCACCAATGAAATAGAAGTAAGAGAAGTGCACACACCTCAAGAAATGCAAGACTGATAAAATCTTTAAGACAGTCTTTAAGATGTTCTGTTGTGAGGCAATAAAATGGATAGAACCTGTAGGTATGTAACCGTGACGATGCAGATTCCATACTGGTGGTTCAGGAGGACACCGATATAAAGAGAGGGAAGAATCAACACTCACTAGATGCTTCCATCATTTGCAGTCTAAATCAGTACCCATATGGTATGCAGAACAGCTAGCCTCAAAACATGGATACTCCATTTTTTTTTTTTTTTTTTATCTAGGAGACTAGACAAACAAATGGACAACTGACTAAGTCTGTCTTCTAGACACAGAGCAGAAACCTGGCTTTTGGGCCACAGAGATGTTCTGTTTTGCTGGTAGTATGACTTAAACCACAACAGCGATGTTCAGCCTGTATCATATTTTATACCACGGCAATCTAACTGCCAGGAGAGCTTATATAGGTAAGATTTAATAACAATTAAACTTAGCGATGCAACCCTAGTGACTGAACAAAGGTCATCTCCGAGGGGTGTGATGTGTGTGTTATGACAGTAGGTTTATTAGTAGTATGTGTCAATGCATAATTCTGTGTGGCAGTCACCACCTACGGCCCTTAGGAGGGACTAAGGAGCTATCCAGCTAAGGGCACAATCGGGTCTGGACCTCCAGGTACAGACATGGACGTAACTACTGAAGAAGCAGACCCCGCGGCTGCAGGGAGCCCAGGAGGCATAGGGGCCCCATGAGGCCAAAATAATGCTTTATCTCAACATGCATTAGCCATGCACATATATGCAGATGGCCCATACACATATACATATATGTATACATATATACTGACATATATACACACACACACACACGCATGATACGCACACATGTAAGACTCTTATGCAGAACACTTACACGCTACAGTTAACCATTGGTTAAGCATTCATTCTGAAGGTATTGGCTTTCTTAGGATAAGCATACTTCTCGGATGATTAGACGACTTAGTCTTATATAAAGCCACCATAAGTGATCCTTTAGAGACCACCAACAGGGTGTAGAGCCATGGTGCTAGCATGTATTAAGCCACATGTATTGTAATGGCAGATTATTACATAGGCCTCTGTTGAGGACCTAGAGATACTGCTCTCTGAGAGTATACTGACCAACCCCAGAGCTCCAGCTATGGATATTGAATAATACTGCCTATTTGACCGGAATAAGGAGCAAACTGCCTTGGCCCTCCAGTAATGCCGACAGTGAATTGCAACACAAAACAGGGAAAAACTTGCAGAGAAGGGCCCCAAACATTGTGTTGTACAATTAATACCTGTAATCCATATAGCAGACAGGCTTAGCCGTTCCTGCTGTGTATATCAGAAACAATATGTAAACTCACCTAGCACAGGGAGAACATCAACCTGATACAATTCCATGTTTAATTGAATTAAATAATACCTTAACATAGAAGAATGCATTGTATTATAAGACATTCAGATGTAAGTGTATTAGATCCTGCAAAGCAAAGATACAATCACAGCAACATGTTATACATAGTTTGAATTAGCTGCTGTTTAGAGCAAGCATACAGTATATCAAAGCCTAGCCGCCAGCCCAGGGATGCATTCATAAGGGCTACTGGTTCCAGGAGAGCAATACTGGAGAGCAATACTGATTCCAGAAATAGCAAAAACCTCAGCACATCACCTCACAGAACAAATAGCAGCATTCATTAGGGCTATTGTTGTCAGGTATGCAAATGTACAGGACTCAGTACACTGTAGTTTTGCATAGGATAGTGTTAGCCACTAGAACTATTGGAATAAAGTGAGCAATTAGCCAGAACTCAGCATACACTGCTGGTTTCAGGTGAGCAAAAGGTCAGAGCCTTGCACAGTGCAGATCAGCAAAGGATTAGCTCAGTACACTTCAGAACAGAATATGAACATGTTCCTTACCTGTAGCTCCTAATGCCAGGCTGTAAGTAGGTCTCTAATGCCACATATTGCAGGACACCAGGTTCATTGTTAACAGGCCTCACAAGTTTACTGATAGCAGTACTTACCTGAGGCTGCTGGACAGAGTTTCCAGTCTGCAGAGTTAGAGAGTGGGCGGGGCCATCTCCACTTGCTATAGCTGGCAGTTGCACAGGAATCACCTGATTATACTCAGCTGGTGTCTGCACATACAGAGGAATCCCATAATTGTGTTCAATGGGGGGATCACTTTACCAGTGGAACCCGCTGATTAAACTCAGGTGCTGTCTGCAGAAGCAGGTAACCAAAAGCAACTGCTGTGGTTACACAGAGGCAAATTGGATAATTGGTATCGCCTAACAGAGCCATGCACCGTTTCTAGCTGAAACCTATAAGGCGGACATTTTTTTTTTTTTTTTTTTTTAAATGACCTCCACCTTAGGAAAGTCTGCTGAGGGAGGCAGCTGGCCATGGAACCTGCCCTCCATTTAAAAGACAAGAAAAACAAAAGAAAAACAGGAGGCAGTAAGGCTCAGGCCCCTAACTAATTTTGCCTAATAGGCTGACCCTTTAACTGCCGCCTCCCTCGCCCATCCGTAAAAATAAAGGGTGTGTAGGGGCCACATACACCACTGCCCCTGGACGCCTTTTGGGCAGGTCAGGAGGGCACACCGGATGGGGGGACAAGCACTTGCCGTCGAATGCTCTGACAGCAATACAGAAACGCAACTGAAACACAGGCAGACCAGGAGTAGCAAACATTGCACACCAGTGCCTTACCTGATCCAGAAGCTGAAGCACAGACGACTCCAGGATATGAGGCCGAGTGCTGGGGAACAAAAGGTCCCATGGACCAAAAACCCCTGTCCCTAGGACGCCTTATGGGCAGGCCTATGCTTTCCCAAGGTTAAAAGAAAACCATTTTTGCTTCCGATGAGAGCAAAATGAGAAGGAAAAAAAGACGCCGGTAGGTGGGTGTGGCCGGTCTTTAAAGACTTGGGGAGGGTCCTTCTGATGGGAGCATGGGGGAGGGGCTAACCCAGTTAGTACTGACATGGAGTTCGTAAAGGGAAAAAGCAAATCATTTTTAAAAATAGTTTTCCAAATAACAGATCCAATTCACAGACCAAGAATAGTATGAGTTGAAACTAAACTTAATATGGGCCCTCCAATATGTCACAGAAACTGCAGCAACATTAACAGCAAAAATATATCCCAAACAGATAAAAAGGCATGTGAATGCAATTGTATGCATGAAGCTCCTATTGGTTTCAGTCTGATGACCAGGAACATACATTGGTATTTTATGGTCCCCTTTCTGTCCAATGGCTTTATAAACTTCATTGTGTGACAGTATCATTTTCACAACTGTTTCCCTGAAGATGTATGGAAAAGTTTGGACAACAATTTTCTGATTTCCTACAGGCAAACTTTCAGAATTATGGAAGCTCTAGTTATGCAATTCTGTATTTGTTATGGTTGCTGAATATGATACATGTCCATTTGTAATGTGTTTCACTCTAAATTACACTCCTTCTAGTCTCTGCTGGGCAGATCATGTGATCCCAGGCCTTTTACAAGTAACAGGCCTCAGAAACTAGAAAAGAACATTTCGGGCCACACACATACAACTTCAAATAACTGATGCTTTACTGGTTCTACAGTTTCTTGGTGTATATTCACACATTGCATCTCATGGCATGTACCAGAGGCCTTCCCTACACTCAATACAAAGTTTTAACTGGAGAACACGACTTGCCCTTCCTTCCTAAAGAAGTACCACAACAGCTCCTTGGTAGAAAGCATGACTGTATGTGCTCTTCTATCCATCTGCTGTCTGACAAGCCCGCACTGAGTTGTAATATCTTACTGACTACTATGTAATATGTTAGAAGTGGCATTAAGTTGGCATCTCCCCACAGAGACTCAAGTTCCAAGCGCTACTTTTGGGATACAAGCAAGTGACTTCCTCACCATCATTGTGTAGCACTTAATTTCCTTCTTACAAATTATATATCCACAAACAGACCTTATTCACACATTTTTTCCAGGAATACTTTGTCCTGATGATGACTATGCATACTAGTGATAAGGGAACCATTTGATTCCTCGTCCCTAGGAAACAAGCCAAATCAAGGTCTCGTACATGCTGTACTTGTGTTTCTGAGTTACACCAGACAATTACATTGTTATTCCTCTATAATAACCAATAGAAAAGAGAATCACTAGTCTGGACAAGATATGAAATTTATAATTTGCCTGAGTTTATCTCCCTGAAAATACAGAATTTGCCTGCAAAAAATACAATATCTGTCTTCAGAACATACAGACGGATAAGCTATATTACATCTTTACAAGTGCCTGCTCCAATAGAGATTAAAATATAAAATCTGAAAAATGTATAGAAAGATAAAGACATCCAATAATTCTCCAGTTGCAGCACAAACTAGGGTTCACTCACTACTGTCCATGTTGAGAGCACTTGTGACTCAGACAATAGCTTGCACAGGTGCAGCGGTGTTGGCTACAACTTAAAGGAACAGTTCGGTGTAAAAATAAAAACTGGGTAAATAGATAGGCCGTGCAAAATTCTAATATAGTTAGTTAGGCAAAAATGTAATGTATAAAGGCTGGAGTGACTGGATGTCTAATATAATATTCAGAACACTACTTCCTGTTTTTCAGTTCTCTAACTCTGAGTTAGTCAGCAAGTCACTGATTGGTTACTGCCTGTTTACCAATCAGTGGAAACCAAGAGATCTGCAAAGCAGGAAGTAATGTTCTGGCTATTATGTTAGACATCCAGTCACTCCTGCCTTTATACATTGCATTTTTGGCTAACTAACTATATTAGAAACATTTTTTATTTTGCACAGCCTATCTATTTACCTAGTTTTAATTCCTTTAAAGGCTGCCATGGCCAGGCATTAAATACAGGCCCTCTTGCCATTGTTGCTTCCTTGCTTGTGTGGCTTTGTAATGACTGTAGCACAATATATTCCCGATTCTTTTTATAATGTTACAAAGACAAAGAGAATGAGCTTTGTATAAAAAGTGGAGGGTGCAATGTGCAATTGTAAAAGTAATACATATTTTAATGGTGATAGAGTATGAAACATATTAATGGAGTAGAACAGGGAGAAATAAAAGATGAATGTCTTTCATTACTCCGTTATGGACTAAGGATCATTTGCTTGCTTATTTCCATTCAATACAAAGCCCACTCACTAAATAACAGGCCATATTTTTTAGCTTGATCCCACTATATAAACTCAACTTTCTGCTTTCCTTTTATACTCTTTCATGCAAACAGTATATTAATTTCTTTCCCTGTCAGATTTGGTGCTTACATTATCTGAGTTTATTTTTAAGTGGATGTTTTTCTCTCTGCCTTTAGATCCTATTTGATGTTTAGATTTGCACTTAGAAATGAATAACTTCCACCCATTGAAATATAAACTTCTAAAATCAATCACCCATTAATAAATACTGTACATTTTATAGATAGAACCAGTGTATGATATAAAACTCCTTACTAGTGTAGCGCTATAGTAAACTGACTTGTGCTAGGGCAGTTTAAGCTACTTTCCTTGGTGGGCTAAGACCACCGATGAGCTCTCTTTCTCAGGGGTAAGCCCTCGCAGCGGGGTGGAGGCAAGGGTGTAGTGTAACTGTAACCTGAGGGCGCCAGTAGTTATTTAACAGTTGAACCAAGAACAGTATTTATTGAACTATAGCACAGAGATCATTTAGCACATTGATCCACAATGGAGTATAGAACATACACAGCAGCATAAAGGAAGCATATACTCACAGCACGTATAGGCTGAATCCCCACAGACTAGGGAATATACAGCAGAGAGTAAATTGACAGCATGTGATGGGTATTGCCCAGTTTTCAGGATATCTTCCAGTGGCAGACTAGGGGAACTCCTGACATCCCTATCTCAACACTTGGTTCCCTACTCTGGGTCAGTAATACCCTGGGATCTTAATCCCTCTAATCTCCTCGAAGGAGCCTTTAGCTGCTCAACTAAATAACCTCTCTATCACTCCTAGAGTGATCTATAAAACGAGTATAGCTGTCTAATTACTAGGGCCAAGGCACCTAGGGTCAGCACTACCCATTCCCTTCCAGCCTGCTTGGTTGGGCTAAAGCAATGGACCCAGAGCACATGGTTCCTAAACCTTTTATACTCTGGCACAGTGCCATCTGGTGTACACTGTGTGAACTGCAGGGGTTACATATACACAAGGTCCAAATAAGGACCCACTAAGGTTTCCATATTACTAGGGATGTGTCTGTCTGTAAAGTGCAAGGGTGTCTAAGATTTTCACATCCCTACACTAGAAAGGTCATTCCAAGAAATACAAGGCCATTCCGAGAAATACCCCTGCAGGTCATAAATACACACTATTAATTAAAAAAAATAAAAAAAAATATAACTTTTTTGAGTGCACATTTTTGTTATAGATACAGTTTTTCTTTGTTGTTACAAATTTGTAAACATTGCACATGTATATAGTTATATGTTTGCGCAGCAAAAACTTACTCTTTTAGATAACTGGGTGTCCATCATGAAATTGTGAACATGTTTTTCAGCTTTGGTAAGTTCTAGCTTCCTGGCAACCACAGCAACAACAAGTGCAGTGCACCCCGCACCCTGAAAGAAATAAAAGAAAAGCATTCAGTTCACAACAAGCAAACTGTTCATTTCACAAAATATAATTTCACGTTTTTATGTAAAGCTGTTTTATAGTACACTGCAAACATAACTTTTCTACCTCCCATTACATTATATCTACTTTGTAAAATAGCATTTTGTAATACACTCTAGCCAGTCCATGCCCTAAATGACTTTACCATAGCCGACTCCCCTAAGGCTACACTCGACCTTTAGAGCATGATATTTAAATACCTGGATACCGAGATATTTAAACCCAAATTGTGCTGATCAGACAGGTCATTGGTGTCACTTGGCAGAAATGCAGGGTTAATGAAATTTTTGGCCAACAAATTCAGTCAACAATTTAGTCACGCTTCTCTGTCTTGATTGATCAACTGTAGTATAATTGTAGGGGTGTATGTTCAGCAATATACACCTTAAAATAAACTTTCAGTATGCTGCAAACATGGATATTTTAACACAATGTTCAACTGAAATTTGTGTGCTATTTTATAATTTGTAGTCCTGAATCTTTCCACTTGGGAATTCTTGTTGCTGTGGACTCACTTACATTAGACATTAAAGGACAAAGAAAGGCTAAAAACAATAAGGAGTGCAGGGAAAGGCATACCTAATTGCAGGCTAACAGTGCAGTAATTTCACTGAAGCATGGCTCCTTTTAAAAGATCCTTAGCCAATAAAGTATAGCAATAACTTTACCCAAAACACACATGTGCAATAGATATTCTTTCATTTGGGAGCATGCGCACATCTTATCTTATTCTTGTCCTTTAAGTTGTGTTGTTCCAATATCTATACTAATTAACTGCAGATCTTAAGATCGGAATAGCCTTGGAAATTATACTTGTTTACGAAATCATCCAAGCCCCCTCTTAAAGGCATAGCATATGCCATTACAACATCACCTGGCACTTCCTTCCACAACTTCACTGTGAAGAACCACCTGCTCTGCTTCTAGTCTAAAGGGATGGCCTCTGGTTCTTTGATTTTTGGAGAAAAAAGATCTCCCGCTATTTGTCTATAATGCCCTTTAATGTACTTGTCAAGGGTAATCATGTCCTCTCACAGGCACCATTTCTCAAGAGAAAACAACCAAGACCTTGAATACTACCCCAAACTTTCCTCAAAGTTTAATTCTTCTATTGCTTTTTCCAGATTAGTTGCACATCTCTGCACTCTCTTCAGCTCATTTATATCCTTCTTATTGCCTGGAGCCCAAAACTGCACTACATACTCCAGATGAGGCCTTACCAGGGCCCTATAAAGAGGCAAAACTATGTTTTTTCCTGTCAAGTTACTTTATTTGCTTTAGTAGCTACAGAATGACACTGCCTAGAATTACACAGCTTATTATCCATAAAAATCTCCAGATCCTTCTCAATTAAAGAATCCCACAAAACACCAAAGTGGCAGCATCCTGCATGGTACTTATAGTTCTGCACAATTTAGTATCAGCAAAGACAGAGACAGTATGTTCAATGCCCACCTCCAGGTCATTAATAAACTAATTAAACTGCAAAGTACCAAAAAGAGATGTATAGGAGAGGGTAATAAATAAAAAAGCAATAACACAGGACAGCACTGTGACTTAGTTGACAGTAATCCTGCCTTGCATTGATGGTGTCCCAAGTTTAATGTAAGCCTTAAGGATCAATCTAATTCACCAAAATTTGTTTTGGTTGATTGGAGTATTAATACTTTAACCCAGCAGTAACTTATTCAGAGTGCTAAATATCTCATGTAAACTGGCTTCAAGATCTAAAAGCAAACAGACTAGAAAGACAGAAATTCATGCGTGCATACTAAAATATTATTTAATCAGCTTAGTGGGCAGAGCGTGCATGAATAAATGCTCAGCTTAAGGAAAGCATCCATCATCCTTTTTATCATTCTAGGTGAACAATAAATTCTTCATAAGTCTTCTTTTTACTGGGTGCAAGCACAATGAAAATACAGCATATCAGTTTTCATTAGCTGTATGAAGACTATTCCTAAAAACGGTACAAATTGGTACAAAAAAGAAAATATGAATTCAATATATATGTAGTTATATTTGTTTGGCAATCTTGAGAATGCATCTGCTTCTCGTGTATTAAAGCTGATCTATGGAATTTAACCCAGGATGTTCTGTAAGGCTCATTTCTGCCATTGATGTGCACATCACATGTCAATATGAAAAAGTAAATAGAAGAAAAAGGTACAAACAACACAATAATACTTTTATTATAATTAGAACTGAAAAAAGATACAATGGGCACTGTCTATGGGGAACTGCCAATTGCAGAATCCCACATTTTCTACATTAGCAACATTCCTGTCCATTCTAACTCTGAGCCTGCTTTGAACAGAGCATTTAATTTTCTATTTGGATGCACCACACACATTTGTAGCAAAATCAGATGACATATTATGTTTTTTAGCACAAAGAATAAAACCAAAATAGCATATACATTAAGCAATTATGGCCCAGAGAAGCTTAATTGTTGGTACTGATTGATATATTTTTCAAAATAATTTAAAATTGCCATATCCTACAATGGGATTCAATACCTCAAACTAGTTGGGCCTAAAATATTGAAGGCTCAAGGCATATTAAATATTAGTTTTGATGGAATCAATTGAATTGACCTACTGATTTCAAATTGATAATTTAATCAATTCAATCATTATTTTACCCAAGATCAAATGGTTAGGAATTGTGCACCAATCCTACAGGAATCCCCATTTAAGCTTTCATAAATCTGCCCCATGGTGTAGGCCTGGCATTGTGGTCAGTCTGGAAGGTATGCAGATTATTTAATGTTTAGCTGGTGGCACAGATTTTTGACCAGAGATGGCAGTCTGGACCAGCTCAACTAAATCAATATTAAACAAGAAGCAGGCACTACATTTATACTGCTATATGTTATGGGGGCATGAAACATGAAGTTGGCATTGTAGTTATACTGCACAAAGTGTTTTCATCTCCAGTGTTATCTCTGCATTTCACTCTCAAAACTGGTAACTTTAGTCAGAAGAAGACGTGTTTTAAGAGGTGTGAAGTTCTGTCGGGAACATTATTTACTGGTACCTGTGAGTAAAAGTCATCTAGTCATTGGTGATTCCGGTGAGAGTAATTTCTATGAATTAATGCAAGACTGTACAGGTCAAATAGACAAGTGTTCACAAACAAAGCAGGTCAAATGGTTATACACTAGCCAATTAGGGAACTAGATGATAAAAGGCAATAGAAGATAGTTTAGAGCAGTGCTGTCCAACTTCTGTGCTACCAAGGGCTGGAATTTTTCTGGCCTACATGGTGGAGGGTCAATAATGGAAGCCAGTGTTAACCTCTCCCTGTTTTTAAACCGCACCCACTTTAACCATAAACGTTACCACAAGAACTTTTAAGACTATATCCACATTAATGGTGGTAGCCAAATGGCTGGTGTTCACTACAGGGATATCACTCATATGTGATAACACCTGTAAATGCCCCATATCATTTAAATACCTCTCGTTGCAGAGTCAGCGCAGCAGAGCTCATGGCACCATCTTCCGGGGCTTTGGTATTCTTCGAGTCTTCTTCCTTCCCTTCGTCAATTTCTGTCACTTTCAGTCGTGCATGCGCAGTTGTCACAATCCGGAAGAAGTTCCAACTGTGCATGCACCAATACGGCTCTTACTTTCCAGAGAAGACTCAAGCGGCGAAGATGGTGCACGTGAGCTCTGCTGCGCTGACTCTGCAACAAAAGGTATTTAAAAGATATGGGCCATTTACAGGTATCACCTCTGCCAGGGGGGGGGGGGGAGCAGGGAGGAGGGACTATGTAGGGTAGGGTTTTTTATTAGTGGGGGGTTGAATTCTACTTTAAACACCTTGGGGACCCCCTAACAAGTATTTCCGAATGCTAACAAACCCCCACCAGGTTAACCTCCCACAGGCAGAGCATGGCACACACAGACAGTGTATGACACACAAAGGGAGTGTAGGGACCCATAGGGTTAATGTGCCCCTATGGCTGTATTTCCTTCTCCAGTTACTGGCCAGAAGCTCATGTATTTAGTTTAGTATTTGCATATTCAGGTTATTGGCCAGTAGGTGCTGTGACCACACCCTGTCACACTCTGGTATAGTGAGAGAGAAGGGGTGGATCTTCCTCTTTGGCTGCTGGTGTCCTAATCGACTGGCTGTTCCCATTGAGCCTGGGTACAACAAGGCCCAGTAAAATGTTAGCCCTAGAGGGACCGGGTCCTCTAGTGTCTGAGTCGGGGACCAGGGAACCCCAAGAATGAGGTTAGCTAAACAGGGTTAGTTCTGTCATAGACTCTATAGGAGATTAAGGTAGAGAGGACAGATAGTAAGAGCAGCTGGAGCTCCATTGAGGATTGTAGCAGGGAGTAGCTTCCCAAGGCTTTTGAATTGCCTAGAGTGAAGGGGCCACAGTGGATAGGGTGTCAGGATTAGAAGGTGTTCTCCCTGACCACTCCACTGGGTGGGAGCGGGACCACTTTGAGGTATATTGTAGAAGAAAATGGATGAACTACTTGACAACCTTGCCTGATGGGAGTCACTGTTCTCTACTGTGTCATGTAACCTGTTTCAGCCTGCTGTGTGGCATTGTGTATGCCTTGACCTCTAAAAGTAAACCCTGGGCTCATTTGTCTTGTACAAATAAACTGTTATTTGTTTGGTTCATCACAAGATTCTCCTAGCACCCATTATTTCTATTTGGTGTAGCACAGTAGTGTGAGAGTTGTAGTTATACTACTCCACAAGTGAAATCTTCCATGTAGTGAAGGCCCTAGCCTGAAGTGTTTTGAGTCATATGTAACCAATGCTCCCACAAACAGCTGGACATTAACCCCTTTTTGGTCTGCCTAGTCAGATTAGCCTTACAGGAGCATAGGGCAGGCAGAGTTTGGCACACACAGGGAGCATAGTGCAGGCAGAATATGGCAAACACAGGGAGCATAGGGCAACAGAGTATGGCACACACAGTGTATACTGGGCCACATTCAGTTACACAATGCTAGTGCCCCTCCAGCAGTTTGTATGAGATGTGAACAGATGAACAATATGGGCACTTTCAGTCTGATCTAAGGTTTGAACAGTACAGGGGTTAGGGTGTAACCAATAGAGGTGTCACAATACAGAGGGGGTTATATGTGTGAACAATGCAGGAGTTTACAGTTTGAATTTGAGATGCAGGGGCCAGTTAATCTCAGTACTGATATTTTTTAAATGTACTCAATGTAAGCAGTCACAGCAGGCAGACTTTCATATGGGGGGGGCACACAAGGGGGTTTAGAGGATTTAAGACTGGTGAGGTCAAGTGAGTATTTAATTAGTACAAGTATGATTACTACATCATGTTTTGTGGGAAGGAAATGTTAGTAACGATAAACAAACAGTTAGAGGGTACCAACAGAACTGACAGTGGCATAAGAAGAACCTTTGAAACCATCAATCACCCAAGAGAAGAGCAAAAGAGAGAATACCAGGTACTCATACTGGGCATGGAGAAGTAGCTTGGGTTGATGCAAAGAAATACCATTTCTTGTTGTATTAGTGGAAACAATTGTGTGTAATGTGTATTCTATGAGAAAATTGGTTATAGTATCAACTCATCTCAGAAACTGTTTTCATTCAATACAAATCCATATGAACATGGACATAGTGAAGAAGTCCCCTGCAAAAGTATAAGAGACTGTTTTGCATTTTATAGTGCATCAATGGAAAATCACCACTTCAGCACTGAGCTATATACAGTACATTATATTGTAGGGGAGTAAATATGAGTGTTGATGATTGCACTATAAGGGATAACTTATGACATACTTCTATATAGTTGCACTCAGACCTTCATGCTTCCTATTCCAAATCAAGGCAGTTGCGTCTATTGGCATAGGGGGGCCCTGATGCTACCACCACCCCTGAACCAGGAAAAAGCTCAAGGATTCCTAGAGTGAGTTGTGTCAGTCCCCGCAGCACAGTTGCACCAAAAGAAAAGGCACACGTCATTTGCACACTGAAATAGTGTCAATCAGATTTTTCAACACAAATGTTCAAATTCACACTGAAGTGTGAAGATGTGCCAATACAGTATTTCATCAATCACAACTCCACCTGGTGACCACAACAAGGCTGCAATTCTGGGGGGGCTGCATTGTAGGTAAAAAAAAATTATGATTACGTTCAAATTATTACTTTGCTCACTGCTCTTAAGGTTGTAAATAGACATAGCTACTTGCAGTGGGTAATGAGGCAGGTGTGCAAAGTACCAAAAATATGCTTCTGATACACAGAAAAGGAGTTTTATGCACTGTGTTTGCACTACTGTCATGATGAAGGGGAACAAGTATAGTTGTATATAAAATTTTTAGATTTAGCCATAAAGCTCATCTAACCGGATTGTAATACATGCTGCATCTGCAGGGGTCATGGTTGTTGCACAGCTTCTATTTACACATTTTTATATTCAATATGTTTTATGCTTCATTTGGTTGGGGATTAGCTGGCTGCTAGGGTACACATTGACAATAGGATGGATGATCAATACACTTCCTACAGTATTTATTTACTAAAATACATGTTTACATTTAATTTTACAGTGAGTTTGGCAAGGGATGGAATAGGTACTGCTAGCATCTGGCACACATCTGAGCAATGAAAATGAATCCTCTATAGTGCATTATTTATTTTTGCTAACGCCAACATATTTGGAAAATATTACTCTCTTGGCATTTTTATTCTCGACAAAAGCATCTAAAACTATAAAAGGAAAAAATAAATGAACTCTATGGTGCCAGTGAACCATATTCACATATCATGCAGATCAATTTCTGTACCTCAATTTCTGTAATTCAATTTGAGTCAATAGTTCTGTAGAAAATGTAATTTCCCTCAATATTGTATGGCTATATAAAAGGAAGGCAGGACTGGTAAGTATTTTTTTCAAGAATATGGATAATATGGGTGATATGTTCCTTGATACTACTACTACTACTACTACTGGCTGCTACAGTGTCGGACTGGCCCACCGGGATGCCAGGAAAACTCCCGGTGGTCCCAGGTGTCAGTGGGCCCTCTTGCTTCTAACCATTTAGCCTATTTCATGATCATTCTCTATTTCTTTATGGGGGGAAATGCTTAATAATGGAAGAATATAGTAAGCAGATGTAAAAGACTAGGAGAATAAAAAGGTTGAATGAGGAGAGGAGGAATAATAGTTTGGAAAGTTGGCCCATGGACTAAAAGTTTTCTGGTGGGCCCCTGGCATCCCAGTCCAACACTGGATAGTCACCTATTAAACCAAAGAAACCTGAAGGCAAAAATTAGCACCATTCACTCCCTTCTATTACTTTATCAAACGGATGAAAGGATATTTGTGAAGATTCAAGTAATTGGTGTGCCTAAGTCCAAAGTAGATAGAGCAACTTTATCAAATATTAGGTTTAATATATTTCAGCCTGAGACAACAGATATATGCTATTGATTTGATATAGATTCCAGTTGCCTGGAAGAGGTGAAGAGTTATTTTAGCTGAGAAGTTTATGGATCAACAATACAAACAGTATGAGTAATCAGATGGAGTAAAACTTGTGTGGGGGTGGCACTAGCTAACAAATAGCCACCCCTCCCAGGTCCATTCTAGGAGATTACCATAAGATGTAGCATGATGCTCAGTGGAGAAATCTAGATTGTTAAAGTCACTTTGGAAGGTAAACACAACATGCAATCCTAGCATTAAAGGGAAATGCAGTTTGTACCACCCAACCTTCAGAGCTGTCCTTCAAATTCAAAACCTCTTGTGTAATATACCCAGGATACCTATGAATACTGATACCACTGAATGCAGTATCATAATCATCATCATGCAGTGAGCTTAAAAAAATAGAATAGCTGCAATAAAAAGATGTATTCTTACCATAATTCCTGTAAGTAAACACACTCCTTTTCCACAGTATGTATTCGGTACCATATCGCCATATCCAATTGATAGAAAAGTAATTGAAATTAACCACATTGCTCCAAGAAAGTTGCTAGTGACATCCTGCTGATCATGATATCTGAAACAGGCAGAAGATATTCAGTGAGAAGAACTGTATAAACGATATTAAACTCAGTAAAGAAAGACAGGGGTATAAAAAAAAAAAAGCAGAGTTAAGTCACTGAATGATTCTAAACTGAACACAAATTCTAAAATATACACAATATTTTAGAAAGATTGAGATAATTGTATTTCAATAAAAGAACAAGGGTAGCAAACTCTATTGGCAAAATTATCACCTGGAGATGCCAAAATCCCTAAACGGATGCCAAATTCTATTGTCACACATAGTAGCAAATTTACTAAAGCGTGAAGCGGCTAATGCTAGCGCAAATTTGCCAGTGTGATGTCATTTCGTTACTTCACCAATTTACTAACGGGTGCTGGCGTAAATTTGCCTACGAATTAGACCTACTCTAGCGCTACTTCGCACCCTTACGCCAGGCTAAGTTGCGATATGGCGAAGGGACGTAACTACGCTAATTCACTAACTTGCGCATTTTACTGAACGTTACCTCTTACGCCAGATTTGCCTCCGCCCCCTCAGACCAGGAGAAGTGCAATAGAGTAGATAGGACTTGCTCAAAAAGTCCCAAAAAACGCTGGCGTCTTTTACTTTTTTAAGGGTGATAGGCTGAAAAAGATCGTAAATTTTTTTGGGGGTACCCTCATTCCCCCCTACATTTCCTAACATATGGCGCCTAAACTATACAGTGGGCACATGTATAGGGCAAAATAACAACTCTATTTTATTTTATGAAGCTTTCCCAGGCTTGTGTAGTGTAATGTATTTGCTGCTACATATCCGTCCATTGTACTTAACTTGGTGCCGTATGCAAATTAGCCATCGCTAGCGTAACTTTGCTTTACTTGATGAATTAACGGTAGCGCAATTTTAGTGAATTAGCGGCGCCCTGGCGGAACTTTGCCTGGCGAATTGCGGCGAAGCCAACTATGGTGCAACTTGGAAGGTAAGTTAATTTGCCACCGAGAGAGCCATTATGTGAGTCAAAAATTGTCTACAGGGAGAGATATGATATCAGCTTTTTATAAGACCTATTAAATTCATAAAAAATAAAAATAATTGCTAACATACAGTATATTGTCATAATAATAATTCATGTAATCTGGTTATCAAAACTTTATTAATACAATGTATTGATAATTAAATTGTTATATTTTGGCACCAAATAAATCATCAAGGTATGACGTAAATTGGTGTCAAAATTACTTACAAGCACCAAAATTAGCAATGACATTAGTTCTTATGTTTATGTAAATAACACCAGCTACCACAAAACATATTAGGCACAGTGCCATGGGGGCAATACCTTAAAGGGATACTGTCATGGGAAAAAAAAATTTTTCCAAAATGAATCAGTTAATAGTGCTGGTCCAGCAGAATTCTGCACTGAAATCCATTTCTCAAAAGAGCAAACAGATTTTTTTATATTCAATTTTGAAATCTGACATGGGGCTAGACATATTGTCAATTTCCCAGCTGCCCCAAGTCATGTGACTTGTGCTCTGATAAACTTCAATCACTCTTTACTGCTGTACTGCAAGTTGGAGTGATATCACCCCCTCCCTTTTCCCCCCCAGCAGCCAAACAAAAGAACAATGGGAAGGTAACCAGATAACAGCTCACTAACACAAGATAACAGCTGCCTGGTAGATCTAAGAACAACACTCAATAGTAAAAACCCATGTCCCACTGGGACACATTCAGTTACATTGAGAAGGAAAAACAGCAGCCTGCCAGAAAGCATTTCTCTCCTGAAGTGCAGGCACAAGTCACATGACATGGGGCAGCTGGGAAATGGACAAAATGTCTAGCCCCATGTCAGATTTCAAAATTGAATATAAAAAAATCTGTTTGCTCTTTTGAGAAATGGATTTCAATGCAGAATTCTGCTGGAGCAGCACTATTAACTGATTCATTTTGAAATTTTTTTTTTTTCCCATGACAGTATCCCTTTAATATCGACACTATAAAATTCACAGCCTTAATGAGTGATGAGTTATAAATAACGGACATTGAGGAGCACAAACTTTACACCTCTATGATTTATGTAACCTGGATTTGGTAGGTGGTTGAACTCAAGCAATTCATCCACTACTTTCTCCAGCTTTATGCTGTGTTTAACGGCCTTCAGCTCCATCTGAATCATTCAAATAGTAAACACTTCTGATATGTAGGGGCAGATTTATCAAGGGTCGAATTTCGAGTTTATGGGAGTTTCTAAAAACTCCAATAAACTCAAAATTCGAAATCTATTAAAAAATTGGAATTTTTTAAATTTGGGTGAATAGCATTGACCTACAAACGATTGAATTCGGTTGGAAATTTTTCACCAAAAAAAAAAAAAAAAAAAGTCCACCAAATTACTCCAAATTTATTGTAGAAGGTCCCCCATAGGCTAAAACACCAATTCGGCAGGTTTTAGATGGCAAATAGTCGAATTCCAATTTTTAAAGGAACATTACATGATAAATTTAGAAATTAGAATTTCGAATTAAAAAATTTGAATTTTCAATTAGACCCTTCATAAACCTGCCCCGTAGTGTGATAGTGTCTTACATGTCACAGTGGAAGATAAAGCTATAGTTTTCATTAGGAAGGAATACCATCAACTGTCTGGTGCTTAAATGAGACAAGTTAAGGTGAAAAATTATTAGGGGAACCAAAGGGTCTGCTGTCCCCACCAGCTAAGGTGTGTGCTACAGGCATAATGGTTATTTGAACGGAATAACTTGTCAATGATACCTTTATAACTGTCACCAATCTCATTTTAATCAGGAGGAAGTTTTCAAATACTGCATATCCAGTTTTATCCAGAAAAAAAAAGGATAACTTCATCCCAGCACTAAGCAGGTTTACTAGACATGACAGTTACTAGCCTATATTTTAGTCAAAGAAAACTTTATTGTCATCTCAGCAGTATACAAATACCCATTGAGACGAGACGACGTGGCTCCAGCTAGTACATATCACAAAAAGGCACATCAAATACACAATAAATATGTAAACATTTGAAACGAGCAGTATATTGGCAGAAATTGGATATATACATGTGTAAACCTTTAGAATTGCGCAAATAAATTAGCAGTAGATGATGTATTAAAGAAGTCTGTACATATAGTTAAGAAATCTACAAGGTTTGTGAAAAGTAGCAACAATACAAATATAGATTTAATATGTGCAAAAGTGTCAACACTGCTTTGTCAGCAGCATCAATTACTTTGTATTTTCTATTTTTTACCCTTTTTCTAATATTGTAGTGTAAAGTTTCAATTTCCACCTTCTGAAGCAGCTCTGGGAGGGGGGTCGCCGACTCTAGTTGTTTTAAATTGATACATTTAGTTTATACATTTGTTATCTTTGTCCCTGCGCTAGCAGAATCCCTGAGTTTCATTAAATGCAGCTGCTAGAAATTATACAATTGAGATACACAGATACTGCTGAGAAATATATCAACTAATGTATTAATTTAAGGGATACTGTCATGGAAAAACATGTTTTTTCCAAAACACGTCAGTTAATAGTGCTGCTCCAGCAGAATTCTGCACTGAAATCCATTTCTCAAAAGAGCAAACAGATTTTTTTATATTCAATTTTGAAATCTGACATGGGGCTAGACATTTTGTTAGTTTCCCAGCTGCCCCAGTCATGTGACTTGAGTCTGCACTTTAGGATGGAATTACTTTCTGGCAGGCTGTTATTTCTCCTACTTAATGTAACTGAATGTGTCTCAGTGGGACTTGGCTTTTACAATTTAGTGCTGTTCTTAGATCTACCAGGGAGCTGTTATTTTGTGTTAGGGAGCTGTTATCTGGTTACTTTCCCATTGTTCTTTTGTTTGGCTGCTGGGGGGGAAAAGGGAAGGGGGGGTGATATCACTCCAACTTGCAGTACAGCAGTAAAGAGTGATTGAAGTTTATCGGAGCACAAGTCACATGACTGGGGGCAGCTGGGAGATTGACAATATGTCTAGCCCCATGTCAGATTTCAAAATTGAATATAAAAAATCTGTCTGCTCTTTTGAAAAATGGATTTCAGTGCAGAATTCTGCTGGAGCAGCACTATTAACTGATGTGTTTTCAAAGAAACATGTTTTCCAATGACAGTATCCCTTTAAGTGTAGCAAATTGTAACAGTTCAGAATCTGCTCCTGGATCACTGAGCTGCATGACTTAAACACCACAGGAACATTAAACTTTAACATTTTTGGGAAAATGGTAAAAATAAAAGATGGAAAGCAACTGAAAACATCCTTTGTTTATGGAAAACAATCTAAAAAACAACTGAACTGAAAAAAAGTGGAAGGTGAACAACCCCTTTAAATCTGTTCATAGGCAACATTTTTGCTTTTGTTAAACTAATAAGGTATTAGGCAACTTATAACTAGAGCATCATATCCACAATTTCTGTATTTGGATCAATCCCAAATCCCCCACCAAAGATTCAAAGGCATCTTGCATCCTTAACCCTATTTTGCATATTCAGATATCTGTAAAAAATGAGCATCGAAAAACAAAATCTGCTGTCTGAAGTTTTCCAGTGCTTTAATAACGTGCAGAATTTGGTTGGACCAGGCACTGAAACTGAATCCTGCAACAAATGCTAGGATTTACTTAATATTTCACCAAATTCTGGATTTGGTGCATCCCTATTCATTACAGAATGGTGGAAAGGGTTTTATACTAACGGGGATATTTATTAAAGGGTCAAGTTGTGTTTTTCCTGAAAAATTCCAGTTTTTCACTAAAAACTTGAATTTTCAGCCCAGAAGGTACTAAAAGCCCAAATCCGACAATAGTCCAGCTACAACCTGTCGAGGTCACATAGAAGCCATTGGCAGAGGTGCCTTGAACCTTTTGAAGATGATTTTTGCCTTAATGATTTTGTTTTTTTACAGTGGTTTGCACTCAAAAACTCAATCAATATCGGTATTCAAGGTTTTTTAGCCTATAACTCGATCAATTTGAGGTATTCAATTTTTATCCCCAATTGCATTCATCTGAGTTCTTTACATTCAGGTTTTTCCATAAATAAACATTCACAAACCTCACAAAATCGACCTTTGATAGATAACTCCCTTAGTATCATTTTACTATATTTACTACTAAGATAGGTTTGTCTGATTATCATGTCAGCCTCATCTTCCAATATACCATTTCACAGACGGATAAATAAATTATAGTAACTTCAGTTAAGTGCAGTTCACCAATCTAATTCAAGAAACACATAAATATCTAAAAAAACAAAACATATTATGCGAAGAGACCATTTAGCTAAATTATGCATATACATGTGACTTTATAATTTAAAGAAATAAAATATGTCCTTCGACTTAACTATTTTCATGGGTCACTCACTTCCCCAGTTTAATTCCTTATTAAAATGTAAGGAGCAGATTTATCAAGGGTCGAATTTCGAATTGGAAAATACTTTGAAATTCAACCATCGAATTGAATACTATTCCGATCATCGTACGCAGTGGCGGAACTACCGGGGGAGCAGGGGGTGCAATTGGGCCAGGGCCCGCACCCCCTTAGGGCCCCCCGGCAGCTTGCGCACTGCTGATTTCCAGCCGCATCAGCCGATTTTGGGGCATATAATCTGGTACGGAGGGGGGTGGGGGCCCGGCTGCACATCTCACGCCAGGGCCCACCCTCCTCCAGTTACGTTACTGGTCGTACGATCGTACTTCGAATCGTACGATTCAAATTATTTTATCGTATGATCGTCTGATTTTCCTTCGAATACAAAAAAAATACAAGAAATATGCTCTGGAAGGTCCCCATAGACTAACATAGCACTATTGTATTGTAGAAGTATTGAAGTCTAAGGGGCAGATTTACATAGGGTCAAATATCGAGGGTTAATTAACCCTCGATATTCGACTGCCGAATGTAAATACTTCGACTTCGAATATTGAATTCGAAAGATTTACCGCAAATAGTTCGATTGAACGAAAAATCGTTCGGTTGAGCGATTAAATCCTTCAAATTGTTCGATTAGAAGGATTTTAATCCATCGATCGAACGATTTTTCTTCGACCTAAAAACATTAGAAAGCCTATGGGGACCTTCCCCATAGGTTAACATTGCACTTCGGTAGGTTTTAGGCGGCGAAGTAGGTGGTCGAAGTTTTTCTTAAAGAGACAGTACTTCGACTATCGAATGGTCGAATAGTCGAACGATTTTTAGTTCGAATCGTTCAATTCGAAGTCATAGTCGAAGGTCGAAGTAGCCAATTCGATGGTCGAAGTAGCATTCCTTCACTCGAGCTAAGTAAATGGGCCCCTAAGTTTTTTAAAGAGACAGTACTTCGATTATGGTATGGTCAACTATTTGAAACGATTTTACTTCAAATCGAAGGTCGAAGTCCAAGTAGCATATTCGATGGTCGAAGTATCCAAAAATTACTTTGAATTTCGAATTTTTTTACTTCGAAAATTCCCTTGATTTCACTTCGACCCTTGATAAATATGTCCCCATATGTCATCAGTGATTATTGAATATAGGGAATATTTTCCCTAATACTGAATCAAGTCATGTGACTGCTGTAGGCTTAAATGTCAGAAGCACAGATCTCTCAATTTGCTTCCAGGAAGGTTTGCTGGTACAGCACAGTCCCACACGCCACGCTGCTCTAGCTGAAGAGGTTTAAAATGTCTCAAATTGATGCAAAGATGTCCTTTATATTTTCTGTGACAATTTAACAAATGTTTATGGATGGTACAAATGAGTAAAGTAAATATGAACTGTAAATTAAACTCAAAAGGGTTCTGCATATGATGATTTGAATTAGTCATGTGCAGAATATTTAGTTATGTTTCAGGAAATATATCCAGGAATTGTGATATATTTTGTGAAATGTAATGTAATATTCTATACACAAGGGTGCAAATTCACTAAAGGGGGGATTTTTGCCAGCGCCACACTTCGCCAGGAGCAAATCTGTTACCATTACGCTAATTCACTAAAATGCAAGATTGTGTCTCAGCAGCCGAACACTGGCAAATTTTCGCTAGCGTTACTTTGGCTGTGTGAGCATTTCATAGTGAATTTTCGCTAGCGTTAATTTCTGCCTAGCAAAACTTCGCTAATACTCTTAGGTTAAGGTCAATTTGAATAGGGCGGGTGCATAAAAGTCGTATGAACGTCTTTATTAGTGATGTTCATCATTGATAAATATGCTTTTAAACATCCCATAGGAATGGATAGAAAGTGAGTGAGTTTTTCTGTGGTAACCTCTACATTTTGTAAAATCTGCTTCTTAAAGTATGAAGATCCAAATTACAGAACAGTCCCTTATCTGGAAAACCCCAGGTGCCAAGCATTCCAAATAAGAGTTCTTATACCTGTATTTACATGTATAGTATTTTACAGACACCCAGGCTGCAGTTTTTGTTTATAAGTGTATGCTCTTCCCATGTTCTACTATATTGCACACACAGACAATCTGTCAATACAAATATTTGTCTAAAAAACTTTTAATCCCTGTGACAGTGCTGTTGACAAGAGTACATCATATAACAGAGAAGCAGATTAGGTTTTGCCTACAGCAGAGAATGGACAGAACAGAAATTCGCTACTCACGGAGGTGTAAAAAAAATCTTTCATTGGTTGGATAAATGCCTGCCATGAAATAGCAGATGCAGTTATAACTAAATCACTGCCCCTTTCTATATAAAGTGAATGATGAAGAAGGTGGGTTTGTTCGAAATCTACTGGATAAGGAAAACCAAACCCTTGTTAATAAAAACCCCTACCCCCCTACCCTACATAGACCCCCTGCTCCCCCCAGCCTAGGTGGAACCTTTGGTTAATGCCCCTAACTCTTTACTTACCCCTCAGTGCAGATTCAAGGCATCAGAGTTCACAGACACCATCTTCTTCTCTTCAGTAATCTTCGGGTCTTCTTCTGGCGCTTCGGCAATTTCCGTGACTTTGGGCGCATGTGCAGTTGTCGCAAAACAGAAGATAGCTCCAACTGTGTATGCACCAGCACACCGATCTATTCCCGAAGATTAACGAAGAGAAGAAGATGGGTACCATGAACTCCGATGCACCGAGGGGTAAGTAAAGAGTTAGGGGCATTTACCAAAAGTACCACCTGGGCTGGGGGGAGCAGGGAGGGGGGTCTATGTAGGGTAGGGGTTTTTATTAGCAAGGGTTTGGTTCTACTTTAAGGTTGCATCAGATTTATGTATTTTCAGAACATACTTTACTTCCTGTAACAATCATTTTGAAAAATGTAAAAGAAAGAAAAATGAGAGAGGCGATGGGAGAATGAAACAATGAGGGAACAAATTGAGGGAACCAAGAAGATATAGGGGCATATTTATTATGTGACGTTAAAAACAGCTTAATAATTTTCCACACATCACCAGGCATCGCTGTGTAGAAAAAGGTGTCATTTTTTTACATGCTTTTTCTTTGAGCAACTTCTGCTGGGACTTACAAAGGTTTGAAGCAATGTAAAATAATGGCGGAAAATCTGGCATTCGCGTGGCATAAAGTAACACTCACCATGATAAATTTGCCATTTATTTTACACCATTTTTCTAGGGAATAAAAGAAAAGGTGAAAAACATGTAGTTAAGTAAAGCAAAAGGGAAGGGGGAGAGCAAAATAGAAAGGAGGAGAAAAGGAACAAGAGCAAAAGAGAGCAGTGTTTTTGTCAATCACGTCATTTTTGAGGAAAATCAGAAAAATACAAATCTCACCTCATTAAACCGACGAGATGCAGGGACAAAAAGTAATCAACCAATTACTTACTGAAGATGCCTCAGGAAAAGCAGTTGCCAGAGTATCAGAAGGGTATTACTATCAGGTGAATTTATAATTTGAAAAGAAAAAAAATATATATATATATATATATATGTGTGAGTGTGTGTGTATTATATAGTTAACTATTTCCAAAAAAGGAAATCTATATCCTGTATGTAACTTACAATTTCTCATTTTGACCGGTATGGCTTTTCTCTGGCTTTTAAAAATTGCTGTTTAATGTATTTTGCAGCCTTAAGATACAGTGATCCAAATTATTGAAGCATTCCTTGAGTGGAAAAGCTCAGATCCTAATTATTCTGGTTAATAAATTCCATACTTGTTTTTGTCTATAAAATGTAATCATATTATTATAAGCTCGAAAATACCCTGGGCTACTGAAATTGTCATTCAATTTCTCTAAATCTGGGACAAACATTAAAAAAATGTCAGTATCCTGGGGGTGAAATATTTGAAGCTCATCGGGCATCAAGTTTCCCATAAAACAAGCAAGGTCTTTTCAGAGGAGCCTAATGGATATGACTCTTGGCTTTATATTGCTAGGAAACACAAACATATTTTCAAGGGTTTGTTTAAAAAAAAACTGTGAAAATACTCAGTAAATTTAAACATTTTAATCGCAACCTAAATCATTTCCACAACCTTTTGCGGTCACTTTCTCATTTTACAAGTCATGTTTAATTTTATATCTTCAGTAAACATCAATTATTGGCTTTACAGATATTGGTGAATAATTTGAACCAAAAAAGAGGAAATATAAACAAAAGAGGTGTTGCATTCTACACTGCAGTTTGGGGAATCTACAAGAGAATAGAAAGCCTGGGAATACAGACAGTAACAAACAAACTTAAAGGGATACTGTCATGGGAAAACATGTTTTTTTCAAAACACATCAGTTAATAGTGCTACTCCAGCAGACTTGCAGCAAAGATGCAGCAAGATAACTATAATCTTTGAAAACAGTATAACTATAATGCAATTTAGCTTTAAGAGACAATGAGGAAGTAATTTGCAGAGCTTTCACTTAGAGCAGAGACATTCTGTCAAACGTGGTTTCAGGTCGTCACATTTTAAATATTTGCCTGACATAGAGCAATTAGTTTGGCTAAGGGTGCAATTTAGAGAGGTAAATGTAACTGGATGGGCAGTGGTGCATGCTATAATGCCATTTATTTACTTTCCCTTTAGCTTTCACAATGCTTTCGATTGATATAGGTTATTAAAAGGCTTATCATCTCAATGAGAGCAAAGGGCCAAAAATAAAGATTTATAAAATGATATTTAAAATGGAATTGGTACATCTAGTATCATCAAATCCAAGCGTAAAGCCAAGAGACACTTTTTATCTGTTTGAGCACCAAACAGAGCATGCAGAATATTATCCCTAATAAGCAAGAACAAATGTCACCTCAAGCAGCAACCGCCAGCTTCATTAGTCACATTCAACTTGAACAAGATACTGCCTTCCTCTTAGGGACCTTTTTATCAATTTACACAGAGATGAAAGATAGTCCTTTATTTCAAAATAAACAATGACACAGGAAAGACTAAAAGGAAAGTGTGATCCAAAGGTCACTCCTTAAAGGGATACTGTCATGGAAAAACATGTTTGTTTTTTAAAACACATCAGTTGATAGTGCTACTCCAGCAGAATTCTGCACTGAAATCCATTTCTCAAAAGAGCAAACAGATTTTTTTATATTCAATTTTGAAATCTGACATGGGGCTAGACATTTTGTCAATTTCCCAGCTGCCCCAAGTCATGTGACTTGTGCCTGCACTTTAGGAGAGAAATGCTTTCTGGCAGGCTGCTGTTTTTCCTTCTCATTGTAACTGAATGTGTCTCAGTGAGACATGGGTTTTTACTATTGAGTGTTGTTCTTAGATCTACCAGGCAGCTGTTATCTTGTGTTAGGGAGCTGCTATCTGGTTACCTTCCCATTGTTCTTTTGTTTGGCTGCTGGGGGGGAAAGGGAGGGGGGTGATATCACTCCAACTTGCAGTACAGCAGTAAAGAGTGATTGAAGTTTATCAGAGCACAAGTCACATGACTTGGGGCAGCTGGGAAATTGACAAAATTAAATATTAACTGATTCATTTTGGGAAAAAAAAAATTCCCATGACAGTATCCCTTTAAATACCAGGAGCATCAGACTTGCACTCATGGTGGTCTTCAACTCGTACTCAGCGTATTTAAATTTTCTTGGCTTTTGACTTAAATTTCATAAGTATAATTCATTTTAAATAGCAAAACTAATTGAACATACCTTTATTGCAGAGAACCGAAGTGAGTTACACAATGCAAATTGCCAGCAGAATTTTGGACTATTTTATGAGTTTTTTCATAGGTGGGAACATTTGCAAACAGTTTAATTTGTGGCTGCAAATCACAGCTCTACTTCTGCAGATTTATACAGTAAAATGAGGGCATTGTATTTGCCATTGGTAAAGAAAAGACAATGATAAGGCTGGTAAAGTTGATGTCGACAGCTAACCACAATGTGCACAACACCTCCCCAAGGTCCAGTAAATACATAATGTAAATACATAATGCAAATTCTGATTTTAATAGTCTGCTGAATAAATTGCCTTTTCAGCTCACTCATTCACTTTGACAAGACACAAATGAAGGGGTTTCAATGGTTTCCATTTCCTTTTACACTTGAAGCTATTAGTATATAATTGTGATAAATGTGTTTGTATCCTAAAATAATAAACCATGACACACACATTTAACAGGGAATACACTGGGCCCCTGATGGACCCCATCATTTTCTACAGCTAGCACATTTATATGAGTAATAACAGGCATTACGGGGTGACGCAACATCTTTCTTTCTGCTCTCTGGAGGACAGTGTCATGTAAAGATATGTCTCCCAACTATCTATTGCTTAACTATCTATGGGAAAATCAAGGTTTCTGCCAAAGATAACAGACTTGGGGGCAAATTTACTAAAGGGCGAAGTGACTAACGTTAGCGAAAATTTGCCAGTGTGACGTCATTTCGGTATTTCACCAATTTACTAACAGGCGCTGGCATAACTTCGCTAGCGAAAGAGATAGACTCTAGCGCTACTTCTCACTCTTACGCCAGATGAAGTTTCGCTATGGAGAAAGAGCGTTACTTCGCAAATTCACTAAGATGCACATTTTACTGTTCCGCCAGACTTGCCTTCTCCAGCTCAGGCCAGTCAAAGTGCAATGGAATGTATAGGGCTTCTTCAATTTTTAGTTGAAAATTTTTCTAAGGCCCAAAAATGCTGGCATCTTTTATTTTTTTTTCAGGGTGATAGGCTGCAAAAGTACGTAAATTTTTTTTTGGATACCCGGGCTCCCCCATACATTTCATACCATATGGCACATAAACTATACACTGGGCACATGTGTAGGACATTATAACAACTCTATTTCATTTTATTAAGGTTTTCCTGGGCTTGTGTAGTGTAATGTATTTGCAGCAACATATACGTCCATTGTACTTTAACTTCCAGCCGTATGCAAATTAGCCAATGTTAGCTCAACTTCACTTTGCTTGGCGCAGTAACGCTTGCGCTACTTCGCCAGAGTTCAGCGCCCTGGACGCAACTTCGGATTTTAGTGAATTAGAGTTGTCCTGGTGAATCTATGCCTGGTGAAGTGTTGCGATGTGAGAGAAGCCGTCGTTGGCAAATTTATGGAGGTTAGCGAATTTGCCCCTTGGGGTGAAAAGTTGCTTATTTGTATTATATGCAAATTTTGCAATAGACTTCTTTTTTAGGAGCCTGTTACGGGATATATCATGGAGGCCGATTTATTAAATTTCTAAAACCACAACTAAACTGACTTTCTCTAAAACCATGAATGCAATGAAAGTTATTAAAAGGTCAGAATAAAAAAGTATGAACATTATTAATAATAATATTACGCTGAACAATCTGAAAAAAATACAAATACCTCTAAAAATTTTAGTTTTTTGGACAACTCCTATCAAAAAAATATCTGAAAACCTCTAAGGGGGTTATTTACTAAACCCACGAAAACAAAAATCACGAAAAATTTGTGATTTTTTTTTTATAAAATCTGACTTTTTCAGAATTTATTAAACCGCGAGGATGGAAAAGTCAGAATCTGAAAATCCGGCTTCTCAGACCTGTCGAGGTTGCATATAAGTCAATGGGAGAAGTCCCTATGATTTTTTTGATGTGTGCTGGGTTTTGTGCAATACCCTGAAGTTTTCGGAGTTTTCGGGCAAAACCCATAAGAAATCTGAGCTTTTGGGTGAAAAATCAGAAAAAAACTTGAAAATCGGAGGAAAAATCTGTAAAAATCATGAAAATCGGATTTTTTTTCTGCAAAGCTAATTTTCAGGAAAATGTAATAATAAATAAGTGCAAAAATCCTGAGCGGATTTGATCTGAGTTTGTAGCAGAAAATATTGAGATAAATAACCCCCAAAAAGTCTGAATTGATATAAATGGTCCAATAGGGTCAGTGCAGCTTCCATTGACTTTTATAGGATCTAAACAATTTTTACCTGGCAAAGTTTCATATTTTTAGAACAATTTTTAGAGCTTTAAAAAAAAAAAAAGCAAAACCACAAATGTTTAGAGAATCATGGGAAAACAAAATGCAATTGTTAATAAATCAGTCCCATAGTGTCAAACTATCATGCATGGCACATCTCTAATAATACAGTAACATATCACAGTATGTGATATTCAGTAGCAAAAACATAATTATTTTGCCCGTTAGGGATGGTGTTGCTATTGTTTGTACAGAGAATGCAAATAATGTGTCGTTTCCATTTATATGTACAAATGCCAATATGTATAGAAGAGATGTGATGTGCTCACAAGAACCTATCCCTCACAGTATATAGGCAATTTCTGCTGCTATAAATAGAAGATAATCAAATGATTTAATTTATCATCAGTAATGATACTCTGATACTGAGAAGGTTTTAAGGCCTCTAATGAGAAATAGTATAGTCTTATTGCTTAGTTAAAATGACTTTTATATTAATCACTAATAACTGGAGATAGAACTTGGATCAGTGGACATCATGATACCTGGCAGATTGCTGGACGCATTTCCAGAATGTAGTCCTGCTCAATACCCGTAAAATGTATGTCCTTTATAGAATATAATTATGTTTTCTCCTAATGTTATTATCAAAATTAATTTCAAAAACTGTCCACTGCTGTTCATGCTACTGATGCAAGGCACAATTCTTTAGCACATATTTAGCCTTAATGAGCTGCATGTAAAATACAAAGTGCTTGAGGAAACGCACTGAATTTGACCCGCATAATCACACATCACATGCTACAAGCATAAATGTTAACACTGCCCTACAGTTATGACAGCAATATTATGCACCTTATGGAACAAAATAATTCGTACAGCATAAATCAGTATTTCCCAGCAATGTTGCTCTGTTTTCTATATTACTCTATTCCTTATATTATACAATTGATAACAAGCATTTTATTGACACTGAATTATACCAAGTACAACAGAAATATATATATTATTATATATATATATATATATATATATATATATATATATATATATATATATATATATATATATATATATATATATATATTATTTGGCGAATAATAGAAGTTAACATAGGATATTGCCAACAACTTTGAACACTTCAAAATTTGGAACTTACTAAGAAAATATATTTGTCAGGCTTGTGCTAGCAATCCTACAAAGAGATTGTCAACAAGCAAATATGATGTGTGATGGCATGTTGTGGTACTGAGGTTTCAAAACAATTCTGTAAAATGGAAAAATACCCTTAAGTTCAAACAGCCAGGTTTCTCTGCTCTGTATATGTGAAATTATAGTACACAGTCCATAATGGCAGGAGATTACAAGTAATGCATTTGAATGTGAAAACCAAAGAGTGAGCATCAAGGCTTCCCTCTAATCAAGCAAACCAAACAAGCGTGATTAGACAGGCTGCCAAGAGGTAGCAAGAGATTTTTGGGTCAACACTAGAAAATCCCATATAAGATAAAACAAACAAAAGTGGGGAGGGGTTACAGAACATAGCCACAAGGACTCCATGGATAAAATGCAAAGTCCACCACGGTGCATGTCCACTTACACATCAACACTAACATTATAAGCAGCACAAAACATCAGCATTATGATATGTTTGATTATGGCAGGATTTTTGGCAGTTCGATCTAATATCTAATATTATAGGGGGTTCTTTTTCCCTAGAAGATGTATTAGAGCTCACTCTATTAAAATCACCAGACATCCTGTCTCTCTACATGCAGAATTTGTGCAAAAGGCAGTAATTTTGTTACATTTTATTTGTACAGGTATAGGATCCCTTATACGAAAACGCGATATCCAGAAAGCTCCGAATTACAGAATGGCTGTCTCCCATAGACTCCATTTTATCCAAATAATGCAAAATTTTCTCTGTAATAATAAAACAGTAGCTTGTACTTGATCCCAACTAAGATGTAATTAATCCTTATTGGAAGCAAAACCAGCCTATTGGGTTTATTTAATGTTTAAATACATTTCTAGTAGACTTAAGGCATGAAGACCCAAATTATGGAAAGATCCGTTATGCAGAAAACCCCAGGTCCCGAGCATTATGGATAACAGGTCCCATACCTGTACTGGAATCAGTTATTTAAGAGAGCTCTAATTTATCTACTAGGAAAGGAAGCCCCCTATAAGATATATTGGATGCAACTGTCAATTATTATCTGACACCCAACTCCTGCATGAAGACAGAATGGAGAGAAACAGATGCTGAGAGAGGAATACTGTAGATAAACTTGATTATTTCAGAAACAATGCAGAATATTTAATTGATTGTATTTAGAAAGTTTCTTATTTCAGTATGATGAAGCTTATTTTAAATTTTTCACGATAGTTCGCCTTTAAGATAATTCTTTTCATGTAAAGGATTTTGGGTAAGATTTAAAACAAAAAGGCTGGAAAAATGATGGTAACACAGGGAGGCCAATTTATTAAAAAAATCAAGTTTTTCTCTAATTTGGAAATTGATTGCATGAAAACATGAAAAACCAACTCAAACGCAGTGAAAACACATTCTACCCCTCATTTTAAATGAAGTCCGGCACATTTCAAACTAATGTCAAAAACTCGAACTGAAAAATAGCTTGAATTTTTATAATACAACTCCAGTTGACTTACATGAACTTGCCAGTTTTCAGATGCTGAATTTTTATATTTTTCAAACAAAAATGTAAGTTTCAGAAAATGCTGAATTCTAATAATGTACATAAAGCTGCCCTTAGTTTTAATATGAACAAATTTGTACGTGGAGACTGAATGCTGACCATTCAATATTTTTGTATTGTGTTTTAAAAAAGACCTGAGAAATTGTCTACATGCAGAGATACTTTACCATAGTTTGTATAAAGAAGCTGATGTGTAGCCATGGGGGCAGCCATTCAAAGCTGAAAAAAGAGAAAAGGCACAGGTCAAACAGCAGATAACAGATAAGCTCTGTAGTATACAATGGGATTCTTCAGTACCTATCTGTTATCTACTGTGTATAAAGTGCTTGAATGGCTGCCCCCATAGCTACACAGCAGTTTGTTTATGTAAAGTATAGTTGTGTTTTTGAAATAAATACATCAGTTTTATCAGTGCAGGGCAACACTACATTATATTGTCATTCCATTAAAACACTTACATTTTTTGGTGTTACTGTTCCTTTAATGATAAATATATGATATATATCTATATATATATATATATATATATATATATATATATATATATATATATATATATATATATATATATATATATTAATATATTACTGCACTCAACGGGAATATTTGTGAAAAAATCAAGATTTAAAAAAAATCAGACGTTTCAAACATTTACTAAGGGTCGAATATCGAGGGTTAATAAACCCTCAAATTTGACCCTCAAAGTAAAATCCTTTTAATTCGAATATCGAATTCGAAGGATTTTAGCGCAAATCCTACGATCAAATAAAAATTGATTCGAATGATTTTAAGCGATCGATCTAAGGATTTCTCTTCGATCAAAAAAAGCTTAGAAAAGTGATGGGGAAGGTCCCCATAGGCTAACATTGTACCTCGGTAGGTTTAAACTGCCGAAGTATGTAGTCAAAGTGTTTTTTTTGAAGAGACAGTACTTCGACTATCGAATGGTCGAATAGTCGAACGATTTTTACTTCGAATCGTTCAAATCGAAGTCGAAGGTCGTAGTAGCCTATTCAATGGTCGAAGTACCCATAAAAATACTTCGAAATTCAAAGTTTTCACTCGAGCTTAGTAAATGTGCCCCCAACCAATCGAAATTTATTGAAAAACTCAAATTTTTTAAATTCGGGTGAATAGGATCGACCTGCAAACTCGAATCGAAAAACTATTTTTTTTCAAAAGTCCACCAAACTACTCCAAATTGATTGTAGGAGGTCCCCCATATGCTAAAACACCAATTCTGCAGGTTTTAGATGGTGAATAGAAGAATTTGAATTCTAAAAGGGACAATACATGATAAATTTCGAAATTAGATTTTTATTTAAACTCAAATCGAATTTGGACTATTCTTCAGATGAATTACAATAAAATAAACTCAAAATTCGGATTCAAAAATTCTAATTTTCAATTCGATCCTTGATAAATCTGACCCTATATATACAATTAAAAAGACCATTAAACCATAATATAATAAATTAAATACAAATGTAAACAATTTTAAATGCACCTTAATACGTAATATATATAAAAATATTATTTCCGTTGTCCTGTGATTTCAACTGCCTATATCTGCACACAACCCCACACCTCATCCTTATTATAGTTTAGAAATAAAACTGTTTGTTTAAGTATCTGCGTATGAAAAGTATCTTGCGATTTTAACACTTTAAATCAGTGAATCGATTATATTGTAAATACATTCACAAAAACCAATAAAGGTTTATGCACCAACAAGAAAATGAAAAAAATTAAAGCTAAATGTATAACCAAGCAAAATGGAAAGTAACTATACAGGTCATTTTATACATAAGCTTTATAACAGAATAAAATTGGTAGAATAAATATTGCTTTCAGTGATTCCACAATTTTAAGAGTTTTGCTAAACAGTTAATAAAGGAAGTAATATTTCGGAGTATTTTTTATTTTTTTTTTGCAGACTGTTTACATTCATTGGTGTGATGTGCTGGCATCCTTTGTGCAATTCATTCCACTTCAGTTATTGCACAAGAAGGCAGGGAGTTCTAGTTTTTATAGGTCATGCTAGATGAATACTTGAATGAGCACAAACGACCCTGGAGGGTATTCTTTCCATCTATATGATTTGCAGTGTGACAGTTGTACAAACTGGTGGATAGGATGAAGGAAAAGGGAGTACAGCAGTATCAATTATAATACTCCTAGAAAAATCAAATCTCTTTGTGACCTGTTTTGAATTTTTTTTGAATGATATAACATTTCCCATAGCTTTAGGAAAGCTTGAGAAGAACATGCACATTTTCTACCTTTAGGATCATAAGAAAAAGTCACATTCTCAACAGACCTGTTTTTAAACAGCCATTTGCATTGCCATCGTTTAGGGTGCCTTTGCTCAGATAAAAAAAGGTCTTCAAATGAACATTTTAGTTTGTTTCTAGATAAAGACCACATCATCAATTTATGAATATTAAAACACCCTTTGGGCAATGCTAAGAAATTTTACGGGCCATTCTAGGGTTGCTCTGTAATTTTTTCATTACCAACAACTATAAAAAAAAATAAAAAAAAAATCCCAAGATTTACAATGATTTACAAATGATTTTAAACAGTTTAGTAAATTGTGTTAAACTGCCACATTTAGAAACTTTGATAGATGCACCTATGTGATAAAAGTGCCCATTCATTAAAGGGATTCTGTCATGATTTGTATATTGTAGTTTTTATTTCTGAATTACACTTAGGGGCAGATTTATCAAAGGTCGAGGTGAATTTTCTAATTCAAAAAATTTGAATTTCGAGTTATTTTTTTGTGTATTTCGACTAGGGAATAGTCCAAATTCGTTTCGAATTTGAAAAAAAATTTGAATATCGAAATTTATCATGTACTTTCTCTTGGAAAATTCGACTTCGACCATTCGCCATCTAAAACCTGCCGAATTGCTGTTTTAGCCTATGGGGGACCTCCTAGAACCTATTTGGAGTCAATTGGTGGACTTTGAAATATCAAAGTTTTTTGGGGGAAAACTTCCAATTCGATCGAATACGATATTCCTTTGATTTTACAATTCGAATTCAGCCGAATATGGACCTATTCGATCAAAAACTGAACTAAACTTCGACTTAAATTCGGTTGGTCTTTTTGAATTCGAATTTCGCAGTTTTTTCAATTCGAAATTCAACCATTGATAAATATGCCCCCTAGACTGCAAATAATTCACTCTACCATATAAAATATTATTCCTGAACCAAGTATATTTTTTTTGTTGTAATATTGGTGTGTAGGTATCTCAGGTCATTGTGCCTGGTCATGTGCTTTCAGAAAGAGCCAGCACTTCATGATGGGACTGCTTTCGGCTAAGCTATTGTTTCTCCTACTCAATACTCTTTTGAAAAACGGATTTCAGTGCAGAATGCTGCTGGAGCAGCACTATTAATTGATGTGTTTTGAAAAAAAACATGTTTACCCATGTCAGAATCCCTTTAAGGCTGTATAGTGTGGAGTGGGCAAAGACACTAGGGTGGATCAGGAGCAGCCGAGCAGGGCAATGTTCCCTATAATCCATGCACACGCAAATTTTGAGGCCAGCGCACAAAACAAATTGGAGTATATACAAATAATTTTCTGTAAACCACATTCCCCATATGTCATAAAAGGCACAGACTCTGGTTAAAGGCACTAACCCATAGCAACCCGTAAGATGTTTGCTTTTAAACATGAGATCAGTGAATGCAACCTGCAAAGGCACAAAACACTTGTGCAATGATAGTATCCATTATGTACAGAATACACTGAGGGCTGGTCCAAATGGCTTTAGCTGCCAAGATAATGGTGACTATGTGTGCCCCATGATCCCATCACACCATTACACCTGTCTAAGAGATGGTGGGCACAGAAAAGCTGACACATGAAGGGTGATGAAAGGCCAGGAGCTGGTTCATTTGTGTGCTCTTTAAATAGTACACTCATGTCTATACCACTATAAATATATTTTATGGAATTTTGTCATCCTATATTCGATAAATGACTGTGCCACTGCTGACTACCCCTAGTTCTGGACCTTAACAAATTTGCAAATTTGAATTACATATCTAAATATACAGCTAATCTGACCAGAATAGATCAGAATTGCAATAAATACATACTGTGGTAGAGTGATCAAAGAAATGTGTCAAAAGGTGAATTTTGCCTTTAATTTCTCCCCAATGTAAGCTGCAAGCTAAACAGAGCAAGGTATCTCTGCTTAAAGAATTTTGTTGTCTGGCCCTGGAAGCTATAGTTTTATGGAAGGAACAGGCAAGCCAGACAATCCATTCCACTGGTCCAGATTGCATGTTGGAGCTCACTTTCTATAGGAAAGGCTGTCCTGTAGAAAGGTATTTAATTGTAGTGAGAGTGTTAGGAAGGTCTCTCTGAGCAGGGCACTGAACAGAAATGTTACCTGTCTGTGTTAGGAACTCCCAGGGGGGCTGGGGATGCTGAATGCAACTGCAAGGAGCAGAGGGAGTCATGACCAGGTGATTGAGAGTCTGATTGAGGAAAGCCAGAAGGTGAGACGGGCCACAGGCTGGTGAATTGGTTTCCCTGGAAAGGAGAGTCAGTAGGGCTAAGTGAGAAGCCCAGAATTTCCAGAGTGTGGAAGCCACCCTGTATGGTAAGAACCCCGTAGTGGGGAAAAGTCTTGAACATGTGGAGGCATATTTATTGAAAATCGAATTTTGAATTCATGTGAGTTTTTATAAACTCTATTGAATTTGATTTTACTCAAAATGTAAAACTACACTGATACATCATTCCACAAATCTATTTCCTTTCTTGTTAACTACACATAATTGGATTATTGTTGCTTTCTTGGTGCATTATGCGCAATAAAGATTTCCAGTTTTGCTTAAAAATTGACAGAACACGTTTTTCCCGTAAAAACTGTTTTTAATGGCCACAATAATCTACCAATCAATTTATATTGGAAACCGAATCTGATGTTGAGTCCAAGAGCTTTTTGAAATATCAGAATGTAAATCACATCCTAATGACAGACATGGGAAGACAGTTACAAGCTCGGACCAAAAGTTAGATCCTCTATTTTCACAGAAAGGGAAATTGACATAATTTCAATTATAATAACTCTAGAAGGTGAAATCAGGCTATATTTACAGTTTAGAGGGCACATAAATGAGTTACTTACATATATATATATATATATATATATATATATATATATATATATATATATATATATATATATATTGGGGACTATTGTGCATTCACTATTATGGGTGCCTTTATCTATTTTTGATCTGCCTTAACATTTTTAAGGGGATATTCTCCTCCAATAGGCTATTAAAGTTTTTCAGTTAGTTATGCCCCTGATTATGAGGTAGATGTAGCAATGTTTACATTTGTGTTTATGCTGCAATTTGAGTTGTTTTTGTGCTAAAACTGAACTTAAATTAGATTTACCAAAACTCAATTTTTTTTGAGATATAGTAAGTGCAAAGTACTTGAAAAACTTGAATGTAAAAATTCTGCATCTCTGCCCAGATCATGTATACGTCGATAGGAGTTGTCCTAGCAAAATTCATGCAATTTTTTTAATTCAGGTTTTTGGTAAGTTAGCAAACTCAGTGAAAATTATAGGGGAGATTTATCACTATTCAAATTCAATTTTTTGCCGCAATTCAAGGTTTTCTTTTTGTGGTAAACTCCATGAACTTGAAAAATATTTACCAAAACTCAAATATTTCAGATTTATTAAGTGCAAAATAGTTAAAAAGCTCAAATGTAAAAATTGCTGCCAGGTTCATGTAGAAGTCAAAGGAAGATGTCTTAGGCAAAACTTAAGTGACTTTCACTTAACAGAGTTCACAGAGGTTTTGTTTACATTTTTAAAATTGCTAGACTCCTTGAAAATGATGAGTGATTTTGCTGCATTCCTTTTTTTCCAGTTTTCAAAGTTCGAGTATTTTAAACTGACAAAACCTCAAAAAATTCACAAACTAGAATTCTGATAAATATGACTGTTTGAGTAGAATTCATTCAAAGTTTTGAAGTTGAAATGTGAAAAATTCTGTTTAGATTTTTTATAAATAGGATTCTTTTCAGTGGACATTTTTATCAAGTGTTTAATTGAAAAGTCGAATTTTTAAATTCAAATTTCAAGTTTATTCTAGTGTAATGCGACTAGGTAACAGTCCAAATTCGATTCAAGTTAAAAAAAATTAGAAATTCATCAGGAATTCAAATTTGACTATTCCCCATCTAAAATCTGCCAAATTGGTGTGTTAGCCTATGGGGGACCTTTACAATCAATTTGGAGTAATTTGGTGGACTTTTGAAAATTGATTTATTTTTCGGTGAAAAAACTCGATTGGAATTCGATTCAAGTTTGCAGGTCGATCCTATTCATCCAAATTTAAAAAGTTGGAGTTTCCAAAAATAAAATGTTTGAGATGTATTAAGAGCAAAATAACTTGAAAAACCAAAAGTTTTTGGTAAGTTGGTAGACTCATTGAAAATTATGGGCATTGAAGTAGATTCAAGTTTGCAGGTCGATCCTATTCACCCAAAATTTTAATTTTTTCAATTTCGAATGGTTGGGTTAGTTTCACATTCTTGTTTAGTGCCAGAAATAACAGAAATCATAGATATATCTTAAATAAAACAATAGGCCAAAAGTATGTTCAGTATGAGACCTATTCATTCAGCTATTGTAAAGTGGTGGATACAGAGCACTGAAATAGACTGCAGGGAGGGTAAATCTTTTGAAAATCATGCCTAGGTTTTACTGCAGGGGTTGTTTTGAAAGTGTAAGGAGAACAGCAACTGCCCATTAACGCTATATATGGTTGCCCACATTATATTGTACAGTAAATAAAATTGCAATAAAGATCAACCTCCGAGCAGCATTGAATTCCAGACAGATAACAAAACTCACCAAACCCTTCTTTCAGGATTAGACCCAAAGTGCCTGCCAATCCCTCTGTGCAATATTGAATGTACTCGAGACAGACATGTTTCTTTAAGGCATTAACAGATTTCATTTCAATGGCAGATTTGTGTTCACAGATACAAAGAACCTATTTAAAAAGCTGTATCATTTCAGTGGGAAAGCAGAAGATCTCTATATCTGCAAATTTACTAAAGTCACCAGATTCTCGAAGTAAAGTCTGATCACACTGACTGTGATAATTTACTTTTAACCCTAGCAACTAAATGTCACAGCCACATATTACTATTACTATTTATTTCCCACTGAGGCTGTAGTATCATGCAAATTGAAGCATTTTGCCCCACAAAAACAGAAAAATACAACCAAGCAATTTTTCAAAGGTATGTTTCATTGCCTACTGTATATTTAAAAACGATATAGAAATGTATACAGTGTTAGCTTCATGTTTAGTGCACCCAATACACCTGGAAGAATAAAAGCAATGTCAATGTCATGCTTAATTCCCCCAGAAGCCATAGCAGAATAACTCAGTGCCAGTAATGTTTAATGCCTCTAAAACATGTAGCAGTATAAATGCAGTGCCTGGTTCATTTTCTAATACCCAGAAAACAAAGCAGAATCAATTCATCACAGTTTAAAAGCAGTGCCAACTGAACATTTAAAGCCCCCAGTGCGCAAATACAAACGCAGTGCCAACATTGTTTCATGCCCCCCACATACCACTTCCTATGATAATACCCCAGAACACAGCTGTATAAACGAAAAGCAGTGCCCAGAACAATTAGCAGTACAAAGGCAGTACCAATTTAGGGGCAGATTTATTAACGGTCGAGGTGAATGAAAAAAATTTGAATTCAAGCTATTTTTTGTTTACTTCGACTAGGAAATAGTCCAAATTCAATTCAAACTTGAAAAAAATGTGAAAATTCGAATATCGAAATTTACCATGTACTGTCTCTTCAAAAATTCGACTTCAACCATTCGCCATCTTAAACCTGCCGAATTGCTGTTTTAGCCTATGGGGACCTCCTAGAACCCATTTGGAGTCAATTGGTGGACTTTTAAAAATCAAAGTTTTTTGGGGGAAAAACGTCGAATGGAATCCGATCGAATGCGTTATTCCTTCCATTTGTACGATTCAAATTCAGCCGAATACGGACCTATTCGATCGAAAATGGACCTATTCGACCAAAAAAAAACTTAATTTCGCTTGGTCTTTTTTAATTCGAATTTCGAAGGTTTTTCAATTCGAAATTCGACCATTGATAAATATGCCCTTTACTGTTCAATGCTCCAAAATAACATAATAAATGCAAAATGACAACTTGATATTAAGGGGACCTATTTACTAACATTCAAATTTCTATTTGTTTCAGTAATCAAATTTTTTTTTAGAAAAACTCTAAAAGTTGATGCTATTGGACCTTTTTAGTCATTTGGACTTTTAGAGGTGTTCAGGGTTTTTTTGCTAGTAATTGTCCAAAAGGTTTGTTTTTTAGTTCATCATTTTGCTTTTATTTTTCACTTCGTGCTTTTTATATTTGGACCTTTTTATAAATGACACGGCATTCATGATTTTAGAGAAAGAATTTTAGTTTATTCATACTTCTGAAAACCACTAATATGTGAATGTTTATAAATGGGCCCCTAAAGGTTCCTAGAACAAATAACAGTACCACAGCCATACAAATGTACTTTATATATTTCTGGTGGTTGCTGGAAGGGGGAATTGTTTTCCAAGTTTAAATGATTTAATCCATAGTGGAAAATATATTGTTACATAGAAAAAAATCTTTTATGCATTGGTACTGCTCTGAAAAGGATGGAGATAAATGATAAATTGGCCCTTTAATTTATTTTGTCCAAACGTTTTGATTAATGGCCTCAATTTTTGCACAAGTATTTTCATTATCTGCACAGAAGATTGAGCAACATGAAAATGTATTAACATAATTCAGATGATAATTATGGGGTATAAGAATCATACATTAAAAAACACTTCTGCTGTATGGCTTTACTGCTTATACTTTATTAGCTGAAAAAACTTCAGCTAAAATACACAAAAACCAAATGGTACTTATTTTATCCAAGCAAATAAATCATTTGGGAGGCCTTTTTCAGTACCAGTTTTCTGAAATAAATATGTCTGCCATAAATTATAAGCTACCCCAGAAGCAAGTTTTCTAATGCATAATAAATAATTCAGATCTTTCATTTTTGTCATACATTTCTTATTTCTGGCAGAAAAACCATCAGTTACAGAATTAGGCACTGTTCCAGTGAAGGAAAGGGAGTAAGAACCAGTGAGGTTGGCTAAAGCAGTTTTTAAAATGACTAAGACAATTTGCTTTTACAGGAAAGATTATATTATGCCATTTGCCCCTAGAGAGGTAAATGTTTGAACACAATGTTTTAAGATTTCATCTTAATTTTAAAAGAAAATAAATGTTCTTTAAAAATATTCTTTAATATGCATTTCATTGTAAGACCACAATGAAATAATAAGGGATTTGTATAATGTTTGGTGAAACACAGTGGTATGTTGCTCTCAAGTGATTTGAGAGGGGTAAGGTTGTTGAAGCCAGATGGAATAAAGCTGTGCAAGCACAAATCTGAGGGTAAACTTCCAAATCTGTTCTAGAAAGTTTCCCTCCTGTTGTGCATAGGCATTTTCATAATAATTATTTAAGAATTAATTATTATTAAGAAACATTTAATTGTGATATATATATATATATATATATTTATATATATATATATATATATATATATATATATATATATATATATATATATATACAATAAAAACTATATTTAAAATATGCATTAATTATTTTAGAGAGTCTTTTATAATATAGGGAGGTGAAGTGCAGCCAGACTTCCTTTTTTGGTTGTGATGCAGCTCCAAACAGGTCCAGGCCTAGGGCGGCAGGACTTTAGGGGGTGGCATGCTGCCCAACCACACTCACATTGGTTCAGATACACTGGGGATTTGCAGGAGATACAATCGTTTTTTACATTTTCCGTGTGCCAATCCCCATTGCTCCAGTTCTGATGAAAAGAAGAGCAAATATAAGGGAGGGGAGGAGGCGACTTATGACAGTGGGCACAGGGGCACCCGCTATGTAAATCCGGCCCTGGCTCCAAAAATTATAGGGTTTATTTACACACACATTTTATACAGTGACGGCTTATTTCCAATTCGTTTATATTACTTTACTGAAAAAATCTGCATGCCATTATAAAAGATCTGAATCCAATTTTTTTTTTATATAAATGAATTATCCATTTGAAAGGCTGCAAAATTCTGCAAACCTTTGTTGTTGTTTTTTATAATCAGACTGTAGCAAATTGTTTTGCATTATTTCCCTGCATTTTGCACCGATACTTTAGGTATGATTGTAGGGACCCACAGGGTTAATGTGCCCCTATGGCTTTAAATCCCTACACTTCCTGATCTCCCTAGTTGCTAGGCAGATGCCTATGTAGCTAGATGTAATTTACATATCCCAGTTAATTGGCCAAACGGTGTTGTGACCACTTCCTGTCACACTTTGGTATAGTGGATCTTCCTCTTTGGCTTTTGGTTGCTGATCCAGCTGGATGTTTCCAGGGAGCCTGGGTACAACAAGGCTCAGTAAGCCAGTTTGCCCTAGAGGGACCAGTACCTCTAGAGAGAGATAAATTGGGGAGCAGGGACCCCATGAATGAGGATAGTGAGTGGCAGGAATATAATTGTTATAGACTCTTTAGGAGAGTAAGACAGTGAGGAAAGAGAGAAAGAGCAGCGAAGGGACACAATGGATAGGGTGTCAGGCTTTAGGTTCTCTTCCCTGACCCCTCCACTGGGTAAGAGCCAGACCATGTATGAATTATTTCTGCCTAGAGGTGCTGTACTGCCTTGACTACATCCTCAGGAAATGCACCTGCATCTACCTCTGAGCTGTGTGCCAATATATTCTGCAAATGCCCCTCTGTACTTATGTAAGTACCCTGTGGATCATTTGTCTATGACAGTAAAAGTGTGTCCTGTTTGAATGCAAGAACCTCCTGGTGCCCATTTCTTTATTAGTTAAAGCACAGTAGCTTGTGGGAGTTGTAGTTTCACTACACCGCACCTTCATTTCTTTCACTTTTCGAAGGCCTTACCTTAAGTGTTAGAGTCCAGTGTAACCCATGCTCTAGTAAACTAGCTGGTTGTTAACACCTGGTTAAATGAACAAGAATGATGTGGTTCGCATCGTAGCTCACCCGGAAATGCTGAGTCTTCCCAGCCGCTGCCTTTGCGAGACGCCAGCTACTCCATGCCGGTAATCAATGTAGAACAAACGGTACTCTTGCATACTCTGCGCCGATCCAGGACACCATGTGAGGACAACAGTGTTCGTGTAGAATTTTCATCTTTATTTCAACAAACACACAGGTAGGGGTGCAGCGGTGGGTGTACAGGGCTGACTAATCAGCTAATTAACTAATTAGTCAGCCCTGTACACCCACCGCTGCACCCTTACCTGTGTGTTTGTTGAAATAAAGCAGAAAATTCTACACGAACGCTGTTGTCCTCACATGGTGTCCTGGATCGGCGCCGAGTATGCGAGAGTACTGTTTGTTCTGGTTGTTAACACCGTTGGTGTAAATAGCCCAAGGTAGCGTTACATGATGATGTTTAAGGTGTGGACAATGGCTTGATTGGATTGCTTTGAACTTTTGACAGGAAGTTCTATCCTTGTCTTATTTGAACACAAAACATTTTGCAATATCACAACAGGTTCAATTTAATCCCCAACCTTTTTTGTCGAATTCTAAATGTGTGAGTGCTTGATATGGTTGGATAGTAAAATAATCCAGTTTTAGCCACTTAGCTCTGTGACTCCTTAAAAGAGATAGTTGGCCTCTCTGGCTTTTCTCACAAGGCTCCTTTTTCCTTTGTACAGAGTTTTGAGAGACCTTTCTTGGCAGTGTTTGGGTAGTGTCATATAGCTTCAACTTGCTGATAACTAAACTGACAGTGCCCATTGGGACAGCTAAACTCTTGGATATCCTCCTGTACTTAATCATTTTTGTTTTTGAAGTCTAATTCTTATAAATTTCTATTAGAATACCTGCAACTGTGTCTTCATTAGACCAACTTTTTTTTACACTTGAGTAAGGCTCAGTGACACAGGGATTTAATTTTGGCAAAGAGTATATTTATGTATAAAATATGAATATTAATAAATGATGATAGATAGATGATAGATAATAGATAGATGATAGATAGATAGATAGATAGATAGATAGATAGATAGATGATAGATAGATAGATAGATAGATAGATAGATAGATAGATAGATAGATAGATAGATAGATAGATAAATAGATAGATATTGAGATAGATAGATAGATAGATAGATAGATAGATAGATAGATAGATAGATAGATAGATAGATAGATATTGAGATAGATAGATGATGGACAGATAGACAGATAGATAAATAGATAGATAGATAGATAGATAGATAGATAGATAATAGACAGACAGATAGATAGATCGATAGATAGATAGATAGATAATAGATGATAGATAGATAGATAGATATTGAGATAGATAGATAGATAGATAGATAGATAGATAGATAGATAGATAGATTGATAGATGATAGACAGATAGATAGATTATAGATAGATAGACAGATAGATAGATAGATGATAGACAGATAGATAGATTATAGATAGATAGACAGATAGATAGATAGATGATAGACAGATAGATAGATTATAGATAGATAGACAAATAGATAGATAGATAGATAGATAGATAGATAGATAGATAGATAGATAGATATTGAGATAGATGATAGACAGACAGATAGATAGATAGATAGATAGATAGATAGATAGATAGATAGATAGATAGATAGATAATAGACAGATAGATAGATCGATAGATAGATAGATAGATAGATAGATAGATAGATAGATGATAGATAGATAGATAGATAGATAGATAGATAGATAAATATTCAGATAGATAGATGATAGATAGATAACTGGATAGATAGATAGATAGATAAATATTCAGATAGATAGATGATAGATAGACAGATAGATAGATAGATAAATATTGAGATAGATAGATGATAGATAGATGATAGACAGATAGATAGATAGATAGATAGATAGATAGATAGATAGATAGATAGATAGATAGATAGATAGATATTGAGATAGATAGATAGATAGATAGATAAATATTGAGATAGATAGATGATAGATAGATGATAGACAGATAGATAGATAGATAGATAGATAGATAGATAGATAGATAGATAGATAGATAGATGGCAGATATATTGTAAAGCCTTTAGATTTAGAAATGTTTCTTACTGATCCTCTTTCTGAGAAAATTAATGAGCACAGCAAAAAGACTGCACTTAGCAATAAAAGCACATATTTTACTATCCTCTGGTGAATAAATCAAGGTATCAGAGAGCCAGTTCCCCATCTGCAGTGGAGACAGGCTTTCAAAATGGTCTAAAAACCTCCCATTTCATCACTAGTTCTCGTGTAATATGATAAAATCAAAGATCCTTTTCCATCTTAAATAACTCAAAGAAAATGCATAATGAAACTTGATTCCTCCCTCAACTTAGTATGACACACTCTTGCTGTATACTCAGTATCAATAATTCATGCAATATATCACAAACATCATGATAGCAGACACTGCTGGCCACACAAGCTAGAAAAAGCTTTTCAGTAATTTCTGCTTAATTCATACTAATTCCATGGGAAAATGTCTCAAATGTGCTCAATGTCTTGGAGACAAAGGTGGAAGGAAAGATTATCCTGTCCGTGGTCTGTTCATACATTGTAGTGAACATTAATACTTTAAATCACAGGACAGGTTACAGGCTTGGTGTCATAGTCTGACCAATCAACAGTTTGAGCTAATAGGGCCATTGATATTTTTACTGTCCATCTACAGGATCGAAAATAGAGATATTGATCTCATCACCATCAGAATGGATAAGAAAACTGAATGAACTGTTTCAAGTCAGCAGGACTCACTAACATTACTTGCTCAGCCACAGACAGCAAGATATAACTGATTTCAGTACTAACCCATTTCATTGCATCAATAAAAATTTTTCAAGTTCAGAATACGGTTTTTTAAATATGATCTGCTATAAAGTTTTACACTTTTATGTATCGTTTTACTAAGTGCATTATTATAATTATTATGTATTTATATAGCGCCAACATATTTTGCAGCGCTGTAAAGTAAATGTGTTTATACAACTAAAACACATGAATTACTTGGTACTTTTTTTTTTTCATATATAAGGTACTATATATATAAGGTACTTGTATTTTTTTTTTTGTTTATCACTTTCAAAAAATAAAATAAAATGCTCACCAGATTCCAGTTTGGAAGCTTTCAATTTAAAAAAAAATGTTTTGAACAAAGCAAATAAAAAGTAAAAATTTTAAACAAACCATGAACATGTTAAAGAACAAATTAGCATTTTCCTTGGTATTTCAATACTTTTTGGCCACATAATTTTTACAAAACTCTGTAGTGCACATTCCTTGGTATTTCAAGACATATGGAACAGATGAAGGGCTGTAAGTTTGTGCAGAATTTACAGGTATATATGTAGCCTGCCAAGCTCAACTGGGAAGCATACCAAATGGATTATTCCTAGATCTATATTTATGTGTGAATTATGTAGTCTTGCAATCTAAGCAATTTAGCAATCATCTCATATATCACTTTTTATGAGGACGTTTATTGTACTGTAATTAGTTTTATTGGATATTAGAAATAAAAACAAACTATGTAAGTGCCCCAACAGGACAACCCTCATTTTTCAATCTACTCTTAAGAGGAGGAACACATTATGTTGATAGTATTTCTAACATCAGGGGATCAGAAAATTGGTGCCAGCATTTCACTGACTTGATGGCTAAAATGAAATTGCAATTACAGTATGTTAGACAAATATTGCTCCTCTGTGGATTCATCAAGGGCATTATTATGTCAGTTACCTGTTCTAAATTGCTCAGATCAGCCCAAACAACAGTATGAAAGCTTCCAGTGCTGTCCAACTGGTGTTCTGCCATCCACATCCGGCCCTCGACCCTCTTGTGTGACCCCACATGAAAGTCTTCCTGCTCTGACTGCTTACCTTGTATAAACTTTAAAGAATAAGTAAACATTAAAAATAAGTGAATTTAAAATTGATGAGGGGGGTATTCTGAGCACTTATGCAATGTGCATTCATTATTTATTTTTATAAAATTCCAAGATATTAAAGGATACATGAACTGTTAACATAAATGAATTTTGTTACAACAGCGCCACCTGCTGGTCAATTTCCCACCAGTCTGACCACCAAGTAGTCAAAGAAGTGTCAGGAGAAAGAAAGAGGCTGCTCTGATGTTCTTCTGCTTAGGAAAAAAAAATTAGAAACCTTTCTCACATCTTTCCTAAGCAGAAGAACATCAGAGCAGCCTCTTTCTTTCTCCTGACAACTTCCTTGACTACTTGGTGGTCAAACTGGTGGGAAACTGGCCAGCAGGTGGCGCTGTTGTAACAAAATTCATTCATATTAACAGTACATGTATCCCTTAATATCTTGGAATAAAAACAAAATAAATAATGAATGTACATAGCAAAAGTGCTTAGAATAGCCCCCTCATCAATTTAACATTCACTTATTTTTAAGGTTTACTTATCCTTTAAAAGGTATCAGTACTGAGATTAACTGGCCCCTGCATTTTTTATACCTCAAATTCTGTAAACAACACTGTAGAATCCTGCATTGTTCACACCTGTAATCCCCCCTGCATTGTTCACATCTGTAACACCTCTATTGTTCACACCCCTAAAGACCTGTAATGTTCACCCCTCAGACCCAGACTGAAACTGCCCATATTGCTCACCTGTTCACACCTCATATTAACTGCTGGAGGGGCACCAGTATTGTGTCACTGTATGTAGCACAGTATGAACTGTTCATTTTACAGTTGTCCTGATAGGTTTCACTGTCTCCTGCTGTATTCTGACTTCCCTATGCTCCCTGTGTGTGACATACTCCGCCTGCCCCATGCTCCCTGTGTGTGTCTTACTCTGCCTGCCCTATGCTCCCTGTATGTGGCATACTCTGCCTGCCCTATGCTCCCTGTGTGTACCATACTCTGCCTGCCCTATGCTCCATATATGTGCCATACTCTGCCTGCCCTATTCTCCCTCTGTGTGCCATACTCCGCCTGCCCCATGCTCCCTGTGTGTGTCATACTCTGCCTGCCCTATGCTCCCCGTGGGACATGAGCCTAGTAGGGTTTGTTTTGGGGGTTTGTTAGCATGTGGAAATTGCTATTAGGGGCTCCTAACGTGTTTAATCATGTGCTGGGGTGCTGTTTTATCCACAGGGGAGGAGGAGGCATATGGATTTAAGGGTATGTTTTAATATGGCTTCAATTTTTCACATATGAGTGATGGTTGACTGATATCTCCGCAGTGAGCACCAATCATTTGGTTTTTTGGTATGCTACCATCATTAATGTGGACATGGCCTTAAAAGTTCATGCATTGTTCTTACCTGCATTGTTCACACCTATAACACCTCTATTGTTCACACCCCTAAAACCCTGTACTGTTCATACCTCATATGCAGAGACCTCCATTCTTTTGTCTCATTAACAGGGTACGACTACTGTCCAGGGCCCCTTCCGCCCCCCCCCGCCCCCTACTGTGACACGCCGAGTGCACGCACACAAAGGCGCCTCTCGGTGCACCAGCGTGAAGGCGCCTGGCGCATGCGCAGATGGCGTTGCACTGATCGGCGCTGCGGGAGGAAAACTTTTTTACAGATATCTGGAGAGGTGTCTGGCCCGGTGGGGGCCCATTAAGGGTTGGGGCCCACCGGGTATTTTCCCGGTGTCCTGCCGGGCCAGTCCGACACTGCTCATTAACATTAAGGACTAATATGTATTGTAACTATACTTTAGATGTGTGTGTATTGTATTTTTACACAAAAAAACAGCGTTTCAGGGAGCAGAAAGAAGTGATAGACGGGACCTACTCAAAAGTGGAGGAAGTGGAATAAGGGGAAAAGTCAAGAATGGTCAGAAAAGGTGGTCTTCACTACCAGATATAGCAAACAATTCTTTGAGGTTTCCAGAATTATAAAGAAGTTCTTACCCATTCTATATGGTGATGAGCACTATTTTAAGGTATTGAGCTCGGGAATAAAGGTGGCCATACACGGATAGATCCGCTCGTTTGGCGATGTCGCCAAACGAGCGGATCTCCCTCCGATATGCCCACCTTGAGGTGGGCAATATCGGGCTGATCCGATCGTGGGCCCTAGGGCCCAACGATCGGATCCTAGCGCTCGCAAACGGGCGGTCGGATCGCGGTACCGCATCAACGAACAGATGCGGCCGCGATCCGACGGGATTTTTAACCCCATCCGATCGAGATCTGGCCGACTTTCGGCCAGATCTCGATCGGGGAAGCCCGTCGGGGGCCCCCATACACGGGCCAATAAGCTGCCGACACAGTCTGTCGGCAGCTTTTATCGGTCCGTGTATGGCCACCTTAAATGTAATTCCCAAACGAGCCCATACCTTGAAAGATATGTTATCACCTAGCCTGTTTAAAAGGGAGTGTTCTAAACAAGATTTGGGGGCCACTTACATCAACTATAAATGCAGTAGTCATAGATGCATTACATGTATTAAACATATGAAAGTGTCTAAGAACTTTAAATCAACAGTTACAGGTAAAGAATTTGATATTAAAGGATACATTAATTGTAACGTCCCATTTGTGAACTATTTGATCACATGTTTGAAGTGTTATAAGCAGTATGTGGGGTGTACGAGTAAAAGGTTAAAGGAAAGGGGGCGAGAGAACACATGAGTCAGATCAGAAACCCCTGAACAGCAGAGAAAAGTAACATCACTGGACAATTCACACGATGTAATGGGGTTGACATAAACTTCTTTTCGATCCAAGGAATATAAAGGGTAAAATTAGGAGTGAGGAGATCATTTAAGCCTTTTAGGGAGGAGAAAGGTATTTTGGATTTTCCATTTAAAAACAAGCCTGCCATTAGGACTCAACTACGAAAATTTGAAGTAATTTTTTGGATACTTCGACCATCGAATAGGATACTACGACTTCGACTTTGATTCGAAGTAAAATCATTCAAATATTCGACCATTCGATAATCAAAGTACTGTCTCTTTAAAAAAAAAACTTTGATTTCAATACTTTGCCAAATGAAACCTGCTATGTTAGCCTATAGGGACCTTCTAGAGCATTTTTCGAAGTTTGTGGATCACTGAAATCATTCGAATCGTTCAATTCGAAGGATTTAATCGTTCGATTTTACTTCGACCACAGGATACCCAAATTCGATGAGAAAAAACTTTGACTTCGATATTCGAAGTTGAAGTATTTTAATTCGATGGTCGAATTTCGAAGTATTTTTAACTTTGAAATTTGACCCTTGATAAATCTGCCCCTATATGTCCTAGAGCACATCAATGAGGTTGATGGCTTCTCACTATGTTTTTCTAACAGTGCATATCGTGCAAAGTTTTTAAGATATTCAAATTACTGGAATGCTGGGATACAATGTTACTGGAATTACATTTGAAATAATAATGAAGAACATAAAGGAAATGGTACTAGTACCCTGTATAGGCATAATGCATGTAAAAAAGGGGGTTGGGCTAACTCCTTCGGTTTTTGATTGGTTTTAAGTAAAAATGGGTGGGATCACCTGGGTTTAAATTCTGTGCTTAACATGCTACTGATAAAGACACCCATTACTATGTACCGGAGGGTATGAAATGCATGAGGTGGGCCATGTGGGGTCAGTATGTACCATTTTAAATGTGATTTATAATACATTTATAACTAAGAATTGAGCCTTGGGACATATACCTTGGATATATATTTATAGTATATTGTGGGTGCCTTTGGAACTGGGGCAAGTCCCTTTGGCTCAGCCTGGATCTACAGGAATCAGTTACATAGACTCCCTATTAAGCATAGAAAACATTCTATCCTTGAATACCTATCGTTATTTCTTAGGTGGTCACTAATCAAACTGGTATTTGACAAATGTGTGGCACAATAATTTTTTTGAGGTATAATTTCGCGTCTCTGGGTCCCTGACAATAAGTTTCCTTTGGATCTAATTTTTTACTGAGAAAGTATGAGAAACAATTGTTTTTATATATTTATGAAAGTTACGCTATATTCTTAATTTTGTGTCCCCAACCCCAATTTGCTCATATTTGGAGCTCTCTAGTGACAAAGGAGGTGTTGGTGAAAGTGCCTTCCTTTTTGGCTATTGGCTGTAGCGACAGGCCCAAGGCATATTCATGAAGCATATTCATGAAATGAGCACATTTACTGATATTTTGGTGTGCTTATTATATGGTCAGGTCACACGTGCCTGGACAAAGTGTCAGGGGTTTGTGTACACCTGTGTCTAAATCCCAACACTTTTTTCATGGGGCAGTGCCAGCTAACATATTTCCCTAGGAATAGTAGGTTTATCAGTTATCAGTTTATAAACTCTGCATTAATGTAATCTCTGTTTAAAGAAAATACACTGGGATATACTGTATGTTACAGTTTAAATTCCTTAAGCAGATAGAGCACTAGGTTGACTGTTGGTCTGCACAAGATCATAGAGCTGCTATATAATACATTGTTTTGCAAATTAAATTCAATGAAATGTAAGAAAATATATCCCTCTGCCAATAGTGGTTTGAGCTCATAGCCAGCAGATTGTGCAGACCATTTTAATGAAATTCAGTGCAGCTAAAAATGAACCAGTTTACTTTTGTGAAACATTGATGTGACAAGTTGCTTCCTTCATTTGTGGGTTAAAGGAATTGAGATGCTTGCAGTATACAAGAGTTATTTGAACCTTGCTAATCTATTTTGTTATTTTATACTCACTTCCTTAGTGAGTCATCTGTCCTTATAAAATGATCCTCTGATCAGTGGCGTAACTAGATATTACTGGGCCCCACAGCAAGTTATTTTTCAGGCCCCCAAAATGTTTAGAGGTTGACTTGTTTCTCCAATATTTATTGAAATTGTATATGAATTAGGGCCTCGTGGGGCCCCTATACCTCCTGGGCCCCCCTGCAGCCGCAGGGTCTGCTTCCTCTATAGTTACGCCCCTGCCTCTGATGAAAGAGCAGCAACAATAACCAATGGAAAGCAAAAGTAAGACTCTGAATCTGAGACTTCAACCTCTGACATAGCCAGAGACTGTAGGAATATGAATGTCTACTGTCCTATCTACCCACTCATGGTTTCCAATGCAGAGGATAATGTCAATCAACTGACCAGTAAAGTTAAAACTCTCCCCCCTTCTTCATACACTTGAACATGCAAACACTTTTACATTTCGTCCTTGATCCAGCATCGCCATGTCTCCAGCGAGCCTTAAGGGGGCAGCATCCAAGTTGCCCCTGATGTAGCAGCCCAGGTGGGCCCATACCCCCCAGTACAATGCTGGTCCCAGATCTTTATTGCTCCTGATCTCAGAATCTTCCTGCAAGCTTGGACTGGTGGGTGCAGGGCCCACCAGGGCTGCCGCCACAGGGGCCCCCTCACACCCCCTACAGGGGCCACTGCCACCGCCCTCAGAGGAAAATTGTGGCCTGGGGGAAAGCCAGCGGTGTTCAGGTTTGGCCCAGTCCGACCCTGCGGAAGCCCATTCGATTGACTATGGATGATGACATTTACATACCTCTAACTGACACTTTGCGGTAGGGTGATGGTAGACTTGTATATAGTTGTTCACACATGAGAAACCCATGTTTCCGACATATAGGTTTAGTGCTGAGTTTGCATCTTGAGACAGTTTGGAACAGCTGTCAGCTTTCCACCTGATGACATATGATTTTAGAAGGGGCATCCAAACACATTTAGACACATCCCATGTATAAAGTTTTATTAGTGACCTCTGTTGCAAGCTAACATGTTTTTTACACCAAAAAGTAAAATTAAACACCCACTGCAAAGTTGCATGGTACAGTATTTCCTTTATACACTTATGGGATACTTTGACTGGGATTCTAGACACTTGAGGCTTTCTGAATAACGTTTTTTTTCTGTTATTCACAGCATTATCATATAATCTATTTTAGCAAATGCTGAAGAATTGGATGATGAATTCTCAAGTTAAAACTCCTACTTCCATTCAGAACAGTGTTAGAAGGGACAAGGAAAGTGGAATGAAGCATGCTACCTTGTCCAAAATCTGGAAAAATCCCAAACCCTTGAGCTTAAGAGCGGTTATATTTCTTTTTTTGTGTGTATATATATATATATATATATATATATATATATATATATATATATAAAATTAAAAATGCCACTGTATTATAATAGCTTTACGGTTTCTATAACATATTTCAACATATTGCTCATTACCTATTCACCCTATTCATCTCTTAGTCAAAAATTAGTTATGGACTGAGAAAAGGCTTCTTTTGCAAGTGACTGCTCTATTCTGCTTGTAACTAGAAAAACGATAGCATCCCCCATACAACCTAATTACTTTTATGGCCTTCGCGGTGTGGTACTTAACTATCCAATTTTACTTCCACTCCATTTAATGGACTAATCAGCTGAGTGGTTTGAATAGATCAATATGAGAAAAGCATTGGATAATATTAGGTAGTGGATGGGTAGCTCTAAATAAAAAACAACTTAAAGATCTCATTAGTTAAGCAAAGTAAGAAAACATATTTGAGATAAAAGTTCTCTAAACAAGAAATAATTGTAATATGTAAATATTTCTCTTTTGTGTTGTGAAAAATCATACTGTATTTCTATCTTTTGATATATAAGGATAAATGAACACATTCTAAAAATAAAAGTGAACTTAAACTTTTAAATTGATGCTATTTTATTCTCATTGGATAGAGGGTAGCAATTGTAATAGTTCTGTATAAATGCTATGGCTTTTAGATAAGATAAGAAACGTACCCTGTGCTAAAGAAATGTGCATTTTCAGAACTAGGATTAGAGGCCAATTTAAATGGACTTTTAAAGCAAAACTTAAATAGAAAATTCACAGTTTAGCATGTTTTTAATTGCTGCATCTTTAATACAACAGAAATGGATTACAAAATTTGTATTGGTGATATTTCTGTAATATTTTGTGAAATTGTTGGGAGAAATGTCCCTGTCTCTCCCTCTCTGAGTCTAAAGTTTACTTAATCCTTTCATACTCATCAAGAGGGATGCTAGAAAGTGGACCACACACACAAAATGTAGTGGGTGTAACTCAACAACAGTGACTTGGGATGGAGGAGGGGAGTTGGCAAATAAATGGGTTAAAAGTGGTCAAAATTGTAATGTTCATGCTCATACAGATCAATTATTACACCCACTGCATTGTAAGGCCGCAACAAATGGTTTCCACTTCTGTATGTTTTTGGTCAATTATGTGACCGTTCCCCATGTTTTTTGCATGACTCAACTGTACATCACCATGTTACTCTAAAATGGCCTCTCCTCCGCTTCCAATCTGGTGTCCTGTGTAGGGCAATGTTAGTGGTTGAGTATGTATTACACCTTAGTACAGGGGTCCCCAAACTTTTTTACCTGCGAGCCACATTCAAATGTTAAAAAAAGTTGGAGAACAACATCAGCATTCTAAAAGTCCCTGGGGTGCCAAATATGGGCTATGATTGGCTATTTAGTATCCCATATGGACTGGCTGCCTACACTTGGCTCTGTTCATCAGCACACATGGTTTTTATGCAACTAGAGCTAGCCTACAAGCCAGGGTTTTAAAAAACAAAACACCTTCTTTAAGGCCACTGGGAGCAACATCAAGGGGTCGGAGAGCAACTGCTCACAAGCTACTGGTTCGGGATCATCGTCTTAGTACATGTCCAATAAACCTCCATCACATTATGGTGGTAGTCATGTCCTAAGGCGACACAGTAAGAAGGTCATAGTTTGAAATCTTCTGTGGCCAGTAGATGTACACAATCATTCTCAGACTTGTGGTATGGAAGGTTGGCAATGTGATGTTTCTAGCTTTACTGAGCCTGCTTCTGATGTCATCTCCACTTCTGCCATTGTTTTATAAAATTCTGCAATGATCATGTAGATCAGTGCTCAGATACTGCAAATTTCACCAGGTTTTTAAAGCCTTTTTGAAAAACCTGATGAAATTTGCAGTATATGAGCACTGATATTTTTTAAAAAATAGCCCAGTTTTGCTCCTGGAGGTCTTGTTTCTTGTACTTAGATGGCTGACGGCAACCTGCTATATCAGTGTCTATGTATATTAGTTCAACTGCCTTCTACATAAAAGTGTGAGTTTTTATTAAAATGCAGAAGCAAAGCATTGGGAGCATGAGTTTTTTTGGAGATTATAGCAGAAATATAGGCTAGGGCGTAAATTAATAATTCAGTCACAAAATAAATTTGTGTTATTTCTTGAGCCAGTCAGGAAAAATAAAGGAACTGAAGCTCCTCAATGTTTGGTTCTTATAATGTAGATTACCAGTTTACAACTTCCCCTTCACCCTTTGTTGTGACTGTTTTGTTAGAAAGACTCTGTCATGAATGGGGGTTATCTGTTAATCTATATACCTTGGAAGGACCAAACATGAAGCTCTGTTTTGCTGAAGAAATAGCAAAACCATAGATGTTTCATAATTAATGCAAATAAGTAGGTTTAGCACAAGCTCTTTTCTTTCAAAATATATTAAACAATTTATTGTAAGAGAAAACAGAGTTTGCATAGGGAAGCAGTTAATATGGGTCTGTGTTTAAAACAGACTGCAACTGTGAACATTGGTAGAGTTGAATGCCTGTAAAGATTAAGTTACTACAGTCTAAGAAGGAAATAAAACAATCTATGAAAAAGGACATGTTGTCAAAGTTATTGCTATGCAGTACAGCTTCTCTGCTACAACACAATGGGTAGTTAGGTTGTGGGATAATGCTGCTGCTTGGTCTCTAATATAGTTAAACATGCCCCCTTTATGTGCATGGAGTACAGGGTTGTATAAAAGGGCACACTTTACCCAGCAAGCTACACTTTACTTGCGGCTATAAAGCAGATGTGAGATTTATATACTTATCTCTTAAGCCTGCTGGGCCTTTATAAATCATTCATTTATTTCACATTGCTGTTTTCCCTGAATATTAAAGAGCTTTCATTTGATACATAGACCTAATTAGAGTTCTATAACTATATTGGGATGTTTTTATGTACATGTTTAAAATAATAAGTATGCAATCACATCCACAAATTCAGGGAACATTAGGCTAACTAAAGCTTAAAGACAGGGAAACCAAAAATTGGTGATTGTAAAAGCCATAGGGGGAAATGCACTAATGGGTGAAAATTAGACAGCGAAGGCTTCGCCGCCTTTGCCCCACTCGCCAAGCGAAACTTCGCACAGACACCGCTAATTCACTAAGTTGTGAAGTTTCTTCGCCGGCACCGAATGCTTGTGAAGTTGCCTAGCATTACCACGGCAAGCATAGCGAAGTTGCGCTAGCGTTAGATAATTTGCATATGGCGGGAAGTTAAAGTTAAATGGACGTATGTGTAGCAGCAAATACATTACAGTACACAAGCCCAGGGAACCTTAATAAAAGAAAATAAAGTTGTTATAATGCCCTACACACGAGCCCACTGTATAGTTTATGTGCCATATGTAAGGAAATGTAGGGGGGAAGGAGGGTACCCAAAAAAAATGTACAATCTTTTTCAGCCTATCACCCTGTAAAAGGGAAAAGACGCCAGCGTTTTTCAACTTTTTTTGGACCAAGTCCTATCTACTCTATTGCACTTTGCCTGGTCTGAGGTGGCGAAGGCAAGTCTGGCGATAGAGGTAATGTTCAGTAAAAACAAAAACTTAGTGAATTTGCATAGTAACACTCTTTCGCTAGAGCGAAAATATGCCTGGCGTTAGAGTGCGAAGTTGCATTAGAGTCTATCTCCTTCGCTAGCATAATTACGCCAGCGCCCGTTAGTAAATCGGCGAAGTGCCGAAATGACGTCACGCTGGCGAAAATGGTCAGCGTTAGCCACTTTGCCCTTCAGTAAATTTCCCCCCATAGGACCCTGTAAATATGTACCATAATCAGCAATTTAGTAGCATCACTGTTTGTACACGAACTTTATACACTTTGTAAAGAAGAGCTCAGTGGGTAGTGTTTTTATTGAAGTAGAAGAGGAGAAGATCTTGCATCTTAAAAACTAGATGGGTTAGAAAAGAATTAAGTGTTTAGGGGAAATGCGTTATATTTATGTTTGATTATGATGAAGAAAGCTGAAAGGATGGGGATCAGCTAAGGAGAAAGTATGTTTTCATTGATTTTTTTATGGTAGATAGGGAGAACCCATTCCAAATAACAGTAGAAGCTTTGGAGAAATGTTGTATCTGCTCGTAATGACGGGGCGCGAGAGGCCATAAGAGAATTGTTATGGTAGAGCTGGCAAAAAGCCATCTACATTGAGGTAATGCTCTTTGCTAAAACCTTTGAAGTGTCTATGATACATCTAAATCAATGGGCTGATTTTACAAGGATGGTTAAGGAAGCATCATACAGATGAAATGTGGAGTTGCCTCAAAACAGATCATGATTTAATGATGCCATGATATAGCAGTAACAGCAGTTGTGGTTTAACAGTGGCCGAAGAATCACTGGATGGAAATTTGTAACAAATGAATTACCAGAAGAAGAAATGTATCATTACCGTAAAGGGTCCTTATAGTAATGCACATCCATAATGTACCTAATATCTAATGTATGTTTTTAGATTTCTACTGCAGTTTATTGTAAGTATAATAGTAAGCTTCTTGTTCCATGTCTCACTAGACCCCGCAAGTGTCATTTAGATATTACTAGCACTAGGCTCACTGGCCCTAGCAATATAATTGACAGCTAAGATTTTTTTAAGAATGAGTTTATAACAGATATGGATGTTTTAAGGGGTCCTTCACATAAAAAGCACCTGACACCTCCACCAGTGGATACAAGACAATGGGTTAAGCTTTCCATTATTGAACTATTGCTTTTTCTAAATCTGGAAAAAGCAATATTACTGGTTTGGTTGACTGCTTCAGTATCTGAACAGTATGGAACATCTTCACTTTACCCAAACTTAGTCTCAGGGGTTCAAGTTTAGATAGTACAGTATGTGCATTTAACTAGTTAATATATGGATGCACCAAATCCACTATTTTGGATTTGGCCGAACCCCTGAATCCTTTGCGAAAGATTCGGCAGAATACCGAACCAAATCCTCATTTGAATATGCAAATTAGGCGTGGAAAGGGGGAAAAATTTTACTTCCTTGTTTTGTGACAAAAAGTCAAGCGATTTCCCTCCCCACCCATAATTAGCATATGCACATTAGGATTTGGATTCGATTTGGCAGAAGGATTCAGCCCAATCCAAATCCTGCTGAAAAAGGCCGAATCCTGGCCAAATCCCGAACCGAATCCTGGATTCGGTGCGTCCCTAATTTAATATAATTATAATTCTTTGGGCCAACATTATAGGGACAATTTTAAGTATCTATAAGTGTAAAATAGAAATATTGTAAAACAGAATTAAGAATTTAACTTTCTTAATTATAGAAAAACAAGTGTATAATATATATATATATAATATATGTAAAAATGAAATATGTTGCACTAAACCCATATGATCTGGAAGATGTGTGTGATCTAAAGTCAACAGTGGCATGGCTACTGGGTTCGGTCACAGCCAGGCCCACACCCCCTTGGGGGGGGGTAAATTGCTGGCCGGAGGGCAGGGTTTTTTTTTTTGCGCAAGCATTCAAAGTGCATTCAGTACACGAAGGGGGGGCGAGTGAGTGCTCTTTCAGGTAGTTACGCCACTGAAAGTTCTACCTGGTCTAGCTCTAAAGTCTGTAGTGTCTCTTGACATTATCAGGCAAAAGAGAAAGTCCCTAGCTCCTGCCTAATATATCTACATTTCACATTAAGTTTAACCTTAGAGAGTAACAAAATATAGTAAGCCAAATAATCCAGCAACTATAAATAATAGACTATTACAGGGAAACTAAAGTCTAAAATAGAATAATGCTAGAAATGCTGTATTTTGTATACTAAATATAACTATAAACTTACTGCACTACAAGCCTAATAAAACAAATGATTTATGCTTTCAAAGTTGGCCACAGGGGGTCACCATCTTGTAACTTTGTTAAACATCTTTGTAAGACCAAGACCATGCACATGCTCAGTGTAGTCTAGGCTGCTGCTTAGGGATCATCATAAGTTCAAAATCAAAACAGCACAAGTCAAATAATATCTGCCAGAAGCCGATACAGCAAGACTGATTAATAATCAGAATATGCAGACTGCACTGGGGCCTGTGTTGTCATGTAATCTAATATGGATTTTATAGTTTTTGTATTGTTTAATACATACTTTCTCCAATTCTGCAGAACCAGTGGTTCCAAATAGAATCCCAGTTTATCTGTTTAAATCTGACTCCGTGATTTTGGTCCCTGGAAACATTAAAGGGGATGTAAAGACAAAAATAAAATCCAATATGAATTTCTACACAGTTGCCGACTTCTCTACAGGGAAGAGTTCCGCACTGCTGGAAAGTACTGCTGGGAAGTAAGGTGGGGAGGGTTGCCTCCTGCTGTTCTTAAGTATGATCTTTCCCTGCAGAGCAACTAGGGACCATCTGAAGTTTCCTATCCACAGCAGTCAGAGCAAGTAAAATGAAGGGGGAATATCACTGCATACAGTCAGGCTTCTTATAAAAATGGTACACATTTTTTAATAAAAGTATATTGGAGATAGGCTTCTTTTTCATTAAAGAAAGTAAAAATGGGATTTTATTTTTTTACCTTTACATCCCCTTTAAGGCCAACCGTATAAAAGTTGACCTTAAGAACACTGACACAGGATACCTCTTTCGGCTATTTGCCAGCTCCTTCCATTGCACCAGGCCAAGGGACACAATGTCAGGCCACCTCTCAAAGAACAATCCCTGGAAGAAAAATCAATTACACACAGAGAGATACAACCGGTGAACTAAATGCGATGCCATAGTTAACGGAAATGCCATTTTAATATGAAAAGAATGTCCTAAGATAATGAATAAAAATAAGAAACAGTGGATCTAATTTACCTGGGCTCTAAATTAATACAGGGCAGTCGCCAATGGCAATCAATCAAATCTTCGCTTTCATTTTCTAACTTGCACTTCACAAACTAAATGCCGATTGATTGTTATGGGCAAGTGCACTGTTACAACGTAGATAAAATAAAACCAAAAAACAAAAATAATTTTGAGATCAAAAGAGGAAAAGAAGTATTTGCCAACATCAGTTGAAAGGTCAAAGAAAAGATAAATGAAAAATATGTTCTTTGACAGTAAAGATGTAATTTGTCATTTTAATAAGGTTGCTTGGGCCAAGAGAAGCGAGAAAATCAGATACAAGAATAGAATTGTAAAATGAGAAAATGGCAAGACAGGATTGTACTAGCTAAACTAGCAAAAGTCAGCTGAATAAAGAAGGGTACATCTGATAGAGAAGGGTAATCTGATCAAAACCCCAGACTGAATCAAACCCCAAACCCCACAACACAAACTTCAGGTCCATGTCACTATATATATATGCAGTACCTGCACTCAATCCCTTCTGGTGGTGGGTGCTGGGTCAAGCTTATGACATGATAAAGACCCTAATGTGGGCCGAAACATTGGACACGTGAGTGATAATCTAATAAAAATCACTCTGATTGAATTGTTTGGAGTGCGGATCCATTTTTGAAGATTATATATATATATATATATATATATATATATAGGATCAGCATTTATCAGTACATCACACAGCTACTTGCAATCATTTGCTTTCATGTTTCTTTAAATAATATTGTATCCTTCTTGCATCAGTGCAGAAAAATAACATTGCCATTCACTTCTTTCAACATGCAAGAAAGAATCCTTGGAAGGCATGGCAACCTGTATCCATGGATACAGAAACTCTTGACCAATATGAACAATTAAATAGATATGGCTGCATGATGTCAAGAAGACAGCATCAATTGTATGGAAACTGTATATTAAAGACAGACAGCCTATAGATCTCCAGCTAACAACGCCCAGAATACTATGTGACGCTATTTCCATTAACGTATATGGGAAGCTGACTGAAGAATTTAAAAAGGCTGATGGAAGCCAGACAATCAAAAAGAGACAATCTTTTCCAAACGATCAATTTCTTCTACTAAAGCTTTGCGAGAGGTCTTATTGTGCCAGTAAATGTTGTAACCGCTAATAGTTAAACTAGAAATTAAAGGTCCACTGTAGCAGTAAAAATAGTGATAGTGATGGTGCAATGGTAATTCATGAACTCTGTTTGACAAGTATTTTCTTTAACTCTACAAAAACTGCATGAATGTGATGCTGTAGATCTTCTTCGGCAAAGATGATGAGTTGGGGTTGGGGATTCTCTGAATCTCTATGCCTGATTCAACAACAAGCATGTGGGATACAATAGATCATAAAAATCATTTTAAACAAACAACTGCAATTCCTTCCTTAGTCTGTAAAAGCTCAAGACTATATTTATTTCTTTAGCTCCTTATATAATCTGCATCCATGACTCACAATGACATCTACTGTATTTGTTCTTAGCAAAAATGCTCTGTCTGATTAAAAAGTATATATTTCACCATTTCCACCACTGACCCATCTTTACTGTCTTCTTCAATTCACTTGCCACTCTTGTGCTTCCTCCTGTTACTCCAAGAATGTCAGTTTCCCTCTTTCCAGCTACCTCAAAGTCTCCATAACCAAAGACTCTCTTTATCAGCCATTGATCAACTTACAGCTACAGGATCTGTAATAGTAATCTGATTAGGTTCTATGAGGAGGTAGGTAGCATACTGGATCAGGGCAAGGCAACTGATATGCTCTATTAGGATTTCGCTAAGGCTTTTCATTTGGTTACAGAGAACAGGTTAGTGCAGAAATATTACTGTTTTGGCACGAACTAGAGTAAAGATCTGTACTTTTGGTGGACTACTATAAGGCTCATTTATGATCACAAGTGCAAAGTACAAATATGGATGCAAGATGCTGTTCACAAAGGCACTGTGGTCTATACACACTCGTTGATATATCAAAGTAGCATATTGTTTGAAAGGAACATGGCATTGTTGGCCATTTTCAGCAAAGCAAATAGTTATGCCTGTAGTGTTCCAAGAATCCCCCAGTGTCACTGGAAAGCAGCTAGCATGTGCCATAGGTTTACAAGCAGTTGGTTGTGGCTTGGCCTGTGTTAAATGTGTCTTCACCTGTTGGTTGCTACTTGTAATATTTGTTAGCTTTTTCATTGTTTTTCATTTCCAGTGGAAATTGGTTTTCTCTTTCTAAAACAGGTACCCTATGATTACGGGATTCATTCCCGAAACGCGTAAGGTTCTACAGCAGTAACCCCAATAAATCCTATTCCAGAAGTGCCGTCTTCTTGTTTCAAGTTCACTCTTATGTTTTAATATATGTTTAGAGTGTTCAAGCCATAATTATTCAATTAGGACGTCACAAGGATCCTCAGAGACATGTGCAGTGGCTTTTCAGTGATAGATCTAACCAATGTAAGGTGACTCATGTAGTCTTGCTATACCAGGCAATAGCTTCTTACAGTCCAATCAACTCTATAGGGTGTTCCATAAAGTCAGTAGTGATTATTCTTGTTAATTATTTATATCAGTCCCTGTCCCAGGGGAGCTTCTAGTTTCCCTATCACACAAACACATAAATACATCCACTAGGATCACTTTCATCAGCAGCAAATTAACCAGCTCCATGATTTTTTTTGTGTGTGCAAAACTTAGAAGTAAACCCACACAGACAGGGAAAGAACAAATAAACTCCTTGCAAATAGTGGCCAGGTGAGTGGTGCAAAGCAGCCTCAACCACTGCAGAAAATATCCAGTGTGGCTCTTCCTTAAAGCTTAGGTCCATTTTGCTAGTCATTATTACAAGTGTAAACTAGGAAATTATTTATTATTTGTAATAACAGTAACGCTGCCCAGTAAAAAACGCCAAGCAGACCGAAGATACTAAGGTCTACCATAACAAAATAATAGCGCTGCCTCTTTTATATCTATCTATAGATAGATATAGATAGATAGATATTTACTTAGCATAATGTGTTTTTATTACAAACATGCACACTTTGCTGCAAATACATTTTTATTTTATAAACTTTCATTGTACCAGGGTCTTTGGGTTGGAAGCAAACCTTGCAAAAAGATTAAAGGTAAGTGACAGGGAAGATAGGCATTTTGAAAAGAACCATTTTTATTTGTTTATCCATTAAAGAAGTCAGATTAGACAAGGAAATATAAATTACTGGGCCTTTTTTTCCACTGTTTCTCTGAGCTCCATGCAAACCTATTTTGTACTGATGGTGTTCAAGAGATAATGTCCCACAATATTGTGGTATCTATTGATTCCTTTCCTCTTTGCCATAGTATTAAAAAGACATTTTAAGCTATAGCCTCTCTTCTGCTTGAACTAGTCATGAATGAATCTGCAGTATGCAATTCAACGTTTAAAAGGTAAGACAGTTTAAAATAATGATTTTTTTTGTGTGTATTTTTTACATAATGTTCAGTCCTGGTTGCTGCACGCAAATGAGGCTAGCCCCTATTGCTCTATTTGCTCCACACAGGATGATGCAAAATGGGACAAAAGCATCTCACGCGCTGATACAAAATACCTGGTCTACCTGAACTTCAAAGACTGATTTAAATTGAGGAACATGTGGACTAGAAGTGAGGCATCAAGTTTACAATACTAATTAACTTAGGAATGCCATAGCTAATCAGTAAAATATGGACCTGCATTCTCCTTATGTTAATGAATTTAATGTGTAAAGGTGTCAGCAGATTTGTGGACAGGATAGGAGGCAGCACAAGCTATACTCAGTGACAGGGAAAGTCTAGTGAAGTCTATGGAGAGTTTTTATTAGGAAATATGGCAGGATGAATGCATAGTCAGTATGAATCAGAGAAAGAACAATTACTATTTACTGACATTATGCTGAAGGCAGACACTAATGCATTTGGTGGACAGTGAGATGATGCGATCAATGTACTTTTGGTAGAGCGACACATGCAGAGACCAATGTAGTTGATGGCTTGAGCATTTCTAAAGCTTTTAGAGGAATGGTAAACACCTTGTTTATTAGGCATGAAAAAGAGATGCAATATGCAAAGACTGATGTATTTGGGTAGGATAGAGATGCTGATGTATCTTTAAGTGAGGATAGAGATGGACAAACTGATATGATTGGTCTATATTGAGATTCACAGGCTGATGTACTAGGCAAAATAATGGCTGACGCAAAGAGTAAAGCTGGCCATAGACGCAAAGATCAGATGGTACGAATCCTCGATTTGTACAATTTTCGGACCGTATGTGGAGAGTCCCGACATTTTTCGTCCCATGGAGATCGGTCGTTTGGTCGAAACGGACAGGTTAAAAGATTTCTGTCGGCTGCCGATAATATCTCTGCAAAATATCAGTAGGAGACTGTCACCAGCTTTGTTGGACATAACTTTCATACGATCACTGTCAAGGGCAGAACATCGGCTGATCTGTTCTTTTACTACTTTTTTTGATCTGAACGGTTAGTGGCAGGTCTGGAGATGGGGAAGTCAGATCGTTCGAGGATTCCAACAATCGGATCTTTGCGTCTATGGTCTGGCAGAAAAGAAGATGGACAGGTTCTTTACTTGTTTGTTTGACAAAGAGATATGCCTTGTTTAATATATCTGATGGTTGAGATGCTGGGGCAGATTTAGTTAGGAAAGAGATAAAGAGAGGCAGAAGCTGTTGAGAATGTGATAGGAAAAGAGATGCAGAGACTGATAATTTGGGTAAGGTAAGGGACTAGTGATGGGCGAATTTGCGCCGTTTTGATTCGCCGAAAAATTCGCAAAACAGCGCCGGTTTTTGACACCGGCGCCGGTTTTTGACACTGGCGTCCGTTTTTCGAAAAAAAAAATTGACGCCGGCAAATTTTTTGACGCGAATTTTCACGGGCGTTTCGCGAATTTATTCGCTGGCGGCGAATCGAACGAATTCGCGCCTGCCAAATAAATTCGCCCATCACTATAAGGGACGGTTGGGAGAGAATGCATGTGAAGCTGACATCTAGTAGCAGTATTTAGTAGCGGTAAAATTGCAGAAGGAAGACACTGATTCCTTTGGGCTATGGGCACACAGGCTGTTGTCAGTGGCTGTTATCAGTCTGCATAATTTTGCAGGCTGAATGAAGCAGATCTGCTCAGTGCCCCTGCTCCATTGATCAGCATGTGCGCAGTCACATACAGGCTGAGGTCCTACACAATTACACAGGCCGAAAATGCTGACAACAGCCTGTGTGTCCATAGCCTTAGACAGAGAAGAGATGAAGACTCTGATGTACTGGTGAGGGCAAATACAAATAAAAACTGAGAGAAATTCAGAGGCTGGTATAAATAGGGACAGAGTGACCAAGGTGAGCCTACTGAAGAGTGCCCTTGACCACCTCCTGTGGCTCTCACTGAGTAGATTACACATACAAGTCAATCTGCACTGTTTCAAAAACCCATAACAACCAACTAGCAGTTAGCATTGTAGATATCAATTCAGCTAATATAATTAAAGAATAATTAAATATCTGATGGCTGCTATGGGTTACTGGACAACCAGAGCAACGTTAATTATGTTATTACCAATACTTCTATGATCAGATCGTAAACAGCATGTAAATATCAAGGATGCACAGGTGAGTGCAGATTTATTCCTGTTCTTCTATCTTCTGTTTCCTTCATTTACCTTTACCCTTTCATTATAGGGGAAAGTTGTATGTTGTACTTACATCTTATTTCTTCATCAAGATAATAAACATTTTGGTGTGGCAAGATTTTAGACATAGTTTACACTGTAATATTTGATACAGTATATGATGATGCTCACTTTTTCAATAGGATCTAGACTATATAACTGACATTTTACGACCTTTTCTTTTAACACATACAGTATTTTCCTTCTCCCCAACAGGATCTTTTCTTCCATAAAAGACATTAATTAACATCACAAAAATATGCAAGATGTTTTCTCTTCCCAGCAGGTCAGTTGATTTCTACTTAAAGGGATGGCTATTGTTTTGTGTACTTTGAGTAGGGAATAGTCCAACTTCTATTCGAATTTGAAAAAAATTTGAAAATTCGAATATCGAAATTTATCATGTACTGTCTGTTTAAAACTTTGACTTCAACCATTCACCATCTAAAACCTTTAGACTATGGGAGACCTCTTAGAACCTACCTGGAGTCACTTGGTGGACATTGAAAAATCTATGTTTTTTTTTTTAAAATACTTTGATTCGAATTCGATCAAATACGATCTTACTTCGATTCGAATGATCGATCGAAAACAGCCTATTCAGGTCTGGAGATGGGGAAGTCAGATCGTTCGAGGATTCCAACAATCGGATCTTTGCGTCTATGGTCTGGCAGAAAAGAAGATGGACAGGTTCTTTACTTGTTTGTTTGACAAAGAGATATGCCTTGTTTAATATATCTGATGGTTGAGATGCTGGGGCAGATTTAGTTAGGAAAGAGATAAAGAGAGGCAGAAGCTGTTGAGAATGTGATAGGAAAAGAGATGCAGAGACTGATAATTTGGGTAAGGTAAGGGACTAGTGATGGGCGAATTTGCACCGTTTTGATTCGCCGAAAAATTCGCGAAACAGCGCCGGTTTTTGACACCGGCGCCGGTTTTTGACACTGGCGTCCGTTTTTCGAAAAAAAATTTGACGCTGGCAAATTTTTTGACGCGAATTTTCACGGGCGTTTCGCGAATTTATTCGCTGGCGGCGAATCGAACGAATTCGCGCCTGCCAAATAAATTCGCCCATCACTATAAGGGACGGTTGGGAGAGAATGCATGTGAAGCTGACATCTAGTAGCAGTATTTAGTAGCGGTAAAATTGCAGAAGGAAGACACTGATTCCTTTGGGCTATGGGCACACAGGCTGTTGTCAGTGGCTGTTATCAGTCTGCATAATTTTGCAGGCTGAATGAAGCAGATCTGCTCAGTGCCCCTGCTCCATTGATTTAAACCTGATCAGCATGTGCGTGGTCACATACAGGCTGAGGTCCTACACAATTACACAGGCCGAAAATGCTGACAACAGCCTGTGTGTCCATAGCCTTAGACAGAGAAGAGATGAAGACTCTGATGTACTGGTGAGGGCAAATACAAATAAAAACTGAGAGAAATTCAGAGGCTGGTATAAATAGGGACAGAGTGACCAAGGTGAGCCTACTGAAGAGTGCCCTTGACCACCTCCTGTGGCTCTCACTGAGTAGATTACACATCTTCATTTACCTTTACCCTTTCATTATAGGGGAAAGTTGTATGTTGTACTTACATCTTATTTCTTCATCAAGATAATAAACATTTTGGTGTGGCAAGATTTTAGACATAGTTTACACTGTAATATTTGATACAGTATATGATGATGCTCACTTTTTCAATAGGATCTAGACTATATAACTGACATTTTACGACCTTTTCTTTTAACACATACAGTATTTTCCTTCTCCCCAACAGGATCTTTTCTTCCATAAAAGACATTAATTAACCTCACAAAAATATGCAAGATGTTTTCTCTTCCCAGCAGGTCAGTTGATTTCTACTTAAAGGGATGGCTATTGTTTTGTGTACTTTGAGTAGGGAATAGTCCGACTTCTATTCGAATTTGAAAAAAATTTGAAAATTCGAATATCGAAATTTATCATGTACTGTCTGTTTAAAACTTTGACTTCAACCATTCACCATCTAAAACCTTTAGACTATGGGAGACCTCTTAGAACCTACCTGGAGTCACTTGGTGGACTTTGAAAAATCTATGTTTTTTTTTTAAAAAACTTCGATTCGAATTCGATCAAATACGATCTTACTTCGATTCGAATGATCGATCGAAAACAGCCTATTCAGCCACAAAAAAAAACTTCTATTTATTTAATAAATTTCGGTTGGTCTTTTTTTATTCGAATTTTGAAGTTATGGGATGTCAAAAAAACTCCGAAATTTGACCCTTGATAAATTTGCCCCCTAATTTCTCAAAAACTACAAATAATAAATCATTCAAACCAATTCCAAATTGTCTTAGAATAGTGTCCTCTACATCATTCTAAAAGTTAACTCAAAGGTGACCAACCCCTTTAAACGGATTATTCAACCCATTTATTTATTTATCTTTTAAGCGATGACATGTTAGAATATATCCTTAGATAAAGCACACTTTAAAACAGTGGAGTTTAGTATGTTCTTAAACAGCCTATACTGTAGTTAAATGTAAATATAGCAAAGTATACATCTATAATTAATTCTCTTTAAAATACCATGTATTCTTTTTTCTGTGCCCTTATAACCTGAGATAACCATGCAACTTGTGTTTCGCTACACAGTCTTTTAAGTATATTATATATAAATCATTGAACAGCAGATTTTAAGCTTCACCTTACTCCAATTAACTTTTACTCATCTGAAACTTTGGTTGGAACTAATACATCACCCTTCATATCCTTACCCAGCCATAAATCAGGATGACAGCAAAACAGCTTGATACCTGTCTTAATGAATATTTAATAAGTACTTTTACAGTAATTGTAGAAACTTGATCTGTAGAAATGGCACTGTGGGCTCATTCAATATACCCTGAAGAGAATGATCATGGTAAGCTGACATTGACCTTTGCAGAAGCTTCCCGACAATCTGCTTTCAAGTATTGTATATGCTGAATAAGGCTTTAAGTCATCACTACTGCCCTGTAACAGAAAAACCAACAGCAACCAGCATGTCCGGTTTGCAACCTTTTGGAAACTACAATTCCCAGGATTTTTTAGCAAGAACAGTAATTTCTTTATTGTTCAGGTGTCAGATACTTTTGTATTAGTTTTAATAAACCATTAATAAACCAGTATATAAATATATATACACACTCACAAACATATATACACACATACACACAATCTCAAGCAGAAGATAGAACTATCAATGCTACAGCAACATTCCTAGCAAAGAAAGATATGGAGAGCTCTTCACCTTCCAAACACTTCTTTCAGTTCAGTTGTTTTCAGATTGATCCCCAGAAATAAAGACTTTTTTTCAATTACTTTCCATTATTTATTTTGTACTGTTTTTCAAAAATCTAAGTTTAAAGTTTAATGTCCCTGTCTCTGGTGTTTGAGTCGGTGTCAGCTCAGTAATTCGGGGGTAGACTCTAAACTGTTACAATTTTGCAACATTTAGGGGCAGATTTACTAAGCTCGCGTGAATGGTTCAAATTTCAAAAAGTTCGAATTTCGAAATAAATTTTTGGGTACTTCGACAATCCTTCGATCGACCGCTAAAAAACGTTCGATTCGAAAGATTTAATTGTTCGATTTGAAAGATTTAATCGTTCGATTCGAAAGATTTAATCGGTCGATTCGAAAGATTAAATCGTTCGATTGAACAATTTCTATTCGATCATTCGAACGCTAAATTCGGTGAAAAATCCTTCGACTTCAATATTCGAAGTCGAAGGATTTCAATTTGAGGGTCGAATTTCAAAGTTTTTTTAACTTTGAAATTCGACCCTTAGTAAATCTGCCCTTTAGTTGATACATTTCTCAGCAGCATCTCTGGAGTATTAGCAACTATTGTTTCCATTCTAACAGCTGCCTGTCATGAAACCCAGAGATTCTACTCAGCAGGCACAAAGATAAGAAATGAATCAACTAAATGTGTCAATTTAGAACAGCTTACAGGGTCGGCGACCCCCCCTCCACACCTGCTTTACAAGGTGAAAAATTACATTTTACACTTTACAAAAGCGGTGACATAGAAAATAGAAAGTAATTGGAAAAAGTCATTATTTCTGGTGATCTATCTGAAAACAACAGGTTTGAAGGTGAACTACCCCTTTCTCACTATTAACAAAACATCTGAAGATGCAATTGATTCACAGGAAGTTCTTATGTAATTATTCTTGACTTCACTTGATTTTATGAACAATACAATTATTGCTTTTATGATAATTTTGCCATTATTCAAGTGAGCACAATCACATTATTTAGTCAATAAAAGAATAGAAGTTCCTTATTAGTAGTGCTATTACCAGTAGTGAAAGGAAATAAAAAAGCTGCTGCTCTATGTGATAGTTATATGCTCTGTGTTGGTTGAGTAGAGAAATTCAATCTTTAATGGCAAATGAAAACATACTAAAAGGGATAGAAACTTACCAATATAGTATTTATTAAAAACTGTGCATTTGAGGGCCTATTTATTACGCTACGTAATACAAATATCGCCGAAATAATGGTGTATGAAGCTGTGTAAAATAAATGGAGAATTTATCAAGGCGTGCATTTCATTTTACGCCATCCCAAAGCCGTATTTGATGCAGTTATTTTAGACTGCTTCAGACCTTGTGTAATCCATTACAAAGTGGCAACTAAGTGGGGGCAGCGCGATCCCTCCATAGGCTAATTACAAATGAATGATTCCAAGCAAACCGCACTTACTTTTTCATCTCAAAGTATGTCTGGGTGCACGTCATTAAGCCTGTTCACAAGGGCTCCTCCATAGTACACCAATATTTTTCCATAGACAGCACTCCAGTTTAGATAAAACCGTCTTTAATGTTTGCAAATATTTGCATAGCAGGACAGCAGCACAATGCAACGTTTCAAGTGTACCCCACTCTTTATCAAGAGTGCTTGATAGTGGGGTGCCACTCGAAATGTTGCATTGTGCTACTGTCTATGGAAAAATATTTGTGTACTATGGAGGAGCCCTTGCTTGGACAGACATAATATCAAAGGCTATTGTGATACTAAACTCTTTAGTTAGTATAGATATGGGTATATAGAATTTATGTGAAAGTAGGGAGGGGTGTGTGTATGGATGCTGGGTTTTCATTTGGAGGGGTTGAACTTCGTGGACTTTTTTCAACCCGATTTAACTATGTAACTATGTTATTCACCAGTTATTGTAAATCTGCTGAAGTGGGGCCCACATGCATGTAACAAAAGTTTTGGGTAAGCACTGACTAGCTAACAAGAAGTGGTTAATAAAAACACAAGTTTGAAATTGGGGAAAGTGACCATTCCAATGAGTTTAGGGATGGTTGTGTGACTGTAAACTGGAATTATCATCTATAAAAATTTTGTGGTGAATTTTGGCACTGTTTTTTTTTATACCACATAATACACCTGCCCAAAAGACTCATGTACAGCAAAAGTATTACACTGCTTGGTTTATTTGTTTATCTATTTGTTGTATAATTGTCATTAATATGTCCCTATTTATTGAAGACTAGTTGTCTGATTTTTGACATTTATGGTATAATTTTTCGTGACTGCATCTTAACAAGCTGTGCTGGGATTCATATGAATTCCATCTCTTTGTGACTTTAAAGTATTGAACAAGGCAACACATTCATATTTCGTGAATATGTATACAGATTTTTTAGGATGCTCAAATTTATATATGCAAATTACATTTAAAAATGGGTTCTTTATACAACAAATCTTTTGCAGAGAATTTGCTTTTAGGCAGAAACAAAAAATTATAGATTTGGTGCATCTCTAATTAATACTTCCATTAGAAGTCAATTCTATGCTAAAGCTTTAGTTGCCCTATAGGAAAGACTTCCCTGAGTTTTAACGAGCACCAATTACCAATCTCCTCAGACAGTAACAACTGATACTTATACTACGAACCATGGCTATAAAATTAACGATTAGTTACATGTACACAAAACATGGCATAAACAGGGCTAATAATAAATGATATAATATAATAAAAGTCATTTGTTTATAAACAACCTATAATTACACTAAGGGGCAGATTTATCAAGGATCGAATTTCGAATTTGAAAAACTTAGACATTCGTATTCAAAAAGACCAATCAAAATTAAATCGGTGTTTATTTGGCCGAATAGGTCAGTTTCTAATTGAATTTGAATTGTACAAATTGAAGTTATAGCGCATTCAAATAGTTCGATTCAAAGTTTTTCACAAAAAAGGTCCGCCATAGGCTAAAACAGCAATTCGGCTGGTTTTAGATGGTGAATGGTCGAAGTCTAATTTTTAACGAGACAGTACATGATGAAATTTGAATTTTCAAATTTTTTTCAAATTCGAATCGAATTTGGACTATGCCCTACAAAAATTAGCTTGAAATTCGAACTATTTAATTCTAATTTTCACCTCGAACCTTGATAAATCTGTATTTTACTAAAATCCGAATTTATCTCATAATATTAATAAAAAAAAAAGCTCAACCAAACCCCCATGCCCAATTTTAGCTTATTATTAATAAAATAACTTGCTTTAATTGGATTGTGTAAAAACTTGATAAAATCGAGCGAAAATTTATTTTTCTGTGTTTTTGCCCGAAAACCCTGAAAAAGTCTAAACCAGGCTAAACCCATCGCAGTCCACCATTTTAGCTTTTTACAGCATCAGGGTATAATAAATCTTGAAAAAAGATTTTTTGTTTCTCTAAAAATTTGAGTTTTCTAGTGAAAAAAAACTAGAATCTTTCAAGATTTCACAACTTGACATTTAATAAATAACCACCAAAATCGTACATCTTGGTTTATGGCTATTTTTTACAGCAGTATAAAATAAGGGCTGATAACACAATTACTGTAACGTTGCCTGTACTTTGTGTTCTATGTGAAAATTGTCATTCTTTCAGCAATTATATTTAACAGTAGTTGGACATTAATATAATGCACTTTTAACAAACATGTGAGCAAACCAAACCAGAAATGCTTTCCTGCCAACATCCATTACTCTAGGTAAAATACTTGCACGTCGTCATGTCATTTCCTTGAAACAAACTGCAAAAGAGCATCCTCTTTCTTCTTAACAATGCAGTGAGGACTCATTTATTTTCTTTAGGGACATAGTTTTCCTGCACTAGTCACTATAAAGTTACGGAGGTGCTTTGCGGTATTCAGTATTGAACACAGTAAAAAGACAAAGACTATTTCTTTTAGTTTTAAACTTTAGGCCCTTATTTCTTAGTGCTTTGGCAACCCTCACTAAATTTTTAAAATTGGAAAAAGACTAGGGGACTCCCATTCTCTTAAGGGGTCATTTACGTCAGCAAAAACAAAGAGTGAAGTTTTAATCATAACCATAATGTTTTCCCCATAATGCAGCAGCTTTCCTCAGAATTCCAACAAAGTTGCACTTGCAGGGTCGGACTGGGCCAGCGGGACTCCGGGAAAAAACCTGGTTGGTCCAAGCTCTTTTGGGCCCTGCCGGCCCAGACCCACTACTGCACTCCCTCTTCTGCAGGAAAACCGTACAAGCATCCATGGGCGTATGCATGCTCAAGAGGAGGGGGTTACAGGAAGTATCGTCAGCACTCAATAGTTTGTACCTGGGGGTCCCAGATCCTCTCCTGCACTCCCTCTTCTGCAGGAAAAACTTATCATCGCACGCACTCGGAGGGAGTGGAGGAGGTGTCTATGGCATAGAATAGTTTGTGGCTGGGGGGCCCGGGGGACCCCTGAAGCTGCACAGTCAGACCCTGTTCTTTTAGGGGGGGGGGAGTTGCACCTTACTTCAATGTAAATCTGGCGATTTTGCACAGAGAGAGTGATTTGTCTGTCCATTTCTTTAGACACAAGTGTGCTGCACCTATTGACACCTAATACAAAGGTGAAAGTAGCACCAGGGTTGCTCTGCATCAACAGGCACAGCACCACAAGTGCAAGGAACACATTTTGACACAAGTACCTTTAAGGAATGGAGTTTTATGTGCATCAGGGGTAGGAGGCAATGTAACCAGCCAGTTGCCTAGGAAGCCTGGCCAGCCTAGTCCAGCACTGATACAGACATAGCATTTAGCTTTAAAAAGCCATAACAAACCTATTGGTTTACTTATTATGTGTTTTCATAGGTGAGGGAGAAAGAAATGTTCAGAATGAATCATATAATGATGTTACATCATCTTAATTTGGTAAAAATAACTTTCAACTTAACTTCATTATAGGATGAAGTATTGGGTGTGGTGTGGATTGCTGATTAGGGCAAAAAGAAGGTGCAACAACCTGTAGTTATAGTTTGTCAGTTCATCTTTTTCGTTAGACCAACTGTTTCTCATGACCGAGAGGCAGTTTGGATACATACAACAAATCAAATCAGATTAACAATTAACTTTGCAGTTTGATAGTAAACTAACTGGACCCCCCTCCCATTTAACCAGGGACACATAACAATACTTTTATCTTTTTGATGTTTATAAAGTATTTTGCATTTTAAATTTTCACTAGCCAAACACAGTTCAGTTCCTGGGCATTCCAGTTGTTTGGTTCATGCACTAAACAATTGTGTGCTATTTAGCTTAGCACAATCAATATGTTATATTATGGGATAAGCAACTGTATTGCATGGACAGTGGGAGGGAGCTGAAGCACCATTCTACTGTATCAACAATGGCCTTCCACAAATCCAATGATTGACAGCATTTTTAGCCTGCAATAAATATCTAGCATGTGATGGGACTAAAACTGTTCATCTGAAAAAATGCACGAAACACATAAACCTAGGGCAACGTTTGGCAAGTTCTTCCTTGTTCGAGATTGTATGACCATCTTGTATTTCCTCGCTTTCCTTCTTTCTCACTACCTGGAAAATCAGGTCAACACATGGGCATTGTAAAGAGATAGTCAGCTGGTGTACTGGCCAAACCTGATATACAGAGAATTTGATTGTAATACTAGCCAGGGGTTCTGGAGCACTGTCCCATCTAAATTAACACACAGAAAGATAATCTACAGACATTTACATACCATAACAAAATATCTGGTTTAGATATAGATGGACAATATACTGCTTTAAAGGCTTTTGCAGCTTGGTGTGAAGAATTATTAGCTTTAGAGAGATGTGTCTCTTGCACAAAAAATGTATGGTCTCAGGGTCTTGTACAAATAGACAGAGAGTGAGCGGTGTGTTTCATTCCACTAAACAACAAATTGTTCAAATTTTGTTGCTTAGCTAAAGTTTGTGTGGAAAGCCACTCATAGATCCAATGGATGGGCTACAGCTGTTTAGTAAGCACTAAGTGCGGGGGGGCGGGTTACAGGTTTTTTTTGTGCTTTCAGTTTTGTGACTAGACAGCCAGCCAGTTGTCTTTAAACACAGTGCTTGTGTAACCATACCTGGTGGTCTAGTGGAGCAGCAGGGACGCCAACTGCTTCCCTTTGCGAAGACGCCCACAGCCTTCTTCCTGAGTTACACACTCGTGCACATTCTTCCTTGCTGATTTTCTGCCTGACCTGACCATTGCCTGTTTTCTGACTAGTCTTCCAAATCCTGATTCTGCACTGCACTGATGGATTGATTATTGATCCCGGCCTGTTTCCTTCTGTCTCATGTTATGGTTCCCTTGTCTGCCCAGAACTCTCGCCTTGGTTCTGTCACTTTAAAACCTGGCGGCATCAGAGTAGTGGAGGGCTCCTCCTGAAGCGAAAGGCGGCTGTTATAGGTAGAAGCTGAAAAGACTATGGAATTTGAGTAAAGCCCCCATATAGGCGAGCAGAGAATAGTCACATCAGTAATGGCTTGGTATGTCTTATCAGAGAATAGTTTAACACCAGGAGGGCCATAGCAGCACCAGAGACTTGATAAGACTACACTCAAAAAAGAGCAGTGATGCAAAACAAAGAAGAAAACAGCAAGAACCCAAGGGACCATAAAAGGGGACTTTCCCCTTGTAGACAACCTTATGTCCTGTGAATCCTAAAGGTAACATGAAGCTTTCCACAGTGCACCTACATTGCACTTATTCCTGTAGCTGATGCTTTAGAGATGCGCATCAACATGAAAACAGTTTTCATATGCAGGACTTATCCTGCCTCAGGCGCTAGCAGACCCAATGCCACCACCTCCCATTAGTACATTTATACAGTGTGACATTAGCCTTTTGGGATGGTAGTGTTATAAAAGTCACAAACATAGCATTCACCAAGCCTGTTTGAAAGCAAACATCTGATATAGGTAACTAAATGTTTGAGACGTTCATAACAGTAGCCCATAGAGTTAAAGTGATAATGACAATAAGCAGCCCACACCGCTTTGGGCACCATAGTGAGTAAATGGGAAAAGATCACACCATAATTATGGCTTAAAGGGGGGGAAGGAAGCATCCTGCAGATATGTTAACATCAAACATATTCAGATTAGAACTTTAAAAAAAAATGCAAATGAATCAAAAACTTCACCCCCCAAAAAAACGTGCTCTGTAGGTTTCTGCTCCACAGCAGGATGTACTTGACATCGTGTTACAGCACAAGGGAAGAGTGAATTGAAAACTGCCGACCCAAGCTTTCTGTAGAACAGCATCATAAATTAATTAGAGAAATCTTGGCTGGATGCTCTGTCAATGCTAATTTGAAGGTTATGGTTACATGGCACCTTGAAAACACATATTATTTATAAAATCAGGTCAATATTGAAAGGCTTCTGATGACATCACAAAAAAAGAGTATAAACATTTACTTTACTTTTAATACATCCTGCCTGACTAGTCTATCAGAAATAAAGACTTTTTTTCAATTACTTTTCATTTTCTATTTGTGACTGTTTTTCTAATATTGAAGTGTAAAGAAAATTTTGCAGGATAATTTTCTGACTCGTTAGTAAACCATAAGCAAGCCAAATGATTACAACTGTGCTCTGTACAATGTAAAGCCAACCAGATACACACATAAGTTGCATTGTTCCTACTGCTTTATAGCTCCTTCTTCCAGCTCCCTAAGATATATAAAATCTATAAGTAATCTCTAAGGGGCAAAATCATCAAGGGTCGAATTTCGAGGGGTTAAATCCCTCGAAATTCGACTGGGGAATAAAATCGAATAGAATCGAAAAGGCAATTCGGGCGAATTTACGCGCTGGCGAATAGTCGAATTGGCGAATATTCGCTCGAAGGATTTTCATTCGATCGAATGCCTTTTTATTCGATCAAAAACTTGAAAAACAAGCCTATGGGACTTTCCCATAGGCTTTTAAAGCAATTCGGTAGGTTTTAGGTGGCGAAGTAGGCAGTCGAAGTATTTTTAAAAGAGACAGTACTTCGACTATCGAATGGGCGAATAGTCGCAGCGTTTTTGCGCTCGATCCTGTACTTCGACTATCGAATGGCGAATAGTTGCAGCGTTTTTGCGCTCGATCTATTCAAATCATTCTACTCAGGCGAATTTACACCAATTCGATAGTCGAGGAGCACAAAAAACGACTCGAAATTAGAAGTTTATTTACGTCGAATCCTTCACTCGAAGTTAGTGAATCAGCCCCTAAGTATTATCATAATAATATTTACTTTTCCTCCATTTACTGACCAGCAATGCTTATCTGGCTTTACACATTCTCCACCTACCTGCACAATATATATATATATATATATATATATATATATATATATATATATATATATATATATATAGACAAATACAAGATTCCTCTGCACTCAACCCATTATCAATATATTTAAGACAGCGACAAACAATCCCTGTTTTGTTTAAAGGGTAAGGCATTTTTCAGTAGCAGTATGCACAAAATGTCGCTGTCTTAAATATATTGATAATGGGTTGAGTGCAGAGGAATCTTGTATTTGTCTATATGTTTTTTGTGGTCACACCCTCATTGCACCCCCGCCTAATGGTTTTAAAAACTAGTGGTGAGCACAACTTTCCCTTGTTTGTTATAGTTCTACAAGAGCAGTGAGCAGCTCCATGTTGTAGCTCCCACCCCCTCCAACTATAGTCAGGTGATCCCACTGGTGTCTAATAAAAGGGCAGCCAAGTTTGGGAGTTTTACTTTGAAAGCAGCAAGTAAGTTGCAGGTAAAACGTATTCGTCCCTTATATAAAATGTATAATTAAACCATAGAATTCTTAATGAATCAGATGAAAATTGAGCATAGGACTGGCCAGATATGGGATGACTTTGACGTAGTTGGCCAGCTTAAATATATTGCAATATATGGACAAACAATCCCTGTTTTGTTAAAGGGTAAGGCATTTTTCAGTAGCAGTATGCACAAAATGTCTCTGTCTTAAATATATTGATAATGGGTTGAGTGCAGAGGAATCTTGTATTTGTCTATATGTATTTTGTGGTCACAGCCTCATTGCACCCCCGCCTAATGATTTTAAAAACTAGTGGTGAGCACAACTTTCCCCTGTTTGTTATATATATATATATATATATATATATATATATATATATATATAACCCTTCCGTGCAAGCACCGAATGTGTTCTACCCATGACACACACATGCCTACTTACATCTATAACTTATACAGATAATTACACTCAGCAACTCTGTGAAGGAAGACCCCTGCTAAACAGAAGATCTAAAAAAACTCATCTAATTGCAAAAAAATGTATATTTAAAAAAAACTATTTATAAAGACCATTTTAGACACTAGAAATACTACACAGAAAAGTGTCATGTCCACAAATGTTTATGACTTCAGTGACCTTGCCGGTTTCCATTCATGTGTCTTTACACATTTTTACTCGTTTGCCTCCTTTCACCTTTTCCAGAAACATTTGCATCCTGTTCCGCATCATTTCACTCGGAGACATTCATTATTCAGGATACTTCATTCACACATCAAAGCAGTTGTGGCAAACGCCACTCCAATGTGCATTAAACGCTTTCTACAAACATGTTCGGTAGTTCGCTACTTATTAAAATATACTGCACGAGAAAGCATTTTTAGGACAAGCTCATGTCAGGCTCATGTCAGGCTGATACACCAACTGAAAACTGAACTCAATTCTCCATAAGGCAATTTTGCATCAAAGAAAACCAGAACATTAAACTTGTGTGAACCCCAATTGTCACTGCTTTTCATAACCGATAAACTATTTTCATATTTATTCCTATATTTGTGTAACTGATGGCATTTTGGGAAACACTCAATACTGGAACCTAAAAAGATATTGGCATTTGTTTCAGTAGTATTTTTTTTTTTTTCATTTAAAAAGTGAACCTGTAAGCCAAGAGTCTAAAAAAGGTTGCTCTTCTAGAAACATGTGCATTGTAACTAGACTCTGCACCAGCTGCCAGTAACCTGAATCACAGATAATGTGCATGCTTACTTAACAGGAGATGTTTAAAGTGAAATTTGGTAGCAGGCCAAAAAGCAGGTGGTGTTATTATGTGCAAATCCAAGCTTTATGAGAACTACATTGCAAGCTGGTACAAAATTAGTAGCTATAGCCTAAAGAAATTTGTCTCTGCTTAATATATGTCTTCAAACAAATGTTTTCCAGGGGTCTGTTACCTTCAGCGTCCTGAATTGGAAATATTGTATATGTTTGTTTTCGCTTAAACACAAGATTTATTGAAGGGAAAGGCATGTATCTTTCATCTCAATGTCTATGATAGACACTACTGCTGATAGGTTGGTTTAGCCATGTTGCTTGTTCCTGAGCAATAGCCAATTCCCAGCAGAAGAGTCCACTACAGAGTGAGCATTAACCATTCAGACTAATGGGAAATGTCTGACAGGGGACATGGTCGTTTGCAGGTCTTAGTGTGTGGAAGCCTAATACACATAAGAACCATTACCCTGAGTGGAAACAAACACTCTGGTCTAGCGGTTTCACACTTCAGTTCATAGGTTTCCATAAAAAAAGCATCAAAATGGATTATATTTGCTGTAATGGCCCTTTTACACCAACAAGTTCCAGTCAAAGGGCTGGTATAAGGCAGACAAGTCCAGCTTGTGAACCAAGAGTTGTATTTTAAGATCAGCTCAAGAACTACATCTGCAGATGCAGAGGATTTTTTAATGAATTCTTAAGTCTGTCCAACAAATTTGTATGAGATTAGAATCATGTCGGGATCATCTTTTTGATGCCTGAACAAGATGGCTGGTTGCTGTAAACACAGAATGAACTGAAGGGATTCACAAATGTTGGGGGGCATAAAGTATATGTCTGACCACCAGTTTGCCCATCCTGTCTGCGATTAGTTAGGGGTTAATACTAAATGAAATAAAATCAAAAGAGAGTCACCAAGATGCTTTGGAATATACTGTATTCCTACCCTTACTCTATCTGCAGTGTGTGCAGTTACCAAAGATTTACATATCAGATCACTAGTGACCACTACATTCCAAGTATATAGATTTAAATACACAACAGCGCATTGACTAGAAAGTACTATTTCTGTTGATTGGATTCACTATTCATCTTCCTCAAAGGTCACAAAGATAACCATTTTGAAACTATTTGAACATATGTTATGATTTTACTGCTTTACAAAATGATGTATTTTTTAACTATTTGGGGTAATAGCCAAATTGTTGTCTATTTAGTTAATTCCTATTACCTATAATTCTGCTCTCTGCAAAAGGGCATATGTTTCCACCCAATTACACGGGTAAAAACAAGGAGAAACACAAACCCTTTGCCTGGGACTTTGAGATTCCTCACTCATTGCCTTTGCTTCTTGCACATGTATATTCTAATGTCTATTCAAGATGCCTATATTTAAATCTATATAATTAACCAGAGATTTTTCCATTGAAACACCCTCTTATCCAGTCCTACATTGTTCTATAGAGCAGTGATGATTGCTCTATAGAAGGCAATTAAACATACAATAACAGTTCTATACTATTCTTCACCTATCACTGGATAAAAATCACTACAACCTCTCCCATTTAAATCACTTTGGACTGGAGCCAAGGCATAGCAAATAATATTACATATATGAGACCTATTATCCACAATGCTTGGGGCATGTGTCTTTCTGTTATTTGGATCAACACACTTTAAGCCAACTAAAAAATCATATAAATATTAATCAAACCCAATAGGATTGCCTCAGATAAGGATTTACTATATTTTAGCTGGGATAAAGTACAAGGTAATGTTTTATTATTACAGAGGAAAAAAGGAAATCACTTTTAAAAATTTTAATTATTTGTTTAAAATGGAGCCATTGGGAGATGGCTGTACCATAGTTTGAAGCTTTCTGGATAACAGGTCTCCGGATAACAGATAACTATCCGTGTACTATAAAACCATCGGTATTAACACATAGGTCTGTTTAAAACCCCTGAACACATACTGATAGTATTGCATATACAACTTGCAGAATGTTGCTGATGATCGGAGTTGTAAATCAACTAACACAAGTAGTGCCTTCATCTTAAATGGCTAAAGTTAAACCATAACCCATCCATAAATGCAGTGTCAATAACTCCAACTTCATCAATCACCAGCAGACTCTAGAAGTTACCTTGATCTTAAATTACTGGCGTGAGAACCTCAGTCCATCCATAAATGCAATGTTAGTGCTGGCAAGATCAATGACAACCAATCCCTATTTTTCCATGTATAAATTGGGAGATCTTACCTTTCACAGGCTCTGACCGTCCATGCAGCTATTATCCATAGTGAGATACTAAAAACTAACAGTACTGTTCCGGGGCATATTGTCATTAAAGTCTTCATTACAAAACGTGTGTTGAAGTTTATTTTATTTAGTGCTCCAATGCTTCGAGAAGAGGCATCAGTAAAAAGTTTGCTATGTAAAAGCATAACTCTGGCAATAAGATACAGTCTTAAGAACATTGGTATAGATAAAATAATATCCACGTCTGCTGTTGTTGTGGAGGTTGTATAAGAAAAGGCAAGGCGTGCTGTCCACGTGAACGTGTAATTTCCTGGTATGGGATGAATTGCACACACCAGTATTTCCAAGCAAAGAAAGAAAATGCGTTCGTAGGTCATGGCTATTCTCCAGTCATCAGCTCCATTATCCACCATGAACAGCTGCAAACATAGAAAGTCTTATTTTAGAAGCCTGTATTATTTCTACATTGATTCTCATTTCTACAACAAATGTCATTTGCCAGCAAGTGGAGTAGAAAATCATAAAAAAATATAAATACTTTTATGGACCCTTGGAATGATTACCGGTCAATGCACAATTGAGCACTTCAAGACAAAAATTAAGAAATGATGCGTGTTGGCCAGTTGAGGGAGTTGTAAATATGTTATATAGTTTTATTTGTTAGGTGAAACTGTGCCTCTGCTGCAAAAACACTCACAGTTGTGCTTAACCACATTTCAGGAGCAGCCAGGTGTTGACTAAAGCAAACACACACATATCAACACGTCTGGAAATAGACGTGAAATGTAGAGAGTATCTATCTCCATTGAATATATCTTATGGCACTGACCACAGTGACTGACTACATGACTTCAGGGAATATTTCATAGGCAGACCTGATGATGATTCTTTTTTTTCTTCTTCTTCTTCTTATATTAGTGTCATTCACCCCAAGAATGGGGGCAAACATCTTAGGGGATATTTACTTATCCCCAGCCTTAAGTGCTAGAGGTGCAAAAGTGTTCCCTTTAGTGCTCACTTAACAAACATAGTTACAAACCAGCACTAGGTGCAGAAAGCAGTATTATGGGAGTAGCCCAGTTGTCTTCTCTGCCTGCCCCATGGGTGTTGTTCTACAGAGAGACTTAATGGACAATAAACACAACATAAAAAAAATTATAGATTTTTCTATCTTTTTATGCAATTTCATGTTGATTTTGAATCCAGAGTTTGCAAAGCTTTCCATTCACCAACACCACCCTCCTTAAAATGTAAGGCAATGTGGAATCAGCAAAAAAAAATTCAAAACATTGACTATGAAGTCATCAAAATGACAAGAAGAACTGAGGAAATGAAAGAAGATTGGTGAATACTAATTATGATACAATTGTTGTGAAAAGATATTTTAGGAAGCCATGATTGACATGCTGGCCATAGAATGGCCTCGAGAACCGTGACATTTAAGCCATCTTGACAAGGGCATCAGTAACAATGACAGTGTTATACAATGTCTACACGGTGTCTACAACCTGCGTCACAGGCTTATGTAATAGGAAAGACAAGTTACTCATACATCTGTCCAGCATGGTGAACAGTATACTGTGTGTGTAACATAGGAAGGCACAGGGACATGCCATCCTCTGCACCTAGTGTTGTTTCTACACCGTGTGTAACAGAGCTAGAGCAGTAGGTAAAAACATGAATCACTAGTGAATTGCTTGTGGGAAAACATGACGCTTTCCAAAGTATCCCGAAGATGCCTCTTGATGTTTTCCCAACGGCGACTCATATTAATGCCAGTGAGAAGGAAACTACAGACATTTTGTCACCTGGGTTTGTTGATTTATACATATAGGTCTGAAAATAAGATCAAAGACCACTAAAACCACCAGTGCTGTGCTCAGTAAAACCATTTCAGAACAGATCTATTTCTTATCTTGGCATTACTGATATATCTTAAACGGAGAGAGATTGTGCATTCAAAAACCAAAATACAGGAAATCTAGTGCCTACGTTTGCTATGTTTGAGCAAACAATTGGATAATTCCAACAAAAAAATAAATTGTGCCTTTTGAATGCAATAGATTTTTGGCAAAAGAGAGTTGTACAGTGAATGAGCTCCTGTGTCAACCAAATTTTGGGTGAAATTAACCAGAGGCCAATACATGTATGGGACCTGTTATTCAGAATACTCGGGATCTAGGATTTTCTGAGTAAAGGATCGTTCCATAATTTGGATCACCATATCTAAAAAATCATTTAAACATGAAATAAACCTAATAGGCCTGTTTTTCTTCCAATAAGGATGAATAATATCTTCGTTGGGATCAAGTGCAAGGTACTATTTTATTATGACAGTGAAAAAGGAAACTAATGCCCATACGTGGCACATTCTGAATAAAGGATCCCATACCTGTACTCGATTTCTGATCATAAATTTCTTAGCACAATCTTGAACCCAAGAAAACCAACAAGAAAATATGCAAATCAATTCAGAGTTCTAGCAATGAAATAAACAGTAAAGCAGGATGTTCCTTATCCGTCTCTCTGCAATGGTGGACATCATAGCAAAGTTTTGTTTTAATTGATTACAAGGAACATTTGAAATTGCCCTTTAAAAGTAGCTGTGTGAATCCACAGAGGTCTTTTGCTGGGTATTGGATAAGGTGCCTTACTTGCAATTTCATTAGACAGCCCTGTTCAGAAATATGAGCCTCTTAAGCCTTGAATAGTGTTGGCATATAGAACCAGGGAAACTGTAGTGACAAAAATGTCATTAGTTAAATGGAAACATTCTGTGTATAAGGAGACTACATCAAACAGTGAATTACGAGTATTACACTTGTGTTAGTAAATGAGCCCTTAAATGAGACCTTTGTTTAAGTGGATACAGAACATCAGTTTTGAACTTCCATTGAAATTGCATTCTTTAATACAAGCATTTTGATCCATGCTGTCCTGTCCTTTGTGTAAGCAGCTGGCAACACCTCTTTATTACGTTTTTATTACTGTCTAGAGCACTGTTAATCCTAGCTTTACAAATTTGACAACCTTTATACTAGACACACAATAGGGGCATTATTAATCAGACTAATGACCAAGACTAGTATTGATCCCTTTTATATTTTGCTTATCGTTCTGGCCCATTTACAACATGCTTTTTTTGTTTATAACTACAGGTATGGGACCTGTTATCCACAATGCTCTGGACTGGGCTGGTTTTGCTTCCAATAAGGAATAATTATATCTTAGTTTGGATCAAGTACAAGGTACTGTTTTATTATTACAGAGAAAAAGGAAATCATTTTAAAAATTTCGATTATTTGGATAAAATGGAGTCTATTGTAGATGGCCTTTCCATAATTTGGAGCTTTCTGGATAACAGCTGTGCGAATAACGGCTCCCATACCTGTATTATCTTATTTCATCTTTATTAATTTGTGCAGTGGAACAGTATCAGATGCTTTAGCAATATCAAGACTTTGCCTGTACTGCCTACTCACCTCCTCTTATGTTAATTGGATCTGATTGGCTCATGCAATCCATTATAAAACCACGTTGACTCTTCACAGCCAATTATGCAGAGGCAACAAAATTATATATTGTTAAACAATTTGAAAAAAAATGCAAAGAAGAAGAATTGATCACCAGAGTAATATAAAAGGGACTTTTTTTTTTTTAATAGTAAATAATCTTGAGTCTTGCAATTATCTGAAGGGGAAACACAAAAACAGTATTAAACCTATCTTTTTCCCTCTCTGCTGACAAGTCTCATATTACTCATTCCATTTCAGTAAATTGAGTTCGTACCTCTCTCAGCAGCTCAACTCATTTTCCTCTATATTAATTTTGAATTTCAGCACCAATAATCATTTGTTTTTGAACTACTAGACAGTCAAGATTGAGGGGCTTAACTTGGGGTTTTCTATGAAAAGAGGTAGCTACTCTCCATTGTTCAATAAAGAGTGAAATAAAGAGTGAATAGGGCTTGTGCTTTTTGCCTATTGTTTTAATTTGGAACAATCTGTTTTTGTTATCTCTGGCATTAAACATGACAAAAAAATGGACATTGCAAATATGTCCGATTCCAACTTCCTTGTTTGTATGAGCACAGTCAAAACAAATCATTACTCCGGTTTGAAGCCACTGTAACAAACATCTACCTTCCCCAAGTTGCAGTTTTGCAAGGATTTGAGATATGTAGCAGTTTATTATTAAGTGGGTTACTCAGTAGATTACGGATTTATCTTGATTGTGCTTGTACAGACCAAGAAGTTGGAATGGGTCTAACTTTAAACTTCCATTGTTGTTATATTTAGAGAAAAAAACAATAAACACTGCACAGAGTACAGTTTGTAGTTTGATTCAGATTGGCAGGCAAAACACATTCTATTTTGGCTATAATAAACATTACAATTTATTAACTGCCACAAGTGGATGCTGTTGGTACGGGGCCCATGATAATCTTTATGGACTCTTGGGAAACTGGACACTTAATGCTTTAAAAAAGTACCCTCTTCCCCAAATGTATGGCCAATAGCACCAAATACTGTGTTATGTTGCAAATAGATATGTACACATGTTCATTGCTAATGTTTGGAAATACTGAATCATTTCTAGAAATCATTATTTAAAATCACTTTAACTTTCCCTTTGTAGGCACAGTTTATGAATCTGAATTATCTACAGCACTGCTGAAAAAATAGAGACCTGAGAATATATATATATATATATATATATATATATATATATATATATATATATATATATATATATATAGATATATATATAGAAGATAATGGTTGTCTACAGACAATAGGACAATTTGCAGTGGAAAAACCTATAGTTCAAACTCAGCATTTTTTACATAACACATTTTTTAAAATGATATGTGTGTTAAAAAAAAAAAAGTCACTTTTTGTGTTATTGGTTCTTTACAGGAACAGGAAATGTACATTTTTGTGTTCGTGATTTTCACTTTTGAGCTGCCAGCAAATGTGTTCCACTGGGGAGGGGCAGAATGTCCAACATACTGTATTTATTTATTTATTTAAAATCAGGGATGTTGTCAGCTTCCCACAAGATCTGGAAATTAGCAGTTTGGCACGCACTCAGCAGGACTCCAGGTAGCGGTAAAAAAATGCTTTACTTTATTGCACAAACATGTATCGTCCTAACGCGTTTTGTGTGTTACCACACGTAATCATAGGCATCAAATAACAATTACATTCACATGGATTAAAAAGCATTGGAAGTTTTGGTCATCTAAGACGTACTTCCTCCTTGAGAACTGTTAACTCTTTCAAAACTTTTTGTTGTGTTCTAAAGATTTATTTTTCCTTTACATAAGGTTCTTATAAATTATTTTTTTATAACCATTAAAGTCTATATTTTTCTCAACTCTACCAACATTGTGTATCATATTTTAATGTATCGTTGCATGCTTTTTGTCAAAAAACTGGATTGTTTCAATTAATTTGTTTCACTTGTTATAACTATGTTTAACTTTACGTTTATAAATTGCAACACTGTTCGGTAGTTCTGAAACTTTTATTGGAATGAAGGGCATTTATATTGCGTTATCTCCTCCTTTATATTGTTTTAAATTATTATTATTTTTTTCTCTGGATTATGATTTCAGGTCTCTTTCTAATGTATTAATATATTTTTACTAAAACTTTTTTTTTTTTCCTTTTTTTCTTTTTATTATATATACATGAAAGAGTTTTTTTCCCCCTTTATGTTTACGTATGACAGCTCACATCCCATCTAATATTTAACCCCTTAGGTTCTCGTGTATCTAATATAAAGATCCATCTCACTTCTAGTTCCAGAAGTTTTTTTTGTTTATTTCCCCCTCTGCTCCAATTCCTCACTTTGTCTATTCCTTGAATTTGTAAGTAGGAGACATTTCCTTGATTACATTGGGAGAAATGTCTAGATACAGTGGTAGCACTACTTTCTGCCCCTATTTGACTTATATGTTCACGCATTCTATTTTTTAGGGGGCGAGTGGTGCACCCTACGTACTGAATGCCGCAGTGTGTGCTTGTTAACAGATACACAACATAACTTGTATTGCAGTTAATAAAGCAATTAATATTGTATTCTTTTTGTGTTTTTGTACTTACAAATGTTTTTGACTTGTGCATCTGTGCACATGTAACACACCTCGATGCTCCACAGCAGTATGTACCTTCGACTTCTAACCAGTTATTTTTCTTTTCTTTTCTTTTCTTTTGAATTCACTTGGGGATAGAATCTATCTCAGTGTTGGTGCCTTTCTGCTTACAAAGTTATATCCCTTTATTAGTACCTCTCTCAGTTTGCTATCATTATATAGCATTGGTATATGTTTATTAATTATTTGTTTTATCTGAGTAAATTGTCTACTGTATGAGGTAATAAATAATGGTTTATCTATTTTTTGATGTCTGTTTGAATTTTTCGTTTTTAGCAGGTCCTCTCTATCTTTTGATATAGCTATTTTAAATGCTCTTTCTAATTCTTGCATTCGATAGCCCCTTTTTAGGAATTGATCCCTTAGATTACAAGCTTTGATCAGAAAGTCTGCTTCTGTACTACAATTTCTCTTAAGCCTATAGAGTTGTCCTATTGGTACTCCCTGAAAAACATGTCTCGGATGACATGAGTCTGCATGCAACAATGAATTTCCTGCACATTTTTTACGGTATACTGTGGTTTGTACCTCACAGTCTTCATGAGACAATTCTAAATCCAAAAACTGTATATTTGTGCCACTAAATGTGCCCATTAGTGTTAAGTTTAAATCATTATTGTTTAGTGTTTCTAAATATTTTAAAAATGTCTTCCCTTCTCCTTTCCATACAAAAATCAAATCATCTATATAGCGTTTATAGATAATAATTGCACCCGTGTCCTCTATATTACCTTCATATATGTGTTTTTCTTCCCACCAACCCATGTAAAGGTTGGCGTATGTGGGTGCGAATTTCGCACCCATTGAGGTCCCACATATCTGAAGGTAATGTGTTTGGTCAAATTTAAAAAAATTGTGTTTTAACAAATATTCAATTGCTTCTAAAATAAATTCTTTAGTGTCGGTGTCATAATTACTATATCGTTCCAAATGATATCTGATTGCATGCAGACTTTTTTCGTGGGGTATACAAGAATATAGGCTTGTTACATCGGCAGTTGCCCAGACATATTCTGGGTTCCATTGAAAATTTTTAAAAATTTGTAATACCTGTTTTGTGTCTCTTAGATAGGAGGTGAGTCGCTTTACTAATGGTTGTAAATATAAATCAATTAGCTCTGAAAGTTTTTCATTTAATGAATTTATCCCTGATATTATGGGTCTCCCTTTAGGCGGAAATATTCCTTTATGGACTTTAGGGAGATGATAAAAGATTGGTAGTATTGGATTTTCTGGTACTAATGGGGATTTAATGTCCTGCCCAAATATTGCTAGATTGTGGCCCTTTTCTACAATCTCAAACAGTTCTCTTTTGAATTGTGCTGTAGGGTCTCCTTTTAGTACTTGGTAGGAGGTATTATCACCTAGTTGTCGTTCTGCCTCTTTCACATAATCAGCAGTATTTAGTATTACTACCAACCCCCCTTTGTCTGCTCTTTTAATCACTGTAGTTTCATCTTTCTTTAGTGTTTGTAGTGCTTCTAGTTCTGTCTTATTTAAGTTCGATGTATTTTTATTTTTATTTTTGGTAACTTCATTTGCTAATTTAGTGAGTTCTAGTTCCACTACCTCCTGAAAGGTTTCAACTGCACTACCTCTAAAATGTACTGGATAGAACTCGGACTTCTTTTTTAATTTATCCAAATCTTGTTTGTTAATGCCCTCTTTAGTAGTTACATATCCTTCTGTTTCATTTATTAGGGATTCTAAGTGTGATATGGTTACTTCTTCCCTAAAACTCCATATTACATTTTGTACATTATCCACTTCATCAGCTTTCGAAATTATGGGAGATGCAACTTCTACTAATTTATCCGTTTCTTTATCTAAAAAGAATTTTTTCAAGACCAATTTTCTTACGAAACGGTTCTTACGAAACGGCTTCCCACAAGACCCAAATGCAAAATGGAAAATTGCATTGCTCTTGCTTACAATGTGCACATGCACCTTTAGAGCACAAGCGGGGAATATAGTCCTCATTCTTTGACCTTTTACAGGTATAGGATCTGTTATCCTGGATGCTTAGGACCTGGGGTTTTCCTGATAAGAGATCTTTTTGTTATTTGGCTCACCATTTCTCAGGTCTGTTAAAAATCATTTAAACAGTAAGGGGGTTATTTATCAAAGGTCGAGTTTTACAGGTTTGTAAGGTTTTTTTTTCTAATGAACTCACAACTCGAACGTTTTCCGATTTAAGAAAAAACTCGAAGTAAATTCCGTTTGAGCAACTTGAAAACTCGAATTAAAGTGGACCTGTCACCTACACATAAAAATATGTAAAATGAAAGTCCTTTGCAAATTAAACATGAAACCCAATTTTTTTTTTTATTAAAGCATTCATACCTGTTATAAATGTGTTTAAATATCTGAGCTGTCAATCAAATATTACCTGCCCTGCCTCTATGCCTAAGGCATAGAGGCGGGGCAGACAATTACTTTCCCTTTCCATTCAGCACTTCCTAGATGTCACTGCTCTCCCCACATTCCCTCTCCCTCCTCACATTCTATAATTGTGTAGTGCAATGTGTATGGGCATTAAGTCCCCCATTCGGGCACCTACACAAGATTTTGGGGGTGATACACAACTTGTCTTAATAACAGTGTCTACAAAATGGCTCCTGCCTGCTTGCTATAATTGTGTAATTCCAAGAACTGAAAGAAACAAAATTTAAATAATATATATAGTGTAAGTAAGTTTTAATTTGCTCAACTAACATGATAAAAAGTTATTTGGAATTATTTCTTAGGGTGACAGGTCCCCTTTAATCAAGTTTTCCTCTAGAAAAAACTGGAATTGTTCGAATTAATCGAGTTTTCAAAAACCCCAAACATCATGAAGGCTATTAACATCTTCAAATGGTTCAAGAGACCTCTGCACTGACTTCTCCATGACCTCAACAGGTTTTAGTTGGAGTATTTTTTGATTTGAGCTATTTCCAGCTTCGGGGTATAATAAATCTTGAAATAATCTCGAATGTTTTTTTTAAACCAGGACATGTTTGACTGAAAACTACCCTTGAATATCTCAAATTTTTTTGGAAAACACAACTTGACCTTTGATAAATAACCCCAAATAAACCAAATATGATTGGTTCCCACCAATATGGATTCATGCAGCTCAGTAAGTATCAAGCACACGACATTTGAGAAAAAGGTGAGTTCAATACATTGGATAATTTGAAATGAAATTATTGTTTCAATTATGTATTATTATAGTTAGAAATGGTATGCTGAATAACCATCTAACCATCTCTAATTGCACAGTCATATTGTATTCAGCTTGTACTATGAAGAAAGCGAACATGATGTGCCTGCTAAAGGGAAAATAGTTCTTTATTTGAAACCACTTATCTGAATGCTCTTCTCTTCAGCAGCCCATTGAGATTCAAAGATTGTTGTCATGGACACATACAGCCACAGTGAGAGAAAATATTTTGAAAAGGTTTCTCTAAACTCCTTTTCTAAAGGTAACCATATTAAACCAGAAGGAAAGTGCAAAACAAAAATAAAAGACCTTCACATCTGAGAGAAACAGAATATTTAAGACAACACCAACTCCAAATTAAGAAAGATAGATTTTATATATATATATGTCCGGAAGAATCCGCACTCACAGGACTTACAAATAAAGAATATGTTTTATTTTAGAACTACAGTCTGACGTTTTGGCCAAACCCAAGGCCTTCTGGAGATATTGCGATTATTTTGCTGTTTCTGCACCCAGGCACATTTAATGCTGTTATCGAGAGTGACGAGAGTGGAATATATATATATATATATATATATATATATATATATATATATATATATATATATATATATATAACATTTTTCAAGGACCCGCACTCGAATCGGATTTTCCGCCTGAAAAACGTCGTTTTTTTTCGGATTTTTGCCTGAAAACCACAAAATCTTCGGATTATTGCACAAAACCCAGCTCAGATCAGGATATCTTCAGGACTTCTGCCATTGACATATATAATACAACCTCAGCAGGTCTGAGATGCCAGATTTTTGTATTCTGACTTTTTCCATCCTCAGAGTATAATAAATACTGAAAAACTTTAGCGTTTTTTTCAATAAAAATTTGGATTTTGTAGTCAAAATTGTTTTTTTTTTGAGTTTTTGGCATTCAGACTTTAATAAATAACCCCCTAAGATTTTTGGAAACAATATAAAGGTTTCTATAATTAAGGCATACTTTTTAAAGCTTTTATAGGCATTATAAATGAAACGGAAAGGCCTTTAAAGAAGGGAAAGCCTCACAGCAGGAATAATATACATCTTTTTAAAAGTCAATGGTGTGCCGCTGAAGTACAATTTCGATAATAACATTTTCATAATAACAGCAGTTATAAGATTAGATAAATTGGTTCATACTGTAATGCTCACACATTACATCCATTATTTTGTGAGAATGAAAAAAATATGGAAAGTTATAACAATACAAGATACAAGAACCGAAGAAAACTTGCCTATGGTTCCAAATTAGATGATGTGATACATTAGTTCAAAAGGGGGCTGTTGTATAAAAACGAATTGGATCATGTTTTGAAGACCATGCAATGAGGCCATTCAGAAAGCTTTTATGCCCATGCACGCATCTTTATAAATTACAGAGAGAACAGTGCATCTGATGAATTACATGCAAGCACCCACAATGACAAGAGGGAACCCTGGAAATACGGCAGTCTGGACATGGCAGTAATTCCAGGCTTTCCTTTTGCAGGTTGTGTCAATAAATACCATTTTAATGCTGTGGCTAAAAGTCACACTATCACAACACAAAATCTAAGGAAATAGCATGAGCTACAACTTGCGCACAGGTAACTAAAATTGATGCTAATTTGCATCTGTATTGGGGCATAGTGTACCGTTGATGTCGACACAATTTAGCATGCACCCACAATTATGCTGGAGAGGGGGTGGGATGCTGCATTAAATGAAATTTTATTTGTAAAAAAAAAAAAAGCCCTTGTAAGTACAAATTTTAGAATAGAAAGCTGTGGTCAACAGAGCTGTATTCATGAGGTGCAGGGAGAGAGAGTCATATGTCCTCCTCTCCCCCCACCCCCCTACCAGCCCAAGTTACAGTAAGTGCAGTTTTGTGCACCTTAGTGCTTTAGCACTTACATCTGGAGATTTTTCAAATGACTTTGCTTTAAATAAAAAAACAATTGAACATTTGGGTTGATAAACTCCTTTATCCAAAATGAAAATGATTTGCACAAAAGCGAATATGCTAATGTAGGCATCCATTGGGTTAATTCTCCTATGGTCTGAAATCTCCAATGGTGGGAAATCCCCTGCCTGTCCAGCTGTCCAGTCTAAATTGAAGGGAGGCAGATACCGGAGGGTATCAGAAGGTGTTGCTGCTGCGCAACTGATTGATACATCTAGAGCCAAGTGCTCAGAGCCATCGCTGCTTTCACTTTCACTGAGGATAAAGTGAATATGAACTGCTGCAAGATGTAGGGCTTATAGGAGTTTGATAGTAGGGATGCACCGAATCCACTTTTTTGGATTCGGCCGAACCCCCGAATCCTTTGTGAAAGATTCGGCCGAATACCGAACCGAATCCGAACCCTAATTTGCATATGCAAATTAGGGGTGGGAAGGGGAAAAAAATTTACTTCCTTGTTTTGTGTCGAAAAGTCACGTGATTTCCCTCCCCATCCCTAATTTGCATATGCAAATTAGGATTCGGTTCGGCCGGGCAGAAGGATTCGGCCGAATCCGAATCCTGCTGAAAAAGGTCGAATCTTTGCCGAATCCCGAACCGAATCCTGGATTTGGTGCATCCCTATTTGATAGCCCTGCTGGGTGTGGGGTAGGGGACCCCAAAGCCTGGTAAGCTCAACTTTTTGTGTGCTCACACTATGGAGAGTGCAGGGAGCTGTAGTCCAGTAAAGGAGGACTTTTGTGTGCTCACACTATGAAGAGTGTTGGGAGCTATGCCATGGGGATTAAGAAAGCTGCGTGTGTAAGAGTGTTTCCAGGTGTTGTATGGAAATGTGAGTGTGAACTGTGTGAAATGTAAAGATTGTGAAATTGGAATGATTGAAAATTATCTTTAAATGGGAGTGTAATTTGTGAGTGTCACCACAAGGGGGTAGTAGAGTATAACTTTATTTAATTGCAGTCCCTGCCCGGCCACTAGAGGGAGCTAGAAAAAGAAAAGGTATTTAAGGGGATGACACACCTGGGACGAGGGTCTTTCTACTCTGGATGTAGGTAAAGACAGGGCTCTCATTGTAAAGTACTAGGTACTTCAGCTAGTTTAGGCTATAACTAGCACGGGTAGCTGAGACCCAAACGAGGAGGTAGAGGCTTAAGAGCCAAGGCTAAACCAGTGAGGGCACAAGTGATAGTGAAGCATCCTGAAGGAGGGGCAAGAAATTACTACCCGGAGTAGGAACTAAAGCCTGTATGATTATTGCTGAATTAGTAGGTACAATATCAAGATATCTAAAAACTATAGTGTTGTTGGAAGGACATTTCTCATTTGTTTTATATACTAAACCACTATTTATAATTGGGTTACAAAATTTGACCAGGAGATAAATAACTCTCAGGGGCATATTTATAAAGCTCTGTAAAATGCTTAAAACACACACACACAAAAAAAAATAAGTGTACAAATTGTGTATATAAATGGTTGTGCATTTATAAAGTTGTGTTTTTCTCATAACATTTTAAGTTATACCATGCATTTCCATACAGAACTAATCGCAATATTTAAAAAGGATAAGATTTGAATTTACATCAAACTAAAACCATCATGTACACCATTATGTTACACCTTCTCAGACCTGGTGTAACTCTTAAAAAGCCAGTGACAAAGAAATGATGGAATAAAAAGCTGTTTTTACACAGCTTTCTTTCAAACACCTATTTTTAACAGCAGAATGATACACATATGCCAAAATTCTTTAGACAGATTTATAACTGCAGTGTTTTTACTTGGTTTACTATGCCGTAAGGGTGGCAATGCATGATATATTAAAATACCACATTTTTTTTTATTATTGTTGCCTACCTTTATATACACACACACATATATATATATATTCCTCCTAAATTAACAAAAAAAAGAATTCCTCATTTAGGGGCCTACTTATCAACAGTCTTGTTTTTGCGGTTTTAGTGGTTTTTGAAACCACAACTAAAGTCACAAACTCTAAAAAAAAACTGTATGAACAGAAAGTTACACTGAACTCTATACTAAAAAAAATACGAGTTTTTTGGACAATTCCTATTGGAAAAAAATATGAATATCTCTAAAAATCCTAATTGATTTCAAGCGGTCCAATATGAGCAGCACAGCTCCCATTGACTTCTATAGGACCTTAACAACTTTTAAATAGCAAAGGTTTGTATTAGAGGTTTAGTGATTATCACTTCATAAATATCAATTAAAAAAAAAAAAAAAAAAAAAAGCTAAATTTGATTGTTAGTAAATGGGCCCCTTTGTGACAAGGATATCTGATATAGTTTCTAACTATGTAACTATGAGACCTTTATAATCCCCTCAATTTGCAACTACAACCAAGACTCTTTAATGGTTTAAAATTTCAATCAATGAAAAAGAAATTTTATACACATTTAAATTTTACTGCAGATCACAAATTTCTTGGTATTGTGTTAATTATTGGATTTATTTCATATCCATCTGGATGCTAGCCTAATTTTAATTGAATCTTCCTTGGTATAAATGAGGTTTGGAAGCCAAGCCTTTGTATTATGGTGTATACATAAAATATTCCAATTATTCCGCAGACTTTTATCGGGTTCATGTCATTTGTTTTTGTAGAATTGTGGTTTTGTTAGATTAACATAAATAGATTACCAGTGCGCAGATAAACAAAAGTCTGTTATGCAGGGGGATTATCTGTGAGCTGGTAATTTAATTATCTACCTTGCAAGGGCCAAACATACACTAGCTTCATGTTCCCTGTTTGAAGAAATAGCAAAAACCATAGATTTTTGTTCCTGATAGGTAAGGAGTATGTTCATTCCAAGCCCTATTCATTGCACTCATGTTGAGGTTGAGGTCATCTAGCGAGTGGCTCTTTCTTTGATATGCCCACCTTGAGCTCGGCTATATCAGGTCCTTGGGCAAACGACCAGAACATAATGGCTGCCAATGAAGGCTGTCAGGACTGCATCAATTTGCTAATTTCCTTGTATGTATAATTTTAGGGAAAATATAATCGTTTTTTTTTTTTAGTTAAATGTTGTATTTCCCATTAATTGAATTAGATTAAAGGTGGCACACTTAAATGGGTATCAGTGCAGTTCAAAGCTGTATTTTCTGTAATAAAAACCACCCAGATAGTTTTCCTGCACAGCTACAGAATAGGGGAAAAGCTGGGTGATCAAGTGATGTTTTATATTGGACTTTCTAATATTTCACATTCAACCTTTAAAGGAAATAAATCAATTGTGGTATTTAACCTGCTGTAGCATGTCAGAGAGGAAACATGCTATTAATAGGAAAACAAGGCTGACACAAAGTATTTTCCTTTGGGAGATGGCTTGGAGATTGCTGCCACATGAATGGTGTGATCTTTAAGTAAAGCATCCTGAGAGCTGTATAAAAAGACGAATGGAACATAAGAAAATAAATTAAACATCACGTTTATCTCGGCAAGCTGCTATTGTTTAAAATAACTTGTATTCTAAAAGATATATTCTAAATGATTTATGAGAGTGAGAAAACTGCATGAGAAGGTGCAAGAATGCATATGTGTATATATATATATTGCTGTTGCAGGAAACAGTACCACACATTCATATGAGGAAAAACTGTTTCTTTGAATAGATATCTTTACAAATCGATTCTGTACATAATATAAAACCAGGAATATAAGAACCGTGGAAGTTGGAAAAAGACAATTAACAAAGCTCAATTATAGCCAGATAAAAATATTTTAGGCTTAATTTTCCTTTACAAATGCTCTTCCCATTTTCTGTAACTAAATTTGTGATACAAACAATTATTATTTGAGGCATTGTGGTATGAAGGAAAAAGTTTCTCACTGTTCAAAAAAACACCCTCAATCATCAAGGTCCTATTGAGGATAATGCAAAGTCAAAGAAATAAATTAAAGGTGTATTTTAAGACCGATGAGCCTATGATTAAGTGTTTGGAACACAAAACGCGTCAGGCTGTTTGACACAATAAACTCTTCACTTTTGAACATCTGCCTGGTGGAAGTTTTGCCTTTTTGAGTGCCTGCTCAATATTGGTTCGTCCGTGTATTTTAAGACCAATGTATTCAAAAAAGTATATAATTAATTTATCAATTAGAATTCTTAAAAACTGGCTGGCCAGGAAACACAATAAATAGATAATCAGTAAAATTACATAAAAACAATTATCAAGTTACTCTAGGTGGGTAGTCGCTAGTTTAAATTTTAATAATACAATATATTCTCCTTGGTTATTTAGTGCTTGCCCCAATAATGAAATAGCAAGGAAGGCTGTGAGTTTAAGTTCTCCAACTTAGAAAAGTTTTTTGTGTTTTCTGTTTTTCATAACCAAGGAGTAAATATTGTATTATTAAAATTTAAATGAGCGACTACCCACCTGGAGTAACTTGATAATTGTTTTTATGTAATTGTACTGATTATCTATTTATTGTTTCCTGGCCAGCCAGTTTTTGAAAATTCAGATTGATAAATAAATTATATACTTTTTTGAATACATTGGTCTTAAAATACACCTTTAATTTATTTCTTTAAATTTGTGATACACAGCTTCCAACCTCCAAAAACTCCTTTATCTAATTACATTCCGATACTTGTAGATTACTCTTTTATATGGTAAATGCTGCTTAAAATAAAAAAAAAAAGATGTTTAACTTTATTAACACTCTATACAGGAGAAAAGGTAAAGGTGGCCCCTTTAAATGAAACAGTGGTCCCACGAAAGAATAAAATACAAAAATTGATAACTAAACTGAGTGAGCTAGAGGGAGGGAATACACCCACACAACTAAAACCTGGACAGAGAGATGCTATGAAGGGTATCAATATCATTAAGGGCTAGGAAACACTTATGTTGGTTCTATGTAGCAGTTAGATTCTACCAACATCATGTTATATGTGGAGTTCATGGTTAGCACCTGGCATTCCATTAGACAACATTTGTGTTTCAATATTGATTCATTAATGGCTAGTTTCCCTTGGGTTCATGCCCGGATTTGTGGAAAGGCCACCAAATCCCGGGCATAGGCCGGCAGGATTTCAGGGGGCAGCATGCTGCCCAACCACACCCAAATTAAACACTGGGGATGCGCAGGAGATACAATAATTTTTTTAATTTTCCATGCGCCAATCCCGATTTCTCCAGTCCCGATGATGAAAATTTGCACCAATAAAGGGGTCGGGACAGGGGCAACAGACGGCAGTGGACCTAGGGGTGCCCTCTATGTAAATCCTGCCCTGTTTGAGTTATTCAACAGCACCGAAGTAACCAAATGTAAACGTATGCAATGCTTCACCAGACAAGGATTCTGAGGTCTCAAGCCGAGCGATTAGACACTTAAGCAACCTAAGCATTATGGCAGAAGAGTATGCTAAGCCATAGGAGGTCACATATTGATTGGTTCTAGTACAGAAATGTTTGATACTTTGACTGTGAAAGTATTTGTTATGTTGGCATATCTGTATAGCTGGACTAAATGTATGCTTTACAAGTGGAATTATATTAATATTGATAGACATTGTTTATTCTGCTCCCTAAAATTCCAAATACTTCTTTAAGACACTTCTACTCTTGAAACTTATACACTATGGAACTAACAGAAACAATACAAAGAAATGTTGAGAACCCTGCTTATGTGAAAAAGTGATTGCCAGAAAATCAATGGTTGCCCAAACCTGTTTTACATGATGTATGTTTATTTCACTAGTATTCCTTGGCTACCTTACAGATTTCTCAGAGATTCAGCACTATTCTACTGTAAAGTGAGATAGATCTCCAACCAATAGCTCCTGAGCAACATGTTGCTCCCTGACCCTTTGAGTGTTGCTCCCAGTGGTCTCAAAGCAGGTGCTTATTTTTTAATTCCTTGGAAGCAAGTTTTGGCTGCATAAAAACCAGGTGTACTGCCAAACAGAGACTCCTGTATAGGGATGGGCGAATTTGACCCTTTTCATTTCGCCAAAAATTTGCTGCCGGTGAAATGTCGCCGACGCCCATTGAAGTCGTCGACTTTTTTGATGCACAACCCCATACAAGTCTATGGGCGTCATTTCCATGGCGAAACAAGGCGAAAAAAATCTCCCATCCCTACTCCCGTAGGCTGTCAGTCCATATGGGGGCTACCAATACTCAATCAGAGCCTTTATTTGGCACCCTCAGGGACTTTTTTCATGCTTGTGTTGCTCCCCAACTGTTCTTACATTTGAATGTGGTTCATGGGTAAAAATAGGTTTGGGACCCCTGATCTAGATAGTAAGAGCAGCCTGTGCTCCAACAAGGATTGATAGCAGAGACTAGCTCTACCCAAGGCTCTGCTTGCCTAAGTAGAGGAACTGCATTACTGACGTGGGATTCATGCATAATCTTCTCGCTGGTCCATGTCTGTATTATGGAAACCAGATCACATGATATATTGAAACCCTTGAAGGTTTATCTTAAACTTCTCTAAGCTGTCTCCACATGGTGTCACATCCTGCTGTCTCTGTTTTGAGACTATCTTGACTTTTACCGTTTTTTTGCTGCTACTTTGCCTCATCTGTCCATAAGTATTTACCCTGAGGATTGTCTTCCTTTATTTTATTTTTAGCATACAGCATAAGTAAGTTGTAGTTTCACTACACTTCCCCTTCATCACTTCCACATAGAGAAGGACCATCCTTGCGTGTTGGAGTCCAATTTAACCATCTCATAATCCATCTCAACCAAACTGGACATACAATAATATAATAAAAAGGGTATATGTGTGATTAAAGGATGCTTTTAAACAGAGCTAAATACATTGACAAACAGAGGAAAATAAACTTTGGACTGGAAACACTACAATCCTTAGGCTACGGATGTAGACATGTTGTGTGCCCACTCCAATGAAAATTGTATTTTAGTCAGAAGTAGCTTTGCAATTTCATGGCAATATGTTAGCAATTTAATCACTCCAGCGGAATTTTCTTCATGTTCATTGAAGATAAAGTATATTTTACTAATTGTGACTTCAATAGTCAAAATGCATTAAGGCCTGAGTGATACAATATGACTGTTAAAAACTGCTGCTTAATGCTATCTTCATGGCTAGACTGCGGTATAACATGATGTGGGGTTTCATCTTCTGCCTGCTTCATTTTTTTTAACAGAATTCTACAACTCCCGTATTAGAGCTGAGATCATGGAAATGATAAGCAGAACATATCAATAATAGCTGCCTTCATAGGGATGTTTTCTTCTGTATTTGGTTAAATAACAGTCAGTTTATGCAGAGTAATATGGATTTTCTGGTTTCTAGTGTTTACTAATAGACTGATGCACAAGGCAGATAAATTTGGGCAGTAAAAAACCCCCCCTCTTGTAAAATATAAGCATATTATAAGTTACCGAGGAGTTTCATAACCATATAAAAACACGAGTCCGAAGGCCGAGGTCATGGAACTCCGATGTAACTTCTAATATCCTCATATTTTGCAACTGGGGGTAATTTATTTATTATAATACACAAGTTTCAGTGAGTCATGTGACAGAAATGATATCAGAACTCACCGTTTATAACTGATGACATCAGAACTCACCGTTTATAAAGATATAATTTACAAATTATTCATGGCTTTTGTGTATTATAATGTATTACAGATACCAATAGCCAAATAGCCTACCAACAATCTCACACACTAAATACAAATAGTCAAATAAAATAAAACATGTAATTATATAATTAGGCCCACTAAATAAAATATGCTGTACGTTCCAGTTCATATGTATATTTATATCAAAACTCAGTAAATCCAATACATCAACATTTAAAGCACTCCTTGCATAGGAATTTATTTCCATCAGTTCAAATTGAAATTATCAAATTATCATTATTACCCTAATACAACAGAGGCCAGTAAATAAATAAATTGTGAGGCCATACAGTATTGGGGAAGAGACAAAAAAGGTAAAATGATGAATTATTTAAGGGGTATAAAATTGCTTGTACTGATGGCTTGTCTTGAAAATGTGTTCAGCCTCTTTTAATTAACAGAAAAATAAATGTTCATCTCCTGCCCGAGTGATAGTAAGCCCCACATTCCCTATCGGTTGGAATGGCATGTCCAGGCCCACTACCTCAGACACGGAGGCCCCTGCACAGACGTGACACGGGGGCTGATATACTAAGATATGTGCTATATTGCACCATTGCAGTGGCCCAAAACAACCAATCAGACCTGTGCTTTTGTTCTCTAAATACATATACACTAGTTGAAACTAACTGCTGACTAGTAGCTAGAGGCAACTTGCTTGTGCTTTTTAGTAACTATGCTCATAAATAAGCCCTCTGATGTGGTACCAAGTTATCATCAATGTTCCCACATCCCTATGATATACGTGCTGCAATAATGGTAACTATATGCCGTTATTAGCTAAAACAAAAAAGTGACATTAAGAAGACCTAAAAAAAACCTAGCTTAGGTATCAAATTTAGCCGCTTCAACATCTAACTCTCATTTTTCAATGGGATTTCATTATTTAAGCCCAGATGTAAAACATGTAGACTTCACTAAAGGCTGAAACTATTAGCAACTGGTCATAGCACTGAAAAAGCCAACTCGGATGATGTAAAATCTACCATCGGTCTCCTTATTATGAATGCTTTTGGGAGTAAATGTGATTTTTCTCTTTCTTAGTATTGTGCTCAGCTCCTACATCAGAAAAAGTAAAAAAAACATCAATAGTGCTTAACCCTTGCGTAGCTCCTGAAGCCCTTTTGTTCATATGGTTCCACTGAAAGAAGCATTCTGAGATTTGTATACTATTATTTTTTTTATTCTATCTGAGATTCAGACTGGAAGTATTCTAAGCTTTGCATTATTTACATAATAATTTGTTTATTGGGTGTTTGCAAAGCACACACAAATCAGTTTCTTGTATAATACATTATCAGAATCTGAAAAAGCCTGTGCACCGTCGGTGGGTTCCAACTCCTAACCTACTAGTTATTTTACTCAATTCCCTTTGCTGAAGTCAAACAAATGATTTTTTACTAAGTATTTTACAAAAACCTGCTGTCTGCTTGAAATAAATGACTTCCAATATAATAAGTCAGGATGCAGCTGTCACTGTTGCTAAGAGAGAAGGAAAGGCAATGCTTCGTATTTGGATCATATGCTAAAAATGAAACCACGTGAAAACGCTAATGCTAACAGCTAATGTATATTGTGTAAAAAAACTGTCAACAATATAATTTGACATTTATTTTCACAAGATGCATTTTAGATATTAAACCAGCTTGTGTGCATTCGTGTAACTGTTAAGAGTCTGATTAACATTTAAATACATTTCCCTGGGGCATACAAATGAATCCACTAAGTACAAACCCAGTATGAAGCTGAAAATATACACACCCATCTCACAATTTGAAAGATATATAAATATGGAAGCATTAGTGTAAATACAGAGCCATATGAATTAACATATCCAGAATGAGAGGAAAAGCAATGCACACTGTATGTTCTCTGCTGTCTCCATCCCAAGTCTGTGTGCCTTGTAAACCAGATACAGATCGGTGTGTATATATGTAAATAATCCCTCTGTGTGTTTTTTTAATTGCATGTAATACTATAATATCAATGCCTTCTATGCATAAACATCTGTCAAATAAGAGGATTTGGGTAAAAATCAATCCAGAGAGCATGAAACCATGAGTCCAGACTGTTCTGTATATAAGACCAGCCTGTCAAACTTAGAGGGTGTTTCCATGTAACTGCATCTCATAGAGTGAAAGCAAAATAAAGAGGCTAGCCAATGTGTATCAGATTGGTTTTTACATGTTTTTTTCTTTGCCTCTCATACAGTGTCGGACTGGCCCAGCAGAAAACTCCGGGTGGGCCCATGTATCAGTGGGCCCTCCTGCTTCTGAGTATTTGTAACAATTTCATGTTCATTCCCCAATTATGTGAGGAAACAAAGGGGCCAAATAGATGGAAAATAGAGTATATCACATAAAGAAAAAGTACTAAGAAAATAAAAAGGTTGAATGAGAAATGGAAGAAAATGAGCTTGGCCAATGGGCCCAATATTTCTGTGGGGCCCCTGGTAACCCAGTCCGACACTGTCTCACATATATTTCCTAAGCTGCATCTGGGTCTCCTGTGTATTCAGAGGGAATCCCATGCCACAAAGCACGTGGAACCCCTGTTTTACATGACATTTGCTTATTATAGGTACAAAAATGATTACAGTTCGGGATATTCCCTCGATCGTCTTCCATGCACAGCTACAGCGTCTTCTTTCCCCTCGCCCCGTTCTCCCAGCCATTCAGCTGCCTCTGGTGTTTTCCACCCACGCACTGCGGCCGGCGCATGCGCACCACCATCGTCTCTGGGAGTTTGGAAGAGCCGGTGATTCCGAGCTGGGGTAACCCCGGAAAGCGCCTCTGAGCTCATTAATAATCCCGCTCTCTCGGCAAAGACTGGTAGCTATCTTTAGCTTCGGAATATTAATAATGCAAGACCTGTAAGTAAATGGGGGGTACCGTGGATTTGTAGCCTGGCCGTGTAGTGGGAAATGACACAGGGATTCCCCCTTTCATTTCATCCACATAGAAACGCGAATTTATTGCAAGAGCAGCAGCTCCAGCGCGAGGGAACCTCTGAGGATTCCTGCTAAAGCTAATTTGCTTTTGGAATCCCCACAGATCCTTGTTTGTGTGCAGCGTTTGTACCGGGGAACGTGTATGTGCAGCAGTCACCGTGACAACAACATCAGGGGATCAATGCGCGGCGCATTGTAACTATGGAGTGAATGGGCAGCGCGAGGCTTCTATGCAGGGAGCTCTCCGAGGTGCTGAAATCCTCGCCGCTTCCTCCCCATTGATGCAGCGCATGAACAGCACTACGTGTGTCCCTATGGTAGTCTGCCCAAATGCATTGGGAATTCCCCACTTGCGCCGCCAGAGCATTTATTATTCGGTGCATATGTAAATCTCATTTTAAATAATATGATAAAGTGGGCAAAAAAAAAAAAAGTCAGCCTCATAATTAGCTTTTATTTCCTGAATAGATCTGATAACTATTCTGTTTTAACAGCCTTACACTGGTTTTACTGTTGTAAATAATTCAGTTTTTTTTGTTTTTTGTACATAACGCTTATAAAACAAACCACCTAGTATAACTAGGACCTTGCCTCAAATTATCTGTATTGTATTTTTCTCTACTCCAGTGAAATCTGAAGCTTTTTCTGATCGATGCTGGTAGCTTGATGAGATTCAGATAAACGGGGTGACTGAAACCCCAAATAATGGGATTTACAGGGTTTACAGCAAATATTTCTCACAGTCGAGAATGTTTCTTATTCTACTTGACGACAATATCATTTACTCCTATATCTTGAGTCTTCTTGTAACATAAACTCGCTGATAGATTATGTCATGCCAATGGCTATCAATAAGTAGGAACTGAAGCCACAGGACAAATGTGACACTGGGTCTGGCGCAATCAGGCATTTCCAGGGATTTTATATAGAAAGTCCTAGAGCTTTTTGCTACATTGAAGCAAAAATGCCAATCGTGGCTTAAAACGGCCGGTGTCACCTTGACTGTCTAGGATGAGTGCATTTCTGCAGGGCTGATTCTTTCGTTTGCCCAGCTAAATGCACACGTAGCGATTGTAAAACCAGCTAAATAAACCATGGCATTAAGATAATAATAATAAACTATTTAAAAAGGAAGATCCATCTTCTGCTGAGCCGTAAGTGTAAAGATGATGCATGAGTAGATTAGAGGTGCCAAAGTAATTTCGAAGTAACCAATCGATTTCTACCATGACACTAAAGACTTATATTAGCCGAACCGACCAAGGCTGTTGTGTACCTGCATCTCCTAACGCACGCACACCTAGTACAACACTAATTATATTACATGGACGCACTTCACCACTGGTCATACTTTGCTCTCTGCATGAAATGATTTAATGTGTCCTTTAAATTAACATTGATTGGCTGTAAGTGAAACAACAGATTCGCTACGCTTCTTTTTCTGGAGTGTTTTTCACAGTGAGAGCACAGAGATCAATGTTTCAGCACAACACAATCCGCAGCTACAGAGGCATCAGTCACTTCTCACTAACAGTTAGTTTGGTTTGGGGACTTGTCAGCTGCAAATCACCCACTTAGTCTTAAAGTGTAATTAGCAATGCAACTTTCTGAGATATGTTTTAACTACAGATATAGTTTAATAATTAGAATTATCGCAAAAACTGTAGTTAAACTGACAGCTCAATTTCACGTGGCAAAATCCAGTAAAGGGCAAGTCATATCACCACAAAAATCTTTGTTATATGCATTATACACTTTTTGCATATCCTTACAGGCACAGTAAATTTAAAAGAAAATACACTTTACCTGAATTTCCCTGGCGTGGTACACAATAATAAGACCAAGCAGGATAATCGTGGAAAGGCTTATAAGGCATTTTAGAGCTAATGAATACAGCGATCCCTGCAACAGAAATAGTTTGCGTCAGAATATTGAGAGTTTACTTTAAAGAAAATAAGTCAACCTGGGCAGCCTAAACTAAAGACTAACTGCACAGGCTGAGTGAGCTCTTACTTATAAGCCACAAGCTGGGATGAGGGAGGCTGAAGGTGTGCTTCTGTGCAATGGGAATACTAAACCAAAGCGATGGTGCACTTACTTAGCATCCCATTAGATTATCTGTTGACTAAAGTTGAGTCATGGCAAGGATGATGGAATCTTGTGAGTCACTAGTTAGAATGGAGGGGTGGGCACCTGAACGACGGGGTGGCAAACTCAGTACATGAGGTCTTGTTGAGGCAGATTCATGTACATTAGAACAGACTAAAATTAACAAAATGCCCCCAAACTATTTATTGTTTGCAGCACTTGAAGGTGTAGCTGTTGTTCGTCTAGAGCTCCCAGCATTCCACACTGCCACCGGCTACTTCTACTTAAGCAACAGTTAAAATACATTTCTTGAATTAATATATCCTAATTTCACGAGTCTAGGGAGATGCTAGCTTCAGTAGCAAATGTTAGAAAAGAGAGCTGAAAGTTTATGCAAAGACTTGGAGAAGGGACATAGTATCGCTACCAGTGGTAGTAATGTAAATAATAAGGCTGATGAATATACTGGCATGCATTACATATTGTATTCTCTAAACTGTTCTCAAAGCAGTAGCTGTAGAATACTAAGCAGCCTCCACCTGTGGCTCACCAGCCGTTCTTGAACTACAGCTCCCAGGTTCTCAACTGGAAGTTGTACAGCAGTTCATCAACAGCTGGAGCATTACGGGTTGAGGATCCCTGCAGACATCTAACCATCTTACCCATGCTGCAGCCGACGTTTCGACCCAACAGAGAAGCCTGATTACTATGTTACCTTGTCATAGGCTCCCCACGAGAGCTCGGTTTCTATCACCATCACCACGATGCCAAACATCCCAAAGATAAGCGCATAGTCGCTCAGTCGTTTCCTTTTCTCGAACAGAGCCCTCCGGTGGCCCAGCTTGTAGCCAATGTTCTGGTTCTTCTTCTTCCCAGACTTAGACCCGCTGTTCTGCTGCCCATCTGACCGATCGCCGGAGCCATACGGGGCCAGACTGTTGGAGTTGTGCTCGGGCTTGGACACCACTATCTCCGGAGCGGCGCTGCCGCTAGACACCGGCTGTAAGGGCTGCGACTCAGAGTCGAGTTCGTGCAGGTTCCTCCGGGACGCGCTCAGGTTGCTGAGGGGTCGCATGACCCCGCCGTTGTACCTGCAGCTGCTCATGGCTATTTCAGTGAAAGCGTTACTCTCCCGGCGCTGGCTGCTGCTGCTCGGACTCGCCTGCTGTCGGCTGTGGCACTGGTGGTACTGGGACTGGTACTGACACTGGTACTGAGACTGGTACTGGGGGTGTCGGGACGAACTGGCATGGCTGGAAGGAGTGAGCTCATTGACGTTCAGCTGGCTGCCCTGCCTGGAGGAGCCGGACGAGAGTGGAGAGGAGCCGGTGCGGAAAGCGCCGGCAATAGGGGAAGAAGTGCGGAGAAGAGGCAGATTATCCCCGTGGAAGGAGCAGCTGTTGCACTGCACACAAGGACCGTCCGCTTGGAACAGGAGCTGCTCGTCCGGGCTCTGGCAGTGCAGGTGCTGCGGCCGGGGGAGACTGTGCTGCTGCTCTGGGGAGAAGCCGCGCTGGAACTGCAGCGATGTGTCCATGTCAGATCTGTTAAAGCTGCAGGAGTCTTGCCAGGCACTGAGCCCAGCGTAATGCGCGCTGCTAGGGAAGGCGAAGCCATCAACCCGAGAGGAAGGGGCCATGTCGGCACCCGTAGAATCCAGGCAGCGCGTCCGATTGGTCGGGCGGACCAAAACAACTGGCATGACGTCAGCGCTTGGGCAGGGAGAAGCGGAGTGCCTCAGTGAGAGAGAGATAGAGAGAGAGAGTAGCGGTGCTGACAGGCTGCTGTGGCGGGAGGAGGGTTACTGGGGACAGGGGATTCCCCCAGCATTTCCCGGGCACTCTGCCTGCTCGTCTGCCCCCACCTCCGGAATCCCTGGGGACGGGAGATCCTTCAGACTGCTCAGCGCTGCCATGGGACCAAGCCTGTTGCCCGGAGGGGATTCCATGCATTCAGGTCGGATTAGAGTAAATGCAGCGGCGCCATGGAAGTGGGCAGGAAAGGGGAGCGACTGTTTGATACTGGGTGACTGGCTGGAGGCTTCATTGTCCGGGAGATGTTTATCAGAGTCTGTTGGCTGCCCGTGGCCTCTTGATCAGGAGACTTGCTCGAGCCTTCATGTCTGCTCTGGTGTCGCTAGTACAGCTGCAGCCCAGGTCACTGCATTAGAAGGAGAGGTTCGGTGCTGCCCAGGACACAGGCCGCGTGTACATCTGATGTCTAATGTCAGTCCTTGCTAATCAGTCTTACAGGTTATTATTTGGTGCAAGAGTTGCTCTTGTGTGTGATCCTGCTGGAAGTCATACACACTGCTGCCAAATCCAATGCTGGGCCTTCACCATTTCCAACCTCATCTTTCTCTTCTCATAATCCCATTGGCAGCCGGAGACAGAGGCACCTGCAAGAAACCCACCATAATTGTGTTATAGTATCAGCAACAGAACAGAATGCAAAGTCTAGCAACTAACAGACCAGTTAGACAGGTGTAACCTGTGCCCCTGCAATTGTTGAACTGCAACTCCTACATTCATCTCTTTCATTCCTCTGGATAGGGGCTTCATTACAACTTTGTCTTAAATTAATTGTTTCAGCACTTATTTAGTTAGTGATGTGCGCAAAATGAACTTGTGTATGTTTTTATTAAGTGCTACATCATCTTTTTGTTTTGTTTTTTGCTAAATAAATACATTACAGAAGCTTCTAAATATAAAAGTCTAAGAATATCTTTATTCAGTAGACATAGTAAAAAAAAATGGAACATACTGACCCTCCAATAATCCAATAATCATACCCTCCGGTACTTAGTCATAAGTGTCTTCTGCTGTCCTCAATATGTGTGTGAGCAAGCACTGCTTAAAGGGCAAATCAATCCCAAAATAAAAATTTGCCTAATACAAGAAAACATAATTCAAAGCAACTTTCCAATTTAACATTTCATAACAATTTGCAGTACTTTTAGGGGCAGATTTATCAAGGGTCAAAGAGAATTCAAGGGAATTTTCAAAGTAAAAAAATTCGAAGTAATTTTTTGGAGACTTCGACCATCGAATAGGATACTACGACTTTGAATTTACTTCAAATTCGATTCGAAGTAAAATAGTTATAATATTCGAATATTTGATAACTGAAGTACTGTCTCTTTAAAAAAACTTCGACTTCAATACGTCACCAAATTAAACCTGCCGAAGTGCTATGTTATCCTATGGGGACCTTCTAGACTATTTTTCTAAGTCTTCACACATCGAAGTAAAATCGTTCGATCGTACGCTAAAATTGTTCGAATCGTTCAACGGCCAAAATCTGTGAAAAATATTTCAACTTCGATATTGAAGTATTTTAATTAGAGGGTCGAATTTCTAAGTATTTATCACTTCGAAATTCGACCATTGATAAATCTGCCCCTTAAAGTGATTTGCAAAAACACTTGCTTTTGAAAGCAGAATTTACTAAACACCTGGATGTTACTTCTTAAATGTTGCAGAAGTCTTCGTTCCCCAGCAAAGACAGGTCTGTAATCAACTGCCTTGTCTTGTTCAACAGTCTGAGCCACCAAGGCAGAAACTAGAAAGGGATAAACACTGCTTTCAATAGCATAACATATACAAATAACTTAAAAAACATAGACAAATCGTAATGAATGTATGTTGCAAAGTTGCTTAGAATTATGTTTTCTTTTATTAGGCCAAAATTATTTTGGGGGTTGACATTACCTTTAAAAGGAACAGTGTATACAAGTCTGAACTCACAAGACTGTTAAAGAAAGCAATGTTATGTATAAATGGATAAATATCAGTGCTCCCTCTACAACAGTGAGCCTTTATCAGTACAGATCTTTTTAAGAGTTCACTGTTCTAAATGAAAGATTATTTTACATGTAATGTATATTGTAATTTAATGAGTCCAGTGAGTAAATAAACCTTTTCTTTTTGTACCTTATTTACAGGCTTTTGCTTAGCACCCAGGGGATGTTAGCCTTCTTCTATGGGTCAATTCTTTACATATGGAGTGAAAGCTAATGGGCAGTCATGGAACACCTGCAACTTTGTCTTATGGAAGTGTTTTTTTTATTATATAGATTTTACCCCCTTGCTTTATAGCAAGACTCCCCCTGGATACTAACTATATGTTGAAAGATAACTTTGATGTTGACAGTGGATTAAAATTGGCATAAAACACTTACTTGAACTAATTATATATATATGTATATATATATATATATATATATATATATATATATTTATAAAATTATAGAGAATTATTTATGTCATCACGCAGAGGCTATTTACAAACTCAGTGTGGCTACAAGAATTGAGATCATATCTGTCGGCAGAACAGTATTAATCAGAGTCCCAGTAATGGTGTGCATGGTCAGAAAAAGATACATGCTAGTATGGTCCTGCATACATCCAATAAAATGTTACTGTTTTGTTTTTTACAATTTGTCATTTGTATAAAATGCAAGTTAAAAATAAATTAGTTCTGTTTTTCCCCTTCTCATGTTTCCCAGTAGCAGCTCAGTAGTCAGGTTGCTGAATCGCTAAACTGTTACAGTTGGATACAGTACTGGAAACATTTCTCAGCAGCTTTAGCCTCTAATGAGCATGTTCCTCAAGCTTTACTAAAGTCTGTCACAGAGGCTTTCACAGAGCAACTGTTACAACCGACATATTAGTTGTTGCTATTTTTTTTCTGATGCTGCTGAGAAATGTATGGGATACTCCAAAACTAAGTTCCTGCATGACCCGCTATTTCATATGCCTTTTCTAGTTTAATTTGCATGCATTGGAATGGAAGGGTCTTCGCTTTGCTGAAACACCCCAATGGAGAATAGTGAGAAACCTTATGAATGGGAAGCATAGTTTCAGTTGTAGTTATCTTAAAGGGGTGGTTCACCTTTACTATTAACCTTTAGTTTGTTATAGAATGGTCAATTCTAAGCAACATTTCAGTTGGTCTTCATTGTGTATTTTTATTGTTTTTTTCATTCTTTGCCTTCTTCTTTCCAACTTTCAAATTGGGGTCACTGACCCCATCTAAAAAAACAAATGCACTGTAAAGCAAGGAATTAATTGTTACAGCTACTTTTGATTACTCATCTTTTTACATGTCCACAAAATATTTTGGTGGCAAAGACACACATCGAAGACTGGAATTGTTAAAACACTTGAAAGAGAGAACTATTGGACAGCTTAAATGGTTGTGGGGTTTAATAGCCCACAGAATTCTACACAATGAGATCTGGGTCAGGTCTAGACACACAAATACAGAATCAGATATACTAAATATCAGATATACTAAAAACACACACAAGTGCACTTTGGCAGTAACACAACACAAGACATTAGCAGATTAGGACGATTCAGGAGTTTTTACTGATAATAAACTTTAATTCTATTACCTTATTCCAGGCCTGTTGCTGCCTGCAGAAACTGCTCATCTTCCCCTCAGTCTAAGGGTGGCCATACACGGGCCGATAAAAGCTGCCGACAGACCGAGTCGGCAGCTTATTGGCCCGTGTATGGGGGCCCCCGACAGGCTTCCCCGATCGAGATCTGGCCGAAAGTCGGCCAGATCTCGATCGGATGGGATTGAAAATCCCGTCGGATCGCGGCCGCATCTGTTCGTTGATGCGGTCCCGCAATCCGACCGCCCGTTTGTGTTCGCTAGGATCCGATCGTTGGGCCCTAGGGCCCACGATCAGATCAGCCCGATATTGCCCACTTCAAGGTGGGCATATCGGAGGGAGATCCGCTCGTTTGGCGACATCGCCGAACGAGCGGATCTCTCCATGTATGGGACCTTAAGTCCCAGTCGCCAAACGAGCGGATCTCTCAATGTATGGGGACCTTAAGTCCCAGTAGAGCTGCACAGGGATTGGCTAGGCTGCAGATAGGGTCACCACCTGGCAGATATTTTACCGGCCTGGCTGGTAAAAATTATGGCTGATCCCAATGTTATTAATAGGGAAAATAGATAAATATATAGGAAGGCCGGTATTTTTTTCCAGAAAAGGTGGCAATCCTAACTGCAGAGTGAATCCTTCCGGTCTGTCCAATCGTGTACAGCTGCACAGTGATTGGCACGTGTTCAGCTTTACCGGAACTTAGACACTGAGATTGTATCTACAGGCAACAGGCTTCAAACAGCTTCAGTTCAGGTCAGAAACTCACAAGGGAGGCAAGTGCCATGCCTTGCCCCTATTTGTGGACGCCCATGCTGTAGTGAAATAGTTGTATAGAAAAATATGAGAAGCATCTGTTTGATTATACTTATGGCTCCTAAAATGTTAACTTTCTTGCAAACCAAGCTGCACTCAAAAATTGCATCTTACAGTAAATGCTTATTTTAACTGTCTTTCTAATTGCAAATAATCCAAATTAATCATTTTCATAATAGTTGCAATGAAATTTATTTTTAAAATGTTAGCTTTTGTGAGTGCACAACTCTTGTTTGCTATCTGATAAACTCAGAACAAGTACGAATAATGCAAACCAATTCATGTCAAAAAAATTAATTGTGTAGTAACCTGCAGTGCAGTTTTATTTTGGCTCAGAGAAGTTGTGCATGAAAGGGCATAGTGTGATTGCAATACCTCTTTAATGAGAGGACTAAAGGGAGCAGAGTATCTTAATATTCCGTAGCCACATTGCTTATGAATTATTAGTTAACAAAAAAAGAATGAACAAATCATGTGCTGATTTTCTCTTAACAAATTGTATTTTCTGTTGACTAAACAGTGCACCCCTTCCTACAGTACCACTGACTGAAACAAAATAACTGTCATTAAGTAATTGAATTTCTGACCTGGATTCAATTTCCTGAAATCCTACTCTCCGTCACCTTTAAAGCTGGTGCTCAGACGCCTCTGTCCATTTTACAGCTGCAGCTGAATAATTTATTTTAGCAGAACCCACGAAGAATGCAGTATATGAAGCAGGTAAAGTCTGCTCACATCAAACTGAATAGACAATACTAATATATCAGTTACGATTAACAGTATTACAAATGCAGCTGTCAGCTTTAAGTTGACCAAGCAATGCACAAAGCAAAAGCTAAGAGCTTTGTGCATTGCATGTGTATTCGGATTTGGAATATTGCTTTGTTTACCAATATTCGGCTTATGCCATCTACCTACAGCACTTCAGATGGATCAGAATATGTACTGATTTATAATGATTGTTATGTAATTGCATATAAAGCTGTACTATATCAGGCTGGCAAAGATAATAATATACTGTATAGTAGCAGTGTCGGACTGGCCCACCAGGATACCAGGAAAAGTCCCGGTGGGCCCAGGTGTCAGTGGGCCCTCCTGCTTCAAATCATGTAACAATTTCATGTTCATTCCTTAATTCTTCATGGAAACAAAGGGCCAAAGAAAAGTACTAAGAAAATAAAAATGTTGAGTGAGAAGTAGAAGAAAATTAGCTTGAAGAATGGGCCCATGGGCTAAGGTTTTCTGGTGGGCCCCTGGCATCCCAGTCCGACACTGTATAGTAGGAATGCACCAAATCCAGGATTCGGTTCGGTATTCAGGATTCCGCCATTTTCAGCAGTATTCGGATTCAGCTAAATCCGTGTGCCTGGCCGAACCCAATCCGAATTCTTAAAATCGTGTGACTTTTTGTCACGAAACAAGGAAGTAAAGAAATTTCACTTTTTTGCTTCCCTTCGCTGATTTGCATATGCAAAAGAGGGTTCTAATTCGTTTCGGTATTCAGCTGAATCTTTCACAAAGGATTCAGGGGTTCAGCCAAATCGAAAATAGTGCATTCGTTGCATGCCTAATATATAGTTCTACATCTGAGCAGGAACACCAAGCTGTCATTGTGTATATGACTTTTTTTAGTTTCATAGTTTGTACTGTGCCTGCATTTGTGTTATTTGTTCTTGTTGCTTGCATGAATTAACAATTGTCTCTTGCTGTAGCAGCAAAGAATCCCACAGTTAAACACAAGAGGTCCTGCTAGCTCAAGTCATTTGTACAGTCATCTGTAGTGCGAATCTGTGACAGCCTACGCGGCTGCTGCTGCTGCTTGTGTCAATCACTTTGACAGGTTTTAGTCAATAGCAATGCAGCTTGATGCCAAATGTGTGCACACACTGGGACACTCCGAACACAAGATGTTTTTTTTTTAGAGCTGAAAGTAGAAATTATAGTCCATATTTACAGTTCTACAAACTCTATTTTGTTTTAGCTGTATGTTTTTCTTTTAATTAACATTTCATAAAACTTGCAGTATTATAGATTTAACATAAAAGGCAAGGCTTGCAAGAATGCCAGTCAAATTAACTTTACACTATATATTTATTCAATATATCCGATGGTTTAAAAGTTCTTTTTCTGGTTACAGCTTCTGCTACATTCTGAGTCAGATTCACAAGAGCTGGAGAATTAAAATGGGCCGTCAGATGCTGCTTTCAGTAGCAAACCACTCTAAAACCAATGAACATTTCTAATATAGTGTATTAGATAGTTGCTTTGAATAACTTCATTTCATTAGGGGAAAAAATATTATTGGGTTTATATACCATTTAAAAGATATGTTTTGCGTGTTTTTATCAATCATTTTTTTTACAAATAATCTTTCACCGTTTGCCCCTCATGAATACAGTGCAGCCAAATGCATCCAGTGTTGTATTCACATAGATATCACATGTCTTAATGCTCCTTTTAGATGACAAAATTGAGAAAACCATGGCAAAAATTCCTAGCTGTGTAAGTAACACACAAAATTATTCTGAATCTGCCTTAGTGGTACCAGATAGTCGGTTTGACTGGGTTGACAGTAGCTCTGGGTCACATGTGAAGTGCAGTACTGTAAATTCTACAGTAAATTAAGCATTTTTCTTTAAGGTAATTTTTGTTCAAAGTGCAGCATATTATGAATAAATACATTTCTTTTAATATACTGCAGGGGACTACTAAGATCTGTATGAGTTTTAGGTATGGAACCTATGCACTTGCAGGGAGTAGGGCAAGCAGGACAGCCAAAATACACCTTTTATACACCATAAGCCATATGATTAGGTTAGTATAATATATAATATATATTTTATATTTCATAATAATTTACGATTTCCCATGCAGTATGCAAATTGCAAAAAAAAAGTTGCAATCAGCCACAGGCTATTCACACCGTGTACTTCATTTCAGACCTGTGGACTGCATAAGGCAGCATTTTATTCAAAAGAGGCAGCCAGTGGCACCATGGAGGCGTGCATTAAGGGGCATGCTCTTGCCCTTGGCATCCTGTTAATTTTTAAACAGATCTGTGTTTTATCCATGGCAGGATTCTGCACTAGATGGCAATTTTCAGTTTTATACAACAAATGCAAACCAACAAACTCAAGTTAATTGGTCCACTGGAAGTCGAAATCCCTATGAAACATACATCAGCCACTTTTAGTGCAATTCAGTCTAGTAACTACCAATATTAAATTCTCCAAAGTGCTCTTCCAAGGTGTACCAGCATGGCTTTGACTTTGTGGACAGAGAATCAGTTCGCACACCTAATACTGGCTTTTACTGAACTTTGATGTGCCTCATAAAGCATTCAGGTAGAGATATTCCTTCCCTCCGGGGGGGGGGGGCTAATTTGAATGTGTAAAATTCATGTTATGTTAATAAACTCAATGTTAACCTTTCAGTTAAACAATATAACATAATAATTATCCAAATTACAATCTCTAGTAATTCCAAAATAATAAAATATTATTTTCTATGCAGGATCCCACAAGAAGCCTGGTTTAGTCTTACTGCAAACCTGTCTTCAAAAAATCTCAAAATAATTACGTGGTAAAATAAATAAGGCAGCAAGTGCCAACAATTGTCTCTGTATCCATGGTGAATTATATACTTCAATGTGGTCTTCATGAGTGATATTGTTCTATAACCGTGCTGTGCCAAACAACCTTAAAGGGGAACTCTAGCTTCAAAACAAAATTTGATAAAGAGGCCCACATAACACAGAAACGCCTAATATACCCATCACAGTTACCTGTTTCTTCAAAAAATTATGAATAAATGCAACTTTTTATGCTGAAAACCAGCTGTTTAACAGTTCTTCTCTTTCTGTATCATTTGAAATCCTGGCAGGGAAGGAGGGACTAAACAAAGATGTTACAATTGTGACTACTACAGACAGCATGCAGGAACTACATAACCCACAATGCATTGCAGTGTGATGTTCCTTTTCTTATTTGAATCATGTGTGCAGGGAATTTTGGGGTTTGGAGGATGCAGGCTAAGAACAGATGGCTGCTGATACAAAGTAACATCAGTCAGTCAGCTCAGCAAAGTAGTCAGACAAATCAGCAGGAGAGCAGGGGGCAAGATTTAGGGAACTGTTCCAAACCATTAAAAGTCATGAAAAGTCTACATATTTTTTAATTGATGTTTATTGCGAAGTTGCTTGAAATTATATATCATTCATGGTGATTGCTATTTCACTATGTTGCTGAGAGCTTTCTATTATTGCTCTGACTTTAATGTTTAATGTTTCACAGTCTTTGCCTTCCTGTTTCATTTGATATAAAAGATTGCTTTTGCATTGGATTGTTATCTCTGCTTGAATAAGATTTTATGAATTTGCACATGGACATTGATTATTTAACATTTGACATGAATACAATTTCTTAATTCAAATATTATTATCTGTGAATTATTCTTATTGTATAATACATTGTAGTTTAGTAGGCTGGCCAGCCACTTAAGATTTACAGTATATCGGCCAAATCGGACGATTTTTCAGCAGGATTTGGCGAATCTAAGAGCCTGGCCAAACCGAATCCAAAACCTTAAAATCAGTTGACTGTACTGAATCTTAATGTAGACAGTGACCATTAAAGATATTTAGAGTTTTATTTTTAAACATTTTAAACTTTTTGTTATATTCCTTTCTGATGGTTAGCAACTTGGCATTTCAGTGTTAGAACCAAGGCTAAATAATGAAGTACCTAAACAGAAATATGTTCAAAGCACAATCAAACCTCAAACTTCTTGGTTGCAGAATAGCAAGTTGCTAACAAACTACAATAAACAAATAAATAAATGCCAAGTATTGGCTCAAATCACCATGGTTTTTGCTGCACACAGGCAGATAGGCACAATTTGCATCCTCTATGTAGGTGGCCACACGTGGGTGTAAAGTAGATGTATCCTTGCACCCACTATGGTGTGTCTTTCGACAGACAGGAAGGGGTGTCTGGAGCATCTGGAGCCATGTACTTTTTGCAGTTTCTTCAAGTTAACTTTTAGTAAGTTATAGAAATGTTTCAGTTGGTCTTCTTTATTTTTTTTTTTTTATAGTTTTGGAATTATTTGGCTTTTTCTTTTGACTCTTTCCAGTTTTCAAATGGGGGTCAAAGAAACAATACTCTGTAAGGCTACACATTAATTGTTATTGCTCATTTTTATTACTAATCTTTCTATTCAGGCCTCTCCTGTTCATATTCCAGTCTCCTATTCAAATCAATGCATGGTTGCTAGGGTAATTAGGACCCTAGCAACCAGATGGCTTAAATTGCAAACTGGAGAGCTGCTGAATAACTCAAGACCCACAAATAACAAATTGTCTCAGAATATCACTCTGTATATCATACTAAAAGGTAACTTAAAGGTGAACAACCCCTTTAAGACAAGTAGTAAGTTCAAGGCTACCTTGTGCTCTTGAGTTTTGTGCTGTGTTCAAGCAATGGCACAACCTCTTCATGGGCATGGGGCACACTTGTAATGCACTGGTGGTGGTTGCTTAATGTATTGAGCTTTATTTACTTTGGCAGTGCTTGTAACTTCAGATATGGGACCTGTTATCCAGAATGCTCAGGACCTGGGGTTTTACGTATAACAGATCATTCTGTAATTTGGATTTTCATACCTTAATTCTACTAGAAAATCATGTAAACATTAAATTAACCCAGTAGGCTGGTTTTGCTTCCAATAAGGTTTCTTTGGGGCAGATTCACTAAAGTGCGAAGTGGCTGACACTAACGACATTTTGCCAGAAATCTCATTCGCAGGGACATCGCCAATTCACTAACAGGCATAGAGGACAATTCGCTAGTGAACGATACCGTCGCTAGTGTTCGTTCTCAACCTATTGCCAGGCGACTTTTCGCTCTGGCGAACGAATGTTACTCCGCAAAATCATTTAGACGTGAATTTTACTGAACGTTACCTCTTTCGCCAGAGTTTACTTCGCCACCTCAGACCAGGGAAACTGATAAAATGAAGCAACATCTTCCTCAATCTTATGTCAGTGACATCATATCCTGTATGCCAGAAATGCATTAAAGTTGTAAAAAAACGCTGGCGTCTTTTCTTTTTTAAAGCGGGATTGCCTTCAAAAGTCCAAACTATTAAAGATTTAAGATTTTAAACTAATTTGAGGGGCATGCCACATTTGTTTAAAAGTGGGCTCATGTCTAGGGCATTAGAGGATCTCTTCTGTCTTTATTATAGCTCATTGTACATGTGTTTGAAAAAGCGGCCACTTCAAGTATTTGCACCAAAATTTACTAATAAAAACATCCATACCACTTTTAGGTACCCCCGCCCCATTCAAATTGTCCTAAGCTTAAGAGTGCTAGTGAAGTTTCCCTTGGCAGAAGTGAACGCTAGCGAAATGCTCGCCCAGTAACACTATAGAAAATTAGTGTAGTGGTAACGAATTTGCGCCTGGAGAAGTGGTGCGAAGTGTGGTGAGTTGGTTGCTGGCAAAAATCCTTTAGTGAATTTGCCCCATTATGTCTTAGTTTGGATCAAGTACAAGGTGCAGTTTTATTATCACAGAGAAAAAGGAAAGCTTTTAAAAAAAAATTGGATGATTTGGATAAAATGGAGTTTATGGGAGACGGCCTTTCCGTAATTCTGAGCTTTTTTTGATAACGGGTTTTCGGATAACTGATCCAAACCTGCACCATTTAATAGGTTGCTAAAACTTTTATTTTAAAGAAAAACTTTCCCATGAATTAGTGCTCCAGCTTTCACTGTACCATGGATATTGTAAAACAGACTTTAGGACCAGTAGCTACTGGGAAACCAGGAGAATAAAGGATACAGTGGGGTCCTCCTGACTAATAAGAAATGTATATTATTATATTAATATTATTATATACTGTATGTTTAAAAGATCATCTTGGTTCTGGGCCCTTAAAAGGTTTTATGTAGCCTATCAAATTGTAGCTACAGCGCTGTAACATACAAGGGTTTGGCAATCATTTGGTGCACTAGATGTTATTTAAGCACTAGTTAGTATCATCCTTCTATAATCTCATCTGATGCAATGATACTGAGAAATATTTTCCATAAAGAACCTATGCCATACAACTTGAATTATATTTATACATGTGCAACTATGTTTGTTTGTGGGGTTTTATTGACTTTTTTCATCTGGTGTGGTATAGATAAGCAGGGCCGGAACTAGGGGTAGGCAGAGTAGGCACGTGCCCTCTCTCCTTGCCATTTCGCGCTTCCGTGCACTCGTTGAAGTGTGTGAGCATCAATTCACGCATGCGCGCGTGCGAGTGCACTAGCGTTGATTTGCGCATGCACACTCCCAGCCGGCGCCATGACCAGCCAGGTTGCCTAGGGCGCCTGGCGGGTCTGGCCTGGCTCTGCAGATAAGATTTATACTTTGTGAAATATGTTGACACTTTCTAAATATGTGATTATGATAACATTACAGCCTGCAATGACCGCTCCTTTTATTATATTAGCTATAATGTTAGTTATAACGTAATACATTATTGTTAGTTATAATCCATCTACGTAATTGCATGAAAAGTGCAGTTATCCATAGAACCATAGCTAAACTCCTCACCTTAACACTAGGGGGCCCATTAACTTTGCTCGAGTGAAGGAATAGAATAAAAAAAACTTTGAATTTCGAATGTTTTTTTTGGCTACTTCGACCATCGAATTGGCTAATTCAACCTTCGACTAAAAATCGTTCAAATATACCATTCGATAATCGAAGTACTGTCTCTTTAAAAAAAACTTCGACCCCCTACTTCGCCACCTAAAACCTACCGAGGTGCAATGTTAGCCTATGGGGAAGGTCCCCATAGGCTTTCTAACAATTTTTTGGTCGAAGAAAAATCGTTTGTTCGATGGATTAAAATCCTATCCAACGTTCGATCTAACTATTTGTGGTAAATCCTTCGACTTCGATATTCAAAGTCGAAGGATTTACATTCGGCAGTCGAATATTGAGGGTTAATTAACCCTCGATATTTGACCATATGTAAATCTGCCCCCAAATATCCAACGTTTGGACCATTTATGATGCATCTCGCAGGTTGCATCAATGTCAGGTTTTTTGCAAGTTTTTCTAATGACCCCTCATCTGAAAAAGTCTTGGCCTTGAGCTATTTAGATCCCTCCTAATACTTGTATATATTAGTAATTGTAATATCGAGCAAAATACATCTAAACCCAGTCTTGCTATAAATATATGATATAATGGCCACGTGAATCTTGAATACAGTCTAAAGCTAATGTAAATACTTTGTGTTTTTATTCTAATGTATAATAATAATGACAAAAGTTACGTTTTACCATCAAGTTTCTGCACAATTTCCCAGAATTATTCAAGTAGCATAACTTATATACACCTGCCTTTGCACAGTCGCATTTTTCTTGTGTAGCTGTCATTTTTTTGTATTTAATCCGGATTTCCATTTTAACATCAAATGAATAAGCTGCTTCAGAAACTTTATATTAATTAAAGAGTTGAATATATAATATGTAATTCTTTCCAGGCTGCTGAAACTGATTATGAAATATTCTCCATAAAGTACTTAGTGTGCTGCTAATAAAATATTCATTATACCTCTTAAACGTAAGTCAAGAAGGTGATACTTTTGGGAATATAGAATAATTATCCATGAGAATTCTATATAGATGACAACAGATCATAGAAATATATATGATGCCTCTTTAACCTAATTACAGTGGGTGCGTCATTCAGGAATCTAGGGCAAAGAAACACCCCCCTTATTAAAGCCACACAAGTCTTGCCTCTCTGGGTGACTTTGTTATGCAGGCTACATAAACAAGAGTAATCATTCACTGTAATTTAATTCTGTTTACCTACCGGGGAAAAAAAATCTACTGCATCATATCATCAGATTTTTACAAATTGTAACTCTCAAGGTAATGGATTCTATAAAATTGATGTGGCTAATTTCGATATAAATTGTTCGTCTATACTCAAGTATTCTCATTATGCACAGAGTGAATTATTCAGCACCCTATCTTGAGAGCACAAACCATCAGCTGGGAAATAAACCATATCTGAAACTCGAAACAAGAGCCCCTTTATGAAACAGCATCGAATATCTACTCTTTACATTTATCAGGATCTATTTTTACTAGGTGAGGCTTTATTAGAGCATGTACTTGAAGCATTTCTTAATCAACTAATATTCTGTTTTCCAATAATTCCATTGATATGGTCATAAGAAAAAAGGCTAGAATCTCTATCAAAAAGCTAACATGATTTGGACCACAGTGCATGGCAGATTCAGGCTTCTTATATTTGAATATTGTGGCTGCTTTCAACTCCTAGCAAAACTTTTGGTGTTGATTTAGAGGTATATGGGGAAAATGCTGTGTACCAAGGTCTTAAAAAAATCTCAATTTACTTATAAATATGGTCATGGGCCATTTTCTTTCTCACTCTAGGAGATTATGCCATAGCTACAGCACCAGGGCATGATATGCGTTTATGAAATTGTGCATGAATCATCATCAGCATCATTTATTTATATAGCCCTGTTCCACAGTGCATTACATTAAATTATAGCAGGTCTTACAATTTTCTTAACAAATAAGGTTTAGAAAATAAAACTTGGAAAGCTCTGAGAAGTGCCAAATTCGTATTCATTGTATATATTCATTGTATACTTAGGGGCACATTTACTATGGGTCGAATATCGAGGGTTAATTAACCCTCGATATTCGACCGTCAAAGTAAAATCCTTTGACTTCGAATATCGAAGTCGAAGGATTTACCCCAATTCTTGCGATCGTACGATCGAAGGAAAAATCGTTTGATCGAACTATTAAAACCTTCGAATCGAACGATTCGAAAGATTTTAATCCATCGATCGAACGATTTTCCTTCGATCCCAAATTGGCTAGAAAGCCTATGGGGACCTTCCTCATAGGCTAACATTGATGTTCGGTAGGTTTTAGGTGGCGAAGTAGGTGGTCGAAGTTTTTTTTAAAGAGACAGTACTTCGACTATCGAATGGTTGAATAGTCTAACGATTTTTAGTTCGAATCGTTCAATTCGAAGTCGTAGTCGAATGTCAAAGTAGCCAATTCGATGGTCGAAGTAGCCAAAAAAATACTTCGAAATTCAAAGTATTTTTTATTCTATTCCTTCACTCGAGCTAAGTAAATGTGCCCCTTATTGTATATATAATACTGGTATGGGATCTGTTATCTTGAAACCTGTTATTCAGAAAGCTCTGCATTATGGGAAGGCAGTCTCCCATAAATTTAATAAAATTATTGCGATTTTTAAAATTGATTTTCTTTTTCTCTGTAATAAAACCGTACCTTTGACTTGATCCAACCTAAGATATAATTAATCCTTATTAGAGGCAAAACAATCCCATTATGTTTATTTAAAGTTTACATTAATATTAAATAGGCAATGCATGGAGATCAAAAATTACAGAAAAATCCCTTATCAGGCAAACCCCAGGTCCCAAGCATTCTAGATAACAGGTCCGATACCCGTATAGAAAAAACTAGTAAAGCAGCACGCACAGGTCTTTTAAACTCCATGCTTGATTGGACAGAACATCTTTTTCAATGTCACCAGATATCACAAATCAATATATAACCCAGTATTGGTTGTTCCCCGATGACGTCAATGCCCCAAATCAACAAACCAGCAACATATAAAACATAAAGAAACCACAGCGCGTGGGTGAGACGTGCAAACAGATTGATGTCGGAACATATAATACAGTTCCAAACCACATATGACGGATGCCAGCTCAGTCTACAGTGTTTAATAAGAGATTCAGATGAATAACAATTCATTAAATTTGTATTGCTATTTATAGATCATCAGCCCCAAAGTGCCTTCTCTTCTCTTTCTTTACCAACATTTTTAAAATCTGCCCTGTAATGGTAATTCTTATGAATTAGTCATTCTAATGAATAAGTCAAGAATCAAGATTCAACTGATGTATGAAACAATGCTTCTTTGTTTTCAAAAATCCAATTTTCGGGTTCCACTTCTGATTACTTTGTAAGATTTTAAAGTATATGTCCACCTTGACTGCTTGTTTACCAGAAATTAGATTTTGCTACCTCATCTGCAAAATAAAGGTCACCATCTCTGCTATTCAAGTGATGGACAGGTATAAAAGGCACACCTGTATGGCATCACTCTACAAAGTTTTTCCCAGCATCCTGTCTGATAAAGACACACCCAGAGATCTGGTAGGTTTACTAAATGATACAAAATTGGAATGACCAGTACTAGCATATACTGTAGCTGATGAAGAAACACTGTTCGGTGAGAGGCTGGAGTGAATTACAGCTCAGGAAAGCGCAACTGTGCGAGAATAATATTAAATAAACTCCACAAAATATATACAAACATATATATATATATATATATAGATATATATACACCCATATGCCTTATATGGAGATAATTAATTTAATGCAACTGCTGTTAAAGTGCAATACAGACAATGAGGACTGGGTGTTATATGTGTACAAGTTTGGTATTCAACAACTGTACAGTCGAATATCTGCTGCCTGCTGTGTTCTGTTATTTATGCTTGTAATCTTGTCTTTTGAACTACTTTGAAATACTGATCTCTGGCCTTTCAAGAATGTCATTAATACTCATGTTGCTTGTTTAAAACTTGGTGAATCTTCCAGGGCGTGGGGTATGTTTAGAATGTCTTACAAGTACATTAGAGGACATTATAGACAAATGGCAGGGGACCTTTTTACCCATAAAGTGGATCATGTACCAGAGGTCACCCCTTCAGACTAGAAGAAAAGAACTTTCATTTGAAGCAACGTAGGGGGTTCTTCACAGTCAGGACAGTGAGGTTGTGGAATGCACTGCCGGGTGATGTTGTGATGGCTGATTCAGTAAATGCCTTTAAGAGTTGCTTGGATGATTTCTTGGACAGACATAAAATCAAAGGCTATTGTGATACTAAACTCTATAGTTAGTATAGATATGGGTATATAGAATTTAATTAAAAGTAGGGAGGGGTGTGTGTATGGATGCTGGGTTTTCATTTGGAGGGCTTGGCCTTGATGGACTTTGTCTTTTTTCAACCCGTTTAAACTATGTAACAATGTCTGTAAAATTGTCCCAGTCTAGTAACCCATAGCAACCATTCAAGCAGCCTAATGTAGTTAGAATGACAAATCAAAACATTTAATTAATCAATCATTTAATTTAAGTTTATATTTGTTGCTGGACCAAACTTTATGCATGTTACCTAATCCCCCAGTGGGTACTAAGACCTGTTTCCAATACAGAAGTAAAACAAATCCAAGAATAGCGACTTATATTAGACTCTTGTGTCATTGTCAGTAAAAGTTCCCTTGAATCTGATAGCCAGTATAACTCTGATTCTAATGATATAGTAAAGTTATTTTAGGCAAGCAGAGCAGACAGTTCTCATCACACAATCATCTCCTTCTGTGTTTTCTGCTCAGAGGAGATACCGCTGAAGGAATTTTGAAACTTATGAGGCCTCTGCTGAATTGGAAAGATCTATTACAGCTTTCATGGCAGTCAAGGTGTTAAGTCTATGTAAAATGTTCCTGTTATTATGTTCAGAGCATAAGGTGTATATACTGGCATATCAATCATGGTTTCATGTTTGTAATACCAATATATTGCATGCAAAGTACAAGGATATGTATTGATATTTAAGCAGAAATAAATCAGAATTGACAATAGAAGCTTATTGAAGTACAACACTGGATTGCATTTCAGTGAAATATAATTTCTAAATGAAACCTACTTTATATTGCTTACCATGCAACAGGTATGATTCACAGTGCTAGCTCTGCACCATGCCATACTAGTTATTAAATATCGATCCAATGGGTAAAAATAATCATGGCGCTGGAGCTATAAAAAGTTTCATTCTAATTTCCTATGCAGCCATGCTGACAGTTGGTTTTTATAACCTGTGCCAGTGAATTTATTTAAATCATATACAGTATATATGTATTTACATTTTTGTTAAGATCCTGGAACATTAGTCATAGTGCCAATTATCCGCAGCATGACGACAATAATCAATATATGAATAAATGAGCCATTGACCTCATGGCTGATATTAATCATTAGAATAGAAAACCCCTGAAGCAGACAAAGTGACAGCAGCAATTTATGTATGGAGAGTGTTAGCAAGTGAATGGGAAATGAAAAGGGGAGATAATGATCTTGATCCCATAGCACTTTTTTTTCTGCAGGATACTGCCAGTTATTGCTGGGCTTGGCATTCTTATTTTCTTCTGCACTAAACCTTGTAATGTGATTTAGCTGTGTCAGGCAAGTGTTGCCCAGGTGGTGCATCCTGCTGATGGGACTGCACACACTCGCATTCTTCTTGCAACCTTTGCTTCCTTCATTCTAAAAATGGAGACACAAAACTGTTTTACAAGGGCAACGTTATAAACCCTGAAGAATCAGTTTACACCATATGCTTCTGCTGAAAATTCACATAGAATAATGTGGTGTATATCACCTTAATGTAGCATTGGCCTTGTACAAATAAACATATATGGATATATATATACATAGAGAGAGAGAATGATATAGAGAGAAAATTGTGACACCCACAGAAATTTACACAAATGTTTCAGAAAGTAAATATCAGGTTTATTGATCCATTGTTGTATTGCCCCTTCATGAATAAACCCTCAACTTAGCTTTCTGAGACATTTTTGTCCAAATTCCTATGAGTTCCTTTGTTTGCTCTATATTTTTAAAATTTCAGCACTGACACCCAGTTATTTTAAACTTCTCATAGTCAGAATGAGTGAAGAAAAACTAGTTAATCCAGGTAGAACTCTTACCAATACTCGGTTTGACATCCCCGATGAAGGATAAATTTAAATTCTTTACCAAATTATTATTATTTGTATGTTTGTTTCTTTACAAAGAACCATTTCCAAGCAAGGGACCATTATGGTTCTAGTGTATAATGAAAGATTCACTGGAGAGCTAAGTAGTGCAATTATTTTTTAGTTTATTGGAGATACATAGCACAACATGTTTTGGACCACTTGGGTCCTTCCATGTGGTCCGAAACATGTTGTACTATGCATCTCCAATAAACTAAAAAATGAATTGCACTACTTAGCTCTCCAGTGAATCTTTCATTATACACGATAATCTGCTGTGGAAGTGGTGAACCTATAACACTGCTTGAGGAGCTGAACTACTCATATCTGCAGCGTATGATTCTACCTGTAAGGGATAATGTAGGGGGCGCTGTGGAGGCAGATGAGAAAAGGGTGAGTCTTTCAGGCAGGGACTGACAAGGAACTGAAGGGCAAAACAGAAACAGGGTGAGGTGCAATGTAAGGTCAAGGCAGCACAATTCAAGGTCAGGATCAGAGTGAGGAACAGAGCAAGGTTCAGAGTAGCAAGGAAGACAAGGCAAGATCAAGGTTAAAGCATGTTAAAGTTTAAAATGTCTGTGGAAAAATGTTAACCCAAAAAAGTTTAATAGTTAGGACTTTTGCAGGCAATCCCGCTTAAAAAAGGACAGGTCTCCAGCAATTTTATAACATTAATGCATTTCCAGAAGACAGGATATGATGTAAGTGACATAAAAAAAGAAGAGAGAAATAGAATATAGTTGGTACCCATCCTCCGATTCACAGTAGCTGTGGTAGTTGATTATACTCACAGACACATGCAGTAAATTGCTCAAATCATTTCCAAAGGGTGAATGCCTTGCAATATCTTTCTTTCATCGTGGACAATAAAGATTGATGTGTAGAAGTGTTTATCAATAAATAATTACTGTAAATATCTCTGTAATTGCATTTAAAATCATTAAAATTCCCCACAGTAATGTATCCTTCAGACCTCACTGCGCATATCTCCGCTATATACCAGAATGCTTCCTCACCTCTCCATCACAGCCAGTGATGCCTTTATTTTTTTACCCATTTGATGTTATATGTTGTGGGAGCTTCTCAGCACTGATAAGGGCAAGTGTTGGCAATGAAGGGTATTTACCTTAATTAGAATGCTGCACTATATTTTTTCTTGTTTTTATCCTCTGAGGTTGCTCAGCGACTTTTACATGAATTTTGACATGTAAGCCACAATTGTGTTAGGTGCCATAATTACAAGGAATTATGGAACCGGTTGCATTGTGAGTCAAAAAACTTGCCAGTAACATATAATTTGATTTGTTTTGATGTAATTAATGCCCGGCAGCTCCACGTCCTGTTTAGGAGGGGGGGGCTGCATCTATTTCAGTAGTAATGAGTCAATATTTATAGAACTGGTTGCAGTCAATGAACCCAAGTGTACTCACCACAATGACTTGTTCCCCTGTAAAGATGTTGCTTATAATAAGTGACATGGCATTGTAGTCCAGGTCGAGTCATAGTTATGGGTAAAACTTCTCACCCAGGGCAGAAAAGTTTACAGGGGTAAGACCTAAATGTAATAAATCAGGGTCAGCATCTCTGATAGCTACAGTCTGGTTTTATGATCTATATCCCATATTTACAACCGCAATGTTTTGGTTCTATGAGAACATTCAGTCACTTAGGGGGTTATTTATCAAAGTCCTCATTTATCTCAACATTTTCTGCTACAGACGGCGATGAAATCAGTTTTTTTACGCTTATTTATTATTACATTTTCCCGATAATTTGCTTTGCTGAAAAAAATCAGATTTTCACGATTTTTCATATTATTTTCACGTTTTTTTTTGGATTTTCACCTGAAAACTCAAATTTTTGCCCGAAAACTCTGAAAACCCAGCACACATTAAAAAAAACATTGGGACTTCTCCCATTGACTTATAGGCATCCTCGACAGGTCTGAGATGCCGGATTTTCTGACTTATCCATCCTTTCGGGATTTAATACATTTTCGAAAAAATTATGACATTTTTTCTTTTTCGTGATTTTTGAATTCGGAGTTTAGTAAATAACCCCCCTAGTGTACTGTGCATATCTGAAAGCACAAGTAAAAAAAATATATTCTTACAAATAATTATTGAGCTAAACTGACGTAGTTGTAAATCTCTGAGGTACTTAAGTATTGTATATAGAGCATACAAAATGCATTTTAATACAGAATTCCAAGGTTCATTAGCACTTAAAGATTTCTCTGCCCTACCTAAAACTATCATTTCCCCTTTTTTCCTTATTTTTTTTAATTATGTAATTAAAAAAATGCATGCTTGCACACACAAAAAATTATATTTTGGGGCTAAATATACTGCTAACAGTAATAATATAAATGATGAAAATAAATGTAAAATGTAAAATGACAACCCTGTTTAGCAATGGTTATATATAACATATTAACCTACTAATGTTATCAAAACTATTAAAAGTGATACTGTTGTCCCATATTATCCCTCTTTGAAGGACCAGTTCGCTGTAAAAATAAAAACTGGGTAAATGTATAGGCTGTGCATAATAAAAAAACGATTTCAATATAGTAAGTTAACCAAAATTTAACCTATAAAGGCTGGAGTGACTGGATGTCTAACATAAAAGCCAACTTCCTACTTTGCAGCTCTCTTGTTGATTGGTCAGTAACCAATCAATGATTTGAGGGGGAGCCAAATGGGTCATAACTGTTTTTGAATCTGACCTGCATACTAAGGATCATGTTAAGGATCAAATGCAGTTTACGTTGTAGATGGATGATTTTGACACACAGCAATCTGCACTACATTTTAGCCTACATCTGGCAGCATAAGACCCAACTTAGACAGGGCTATTATTTACCCTCAGTACTGCTATATACAGAGTGTAATGATTCCTATTTCCTGGATTGAGCTCACTCCCACTTCTATCCATTGATGTAAATAACAGGAACCCATATCATCAATATCACTACAACTTTTGACAGAAGACCAACTTGATTCTTATTCTTATTAACCACTGTAACAGCATGCTTTCTTATTAAGGATATAGCAAGAACCTCAGATATGGTAAATGTTGGAATTGCCATTGACATTGTATCAAGAAGAATGGTAACTAAACAAAATAATGGTTCCTCCCTATGCAATCAAAAAAAGAGATAACGTTTTCCAAATTGAAATATTTTTTTTAATGCATTAGCATTATTTTCTAAATATTTAACATTCTTTTCTAGTATAAATACAAACTCGTTTTCATGATTGGGACCCACTATATTTAACATTTAATAAAAAAAAATTGCTGGTATTCTTATAATTTTTCAACATACAAATACAATTTTAGCATTTCTCATATCTTTAAAATAACTTTTTTGAGCAATAATATACTTAGTACACAGTACACCCACTGAGCAGTTCAGATGAACAGAAAACAGAAAGGAGCTCTCCTAGGTGCTGATCCTTTTCTTTTAAAGCTGAGCGAATGAATGATATTCAGTAAAGCAACTATAACAGGAGATACTCGTCCTTTTAAACATAATAGAAATAGCAAGACATGTATCTGTCTTTAATGTGGCTATTTAACAACGTCAGAATAATTATATTTACTTTACACACTAAAATACATTTGTAAATCAAGTTTGGCAGTGGTTTAGAGTGAAACAGAATTGTAAAGGAGGCAGATGGAAGTGATAAAGGAACCTGCACATAATTATTTATAGCGCTGATATAATCTGAGGCTCTTTATAGAGATTATATATTATTCACATCAGCCCTGCCCCAGTGAAGTTTACAATCTAAGGTCCCTGTCATATTCAAACACACATTATGACTTGTGTTAGCAATTTAACCTGCCTGTATCCTTTTGGAGTGTGGGAGAGAACAGGAGTACCTGGAGGAAAACCACACAGATACAGGGAGAACATACACATTTTTTGCAGACAGTGCCCTGACAGCATTAAAAACTAGAACCTCCATGCTGCAGAGCATGCTGCCCATCTCCCATTGATCATTAAACCCTCATTGTATTATAGCAGAATCTCCAAATATTAATGCTAGAATGCAGAGCTCGGGCATATAGAATATTTCCATTGCAGGTAAAGTTGTTGTACCATGTTAGCCAGTCATTTCACAAACAGGGTATTCTAGAGATCAGTTCTCCTTTAATATTTAGGGTCGTTTTCATGAAATAGACATTCCTCGAGTTAGACTTGATCCCTCATCTTATAGTTATTAATAAATAACCAACCAACTTTCACACATTCCTCCAGTCGTCCGTGTGAGGCGGGAAGTGGTATGAAATTCAGTGGATAAGAGTAATGGATTCCTGTTTCAAAGACAATTTATATAAAAGTCTATGAATTTACATTTATTAAAAATAAAGTACAGGTATGGGACTTGTTATCCAGAATGCTCGGGACCTGGGATTTTCCAGATAACAGATAATCTTAGTTTGGATTAAGTACAATGTCATGTTTTATTATTACAGAGTAAAAGGAAAACATTTGGATTATTTGGATAAAACAGAGTCTATGGGAGATGGCCTTTCCGTAATATGGAGCTTTCTCGATAATAACCGATCGCATACCTGTACCAAATAGAGCTTTGTAAAATAAACCACCCATAGAAATATCCTACATACTGAATGTATGTCTTCTGTCTCCTGTTTCTTGGTTTTTCATTCGCTGCACATGAATGAGGATTATGGCCCATGTCCTTTTTTACCCTCTCTGATATAGATAAGTATTGTATTATGTATTTATATATGCTGTTGCTTTGAACTTATTTGAACTATGGCACTTTTGGTGCTTTGATTGATTCAGCCGCACTGGCATTTATATTATGACTTTTAGAACAAATGTAGCATATTTATCTTCTGGCAGAACACAGCGCTGGCTTTGGACGTATTCCATAGTTCTACAAGTCTAGTTATATCATTTCTTTGCAATTATTCCTGAGGCATGTCAGACAGTAATACTGTCTGCAAAGAATGTTAATGTCTGTGCTACATTATACCTCTGTATTTCTTATCTAACCTGACTTTTTGAAACACATCATCTCGTTAAAGACAATTACTAGCATACAGAAAGCCTTTGCATTTACCTCCAGCGTATATCATATACTACACTGCAAACAGAAAGCAACTGAAAAAGTCGCAATTGTTCCCAAGTGTATTTTTAAAAATGTCATCAAAATCATCTATTTAGAATGCTTGGTCATGAACTCTCTAAACTGTTACAATCTGATACATTAGTTGCTATCATTTCCCAGTAACTGCAAAATATTACCAGCCACTGAATAAAAGAATTGATCACCTTTAAAGGAAAAAATAAAGTTTAAAGGGGTGGTTCACCTATAAGTTAACTTTTAATAGAATTATAGAATTGTCAATTCTAAGTAACTTTTTCAATTGGTCTTCATTATTTATAGTTTTTAATTACTTGCCTTTTTCTTCTAACTTTCTAGCTTTCAAATCGGGGTTTTAGACCCCTTCTAAAAACAAATGCTCTGTAAGGCCACAAATGTATTGTTATTGCTACTTTTTCTTAATTATCTTTCTATTCAGGCCCTCTCGTATTCATATTCCGGTCTCTTATTCAAATCAATACATGGTTGCTAGAGTAATTAGGACCCTAGCAACCAGAGCTAAATTTGCAAAATGGAGAGCTGCTGAATAAAAAGCTAAATAACCAAAATCCCACAAATTATAAAAATGAAAACCAATTGCATCCTACGTCATACTAAAAGTTAACTCAAAGGTGTAACAAAGAAGTAGAACTGCTGAATTTATATTTTAGGATTTTGTACCAGCCCAAGGCAACCACAGCCCTTCAGTAGTGAAGTTTTTTTTACTTCCAAATATGACAGTAGTTCCCCATCTTCTTTTCTGCTGATTCACAACACATGGTCAGTTACCTGATCTTAGGGACCGATGCACAATATAAAGTATGTGGAATATAAAAGTTAAAATACAAGGCTGATTGATAATTAATCCAGATTCTCATTACAGCTCAGAATCCAGTGCAATTAGCATTCGAATTTAACGAATAGCCCTGTAGCATCAGCTTCTACTACATGTGAACCTTATTTTTTACTTGATGATTTGCAGCAACTCCTAAATTTTGCTTTTCAACAGTGGCCCAGATCACACTGAGCATGTGCAGTGCCACTGACACTCCTAACAAAATCCAAGCTGGCTATTCCTTGTGGCCATGAATATAGCGGGTGAAATATAGATTTTACAATTACCACTGACTCTTTTCTAGAGCTGAAGCAATTTATTAAGATTTTCCAGTCCAGAGATAGCAAGTGGTAACAGATGTTTCAGAATGTGCCCACAGGTTATATTGTATAGAGAACAGCCTTCAGTAGACTATTCCCCGACCTTCCATATACAAATCTGCAAACCTGCCTCATTGTTATATTATTTTATTTGCACTGACCTGGGTAGGATTTCTGACAACATTTTAATCAGGCATTTTTTTTAGTCAAGTTAATTCCATTAGACGTTGTTTTACTATTAAACAGCTACACAACTAGTTCCATTTGAAATGATAAAGAACCTCTCCAGACTAGACATGGGGTTATAAAATATTTTGAAGTAGTCAGGAACTAAAAAATGTATAAATTAATGTATACAGCTGTGTCCAAACCTTAGGTACCATGTGTAAGTACAGATATAATATATTAATATCTCTCTCTCTCTCTCTCTCTCTCTCTCTCACACTCACTCACTCACTCAATCACACACACACACACTTCCATACATACATAGGCCCTATACATATGACTGCACTCCTGGGCACAGTTGTGAGGGCCTTGATCTTTACTATAATAGAGATGCTAATCCTTTAGGCTAATGCAGCAAGTTTAGCATCTAAAATACTGCTTTGTTAGGGAGGAAGGGCAGGTTTATTTATAGGGGATTCAATTATTAGAAAGGTGGACAGAATAATCTGTCCTAAGGACCCTTCATGCCAAACAGTCTGCTGCTTGCCTGGTGCTACGGTTCGCATATGGTGGCAGATTATTGGGTGGGGCTGGGGAAGACTCAGTGGTCTTGGTACACATAAGTTAGAGAAGGAGGGAAGTCCTCAATAATGATTTTTAAAAACTAGGTGAAAAGTTGAGGGTGAGGTCTTCCAAGGTAATTTACTCCGAGATATTACCTGTGCCATGAGCAACATTAAAAAGACATCGGGAGTTTCGGAGTTGCATGGCTGAGAGATTGGTGTAGGGAGAAGGGTTTTTGGTTTTTGGGGAACTGGGCTGATTTCTCAATCGGCTACAGGCTCTTTGCCAGGGATGGGTTGCTCCTCAATGATGATGGTGCAGCTGTTGTGGGGGAGAAGATGGCTAGAAGTTTGGAGGAGATTTTAAACTAGGCATGGGGGGGGGGAAGGGTGCACTAAAGGATTCCGTGGAAGATAGGTTAGATGAGGTAGTGGGAATAGAAAGGGAAAATGGGGGAGGTGATTTGGTTGTGGGTACTGTTAAGAACAGCGAGGACCATATGTTACATTTACAAAATTCTCACGCTGGTTCCAGTATAACATTTCATGTTTTCAAATGCAAGGAGTCTGGTGCTGGCGCTAGAGGGAAAAAATTATGTGATTGCTGTGGTTGAATGAGTCGCATGACTGGGCAGTTAATATCTGTGGCTATACTTTGTTTGGGAAGGAAAGAGGCAATAGAAAAGGATAGGTGTGTCTGTTTGTTAGGCAGGATTTAAAGGCTTATATAAAGGAGGAGGTGATGTTAGAAAATGAAGGGGCAGAAGTCTTATGGGTGGAGTGCTTTACCAATTGTGAAGAGTCCAGCAAATTAATTGTAGGAGTATGCTATAGACCCCCTAATGTAAGTGAGGAGGAGGCTAAGCTCCTGATGCAAACAGAAAATGTTGCTAGTTTGGGGAAAGTAATGATAATAGGAAATTTAAATTTCCCAGATACTGGCAACAGTTCTGCCAGGACAGTTAATGGGAACAAGTTTATAAAGTTGTTGCATGACTATTTTATGGTGCAGGTTGTTGAGGAGCCAACCAGAAAAATGCTATTCTGGATCTAGTGATCTCTAATGACCCAAAACTTATAGCAAATGTGCAAGTAATTGAACCCCTGGATAATAGTGACCATAATGTGATCGTATTTAATGTCTGGTGCAAAAAACAAATATATACTGGGGGAAACAAATATGCTGAATTTCAGAAAACAACTATTTGCGCCTTAAGGGCTGCCCTTCAGAGCATAGAATAGGGCATGATGTTTTCAGCTAAAAACACAGAACAGCAATGGTTGTCATTTAAAAATATATTAAACCGTTACTGATCTGAATTTATTCTATTTATAAGTAAATATACTGTAGAAGCACCAGGAACCACCCTATGTGGCTTAATACAGAAGTAAAGTTAATAGGAATAAAGAGAACGGCATTTAAAAACTACAAGTTTGTGGGGACAGAAGCTGCATTTAACGAATAAAAGCACTATAATAAATGTTGTAAAACAAGGCAGTTCTTTTCTTCAGTGTTTACAACAGTGTAATCAGATTTCCCAGACCCACCTCATAGCTGCACCGTTGGTTCAGCTCAATCTAGTCAGTGGCTGACTCAAGATATGGTTCATAAAGCTTTAGTAAAAATTAATGTGAGCAAGGTGCCAGGGCCAGATGGAATACACCCTCGGGTTCTAAGATAGATTAGTTCAGTTTTAAACCAGCCCCTATTTCTGATTTTCTAAAACTGGCTTTCAATTGGTACGTGTGGATTGGAGGAAAGCTGATATCATTCCTATATTTAAAAAGGGATTACATTCTCAGGCCAGTAAGTTTGAAACTGGTGGTGGGCACAATATTTGAAGGTTTGTTAAAGGATCACATTCAAAATTTTGTCCTAGTGAATGGCATTATGATCAGCAATCAGCATGGCTTTAGTCGTTTACACATGGATAGGAAACTTGCTATAGGATCAGGTACAGGGTATCGTTCTTAATGGAACATTCTCTACTTGGAGTAAGGTTCTAAGTAGGGTCCCTCAGGGCAATTTATTGGGCCCACTTTTATTTAACTTAGGGGAGGGTATTGTAATGTATCAGTGTTTGCAGATGACCCAAAATGCACACCCTTGCAGCAGGCTCTTGACAAACTGGTAATCTGGGCAGCTAATAGGCAGATTACATTCAATGTTGATAAATGTAAAGTCATGCACATGGAATCTAAAAATATCCAACCACTTATAACCTTAATGGGACTGCACTAGGCAAATCAAGAATGGAAAAGGACCTTGGAGTCCTTGTAGATGATAAACTTGGCTGTAGCAAGCAATGCCAGTCAGCAGCTTTAAGGGCAAACAAGGTTTTGAGCTGTATTAAAAGGGGCATCGATTCTGGGGAGAAGGGAGTCATTCTTCCACTGTATAGAGCACTGGTAAGGCCCCATCTAGAATATGCCATGCAGTTTTGGTCTCCAGCGCTCAAATAGGAAATTATAGAATTAGAGAGGGTACAGAGAAGGGCAACTAAGCTGCTAAAAGCTCAGCGTTGAGGAAAGACTGGAAAGTTGGGGTTGTTCATGCTGGAGAAGAGATGTTTAAGGGATGATATGATAACTATGTATAAATATATAAGGGGATCATAAAATAACCTCTCTAATGCTTTATTTACCAGTAGGTCCCTCCAGCTGACAAGAGGGCACCCGTTCCAATTAAATGAAAGGAGGTTCCACATAAATATTAGGAAGGAGTTTTTTTTACAGTGAGAGCTGTGTAGATGTGGAATTCTCTCCCTGAATCAGTCATACTTGCTGATACATTAGACAGCTTTAAGGGGTTGGAAGGCTTTTTAGCAAATGAGGGAATACAGGATTAAGATATCTCATGCAACAAGTTGATCCATGGACTGGTCCAATTGCCATCTTGGAATCAGGGAGGATTTTTTTCCCCCTCTGAGGCAAATTGGAGAGGCTTCAAATGTTTTCCTCTGGATCAATTAGCAGGTTAGGCAGGCAGGGTCTTTTTTCAACCTAACTGTATTCATTTTTAGGATTTAGTTCTACTCTACGTTAACTTTAACAAAAGTTAACCTTTTGCAGTCAGTCTTAATTTATTATGGATGTGTATTTTACATTGTTTAGCTGTATGTTCAGCAGCTCTCTAGTTTGGAATTTCAGCAGCTATCGGATTGCTGGTCCATTTTATCCTAGCTAGCTGGCAGTGGTTTGAACGATGGACTATTAGATGAATAGGATAAAATGTAAACATTTAAAAAAAAAATTTTGGCAGAAACAACATTCTTACAATACAACCTTCAACAACAGTTTTTTTTATAAATTGCAAGCTGGAATGAAGCGATTAGATACAATTTAACAAGAAAGAAAGAAAGTCAATGTGGCTGTTTTGTTATAAAAATAATTTATTTCAAGAAAAGATCGGAATTGTTACAAACTTCATAAAGTACTTAAACAATATGGCCATGGGAAAGTTGTTTTAGCCAGGCCTTAGCCTTACTTTAAACAGATCAAAAACAGGTCTGTGGTCAGATTGCTTCATAAGTGGGCAAGGGCCATATTTGAATACATGGATGTCATCATCATGCTAGCTCTTGTACATCACTCGATCTGTATAGGAAGGTGTCCTCTGTTTCTTACTGGGCTGTTTCTTATTGTTGCTGTGAGATAGCAGGTATAGTAGAGTTAGATGGTGCATATAGTAACAGTGGAGATAATAGTCTCTGGGAAAGTACTGTGGCTATGGGATAGCAGGTATAGTAGGGAGAGATGGTGCCTAGTCTAGCAGTGGGAAAATAGTCTCTGGAAAGGGAGTGTGACTGTGGGATAGCAGGTATAGTAGGGAGAGATGGTGCATATAGTAACAGTGGAGATAATAGTCTCTGGGAAAGTACTGTGGCTATAGGATAGCAGTTATAGTAGGGAGAGATGGTGCCTATAGTAGCAGTGGGATAATAGTCTCTGGGAAGGGACTGTAGCTGTGGGATAGCAGGTATAGTTGGGAGAGATGGTGCCTATAGTAACAGTGGAGATAATAGTCTCTGGGAAAGTACTGTGGCTATAGGATAGCAGTTATAGTAGGGAGAGATGGTGCCTATAGTAGCAGTGGGATAATAGTCTCTGGGAAGGGAGTGTGACTGTGAGATAGCAGGTATAGTAGGGAGAGATGGTGCCTATAGTAGCGGGGGGGGTAATAGACTCTGGGAAAAGACTGTGACTGTGGGATAGCTGAGAGGGCTGAAAATCCTGCAGTGAAGGAAATTATAGACTTTGAATGGAATCTCGGGCCACTTTTCTTAAACTGCTCTATTAGGATTCAGTAGGATCAAGTATTGCCTATGATCAGTAGCCACTGCTTGTATAATATGTGCTGGAGGGGGCTTAATTCAATAATTATTAACTTATGGCTCAGATCCAAAATTGGATTGCTATGATCGTCTTTAGTAAAGTGAAATATTGTGCTACAGTAGTCAATAATAATCAAATAAGACGCATCATTCAATGTAAACCAATTCTTTTGGGTCACAGAGCCGAGTCCCAAACATAATTTGGGTCCCCTAAATAAAATGAAACCCTACAGTAAGTAATGTATCAAACTGTAACAGTTGGTGAGCAGGAAAAAAACTAACTGTAAGAAAAAAACTAAAATAGAAGGTAAGTAGAAAGTAAATGAGAAAAATAATAATTTGTGGATTAATATCTGTAAACTACGTGGGACAGATTTACTATTTAGCATTGTGGAATAATCAATCCCTAAAGATCCATTACAATCAACAGATGTTACTACAGTCATTATATTCCTTAACTCTTCCCATCAATTTAATATGGACAGAATGTATATTTTGATAAATATTGATGATATTGAGCTTCTCAAGCATGTGATCTATTAAGGTAAGGCCACACTGGGCATTTTGGGGAGATTTGGTCGCCTGGCGACTAATCGCCTCGTCTTTGCGGTGACCAATCTCCCCAAACGCCTTCCCTCACTCTGCCCCGGCTTAAATGAGAAAACGCCTGCGCTAATCACACGTGGCGATTCGATTTCCAAAGTTTCCTCCTGAGGCTCGTTAGCCAATAGGATTCATGCACATTTGGTACAGAATATCATATTTTTTAGGCAGAATTTTGTAAGACACTTAAAAATACACTAGAAATAAGTTTCATTCTCTCTCTCTTTCATGGTGTCCCTGACATTGTTCCCAAATCACCAATTAATTGCAATGCAGTTAACATGATCACACCAGGCAAATGGAACACAGAAACAGCTAGTATTTAAAACAATAACATCTGGTTTTGCAATTCACAACCAATAACCAACAACATTTATTCTCCCAAGAATATGCTAATTATTGCCAGCGGGAATTATGCTTTCTTTCCAACTTTTACATTCTTAGCATTAAAACTGTTGCAGTGCAGCTGCGTCTCAGTGGCTCCTCACATTCCTCTGCCACTTAAAATGCTAATGCAGCATATGACTGTTTTTATAGAAACAGGATCACTTCAGTTGGCACGCTTTTTTTTTCTACAATTCATGAGGGTCAATGACAAGGTCTCTGGTATAAGTAGCTTCCATGATGTTCTGACTGCGTGAGGATATATTAGATGCGAACACACATCTGGTGTGTTTGTGTTTATTTTTTTATGTGCCCCCTTTTAATTCAAATGTATTCAAAGGGATTTAAACTGTTTGATATGAGACGCCCTGAAGAAAGCAGTTGTCTACTCCCTGAGATCACTGTGTGTTTATATTAATTGGTTTGGGGAGATCAGACCCATGGGCAGAGTAAGAATTGTTATGTAGTTACATGTGGCTTGCCTTTTAACCTCAAACCAAGGAATGAATGAAATGGAACATGCAAGGCCATGTGCCCAAATACATTTCTAACCAGGTATAAATAGCATCTACCCAACAACAGTATTAGTAACAGCATTAGCTTGATCAGTGGTCTCAAACCAGTGGCTCATGAAGCAATGGGTTCAGCAACCCATTGGATGTTTCTATCAGTGGCCTGAAAGCAGGTGCTTATTTTTGAATTCCTGGTTTGTACATATTTTGGTTGCATAAAAAACAGGTGTACTGCCAACAGAGCCTCCTATAGGTTGCCACCAGTCCATATAGGGGCTACCAAATGTCCAATCACAGCCCTTATTTCGCACCACCCAGGAACATTTTTCATGCTTGTGTTGCTCCCCAACTCTTTTTACATCTGAATGTGGCTCACGGGTATGATAGGTTGGGACCCCCAAAGGAATATACACCAAAGACCTTATACTGTATTATCTGTTGTTGGCCTGTTTTCTACTGATTGCTGTATCTTTACATCTTGATTAAACTGTATGACAGTTATATACTTGGAGGCTTATGCTAAATGTTATATATTATTTTATTATAATTTATTATCTGTATCTATCTGCCCCACCACAGGACTTCTTGTCCTGTAATACAATTCTAAAAGAACAAGGGTAACTAAGCATAAAATATTGTAGTAAAAATACAGCAGCTGTTTTGTTCCAGAGTGCATATGTAGAATTGGCTGGTGTTAATTACAGGGCTCCCTTACACCCAAGGCTTCTGTGCCTTGCACCCTGGTGTCCCAATATAAGTGTATATAAATATAGCGTAAGTGCTATATTATTTGTGCCAATAAAGGGCAAAATGTTCTTACTAAAGCCATGAAATATATTTTGCATTATCTTACTGAGCATCATAGGCAACTTAAAAGCTATGTGGAGGCATCCGAAGCTGAACTGTAATACAGTCAAGTACTCTTGCTTCATATAACATATTTTTATTAATACAAGAAAGAGTTAACTTGTACTTCCATACCAATATATGATATCTATTTCTGCTTATAGTGGTCCTTTAAGACGTGACATAATGAGCAGGGTAAACTCATATCATTAAAAACGACCCCCCGGTGACAAAGCTGTGTTTTCCTGGATATGTATGCTATTGTGTAGCATTATACAACATTTAGACCTTTTAGGTTCATCCTTCTATATTAAAGCAAGTGCCTCTAGAAAGCTTTTGTGTGCACAGAAAATACCCTGCTCAAGAATAACCTCAGATGCAGCCGGCCTGATTAACCCTCTTAGATTTGCCACTGAATGCTTGGAAATCCACCCTAAAGGCTCTGATTCAACAGCAGATGTTTGATTGGGAATATGAGCGAATGAAAGGACACAAGAAAGAATTAATTTCTATCATCTTAGCACAAGCCAGCTAGCAAACCCAATGCCAAAGATGATCAGAGATAATAACCATTTCAAAGGGATGTGTTTTCTTTTGAAAGCGTGATGCTTATTTATCTGTCAAAGAAAGTAAAGCTACAGTTACCGCGGCATGTCTGCATTGTGTTGTGACAAAAATATCTTCAATAATATTTCTTATTCATTAAACTGAAGGAGACCGAATCAAAGGGGGCCACTCTTTTATTGCCGTATACACCGATAATCAAATAGAATGTATCAGAAGGGAAATCATTTGGATCAGTAGAAACTAGAACCCCTGCAATGTTGTTAACTGTACATTTTTAGAGAGGTTTTAAATTTGCACTTTATTTTTTAAAATAGATCATGTTTCCATTTATAGTGGCATGACAAGGTCCTACATGAAGTCTGTGGACACATTGGGAGCCATAAAACCCATTGGAAGGCTACATTCAATCTGTGGGCCTCTAGTTAGGTAGGTCTGTCCTAGAGCTCCAAAGTAAAATCATAATATAGTGTATCTGTACAGCCTGGCATAGAAATCTCTATAAACCTATGACATTCTGTATGTCTTTTGCTTTGTATGGTGCCGGTTTCACTTTCCTGCAAAAATTGCAAATGCCATGATTTCACCAAATGCATTGTGGAGTCAAATTGATTGGAGTCAATGGGCCTTTATTTCAGCTAAAAACGTTGCCTGGAGAATTTCTAATAACGCTGCATTTTGTTTCTGTCATTTTTTCTGCCACAACAACTGATTTTTTTCTGGAGAAAACAACAAATACAGGTATGGGACCTGTTATCCAGAATGCTCGGGACCTGGGGTTTCCTTAATTTGAATTTTCATACTTTGTCTACTAGAAAATTATGTAAATAGAATAGAATAGGTTGGGTTTGCTTCCAATTAGGATTAATCTTTTTTTTTTTTTTTTAAATAATAATTATTTAATTAAAATAGAGTCTATGGGGCAAATTCACTAAGCCGCGAAGCGCCGAACGCTAGCATTAATTCGCTAGCGTTTGGCATTTTCGCTACTGCGCAAATTCCCTAACGAACGCTGGCGTAGTTTCGCTAGTGTTACTTCGCAACCTTACGCCAGGCGAATCTTCGCTAGCGACGAAACTACGCAAATTCACTAACTTGCGCAGTGTACTGAACGCTACCTTTTACGCTAGACTTTCTTTGCCACCTCAGACCTGGCGAAGCGCAATAGAGTAGATAGGGATTGTTAAAAAAAAAGTAAATTTTTTTTCTAAGTCCCAAAAAACGCTGGTGTGTTTTCTACATGATGACTGATAGGCTGAAAAAGATCGAAAAATTTTTGGGGCTCCCCTTCCTCCCCCCTACATTTCCTGACTCATGGCAACTTACCTAGACAGTGGGCACATGTGTAGGGCAAAATAAAATTTTTATTTGCTGATTTGAAGGTTTTCTAGGCATTTGTAGTGCAGATACGTATTCCTCCATTGAAATTTGAATTTCGCGCCGTATGCAAATTAGCCTTCGCTAGCGTAACTTCGCTTTATATAGCGAATCAACGCTAGCGCAACTTCGCAACCTTACGCTACCCCTGTGCGCAACTTCGGATTTTAGTGAATTTGCGGAGCCCTGGCGAAACTACGCCTGGCGAAGTGCGGCGAAGTGCGGCGAAGTTGCCCCTGGCGCAACTTCGCATCTTAGTGAATTTGCCCCTATGTGAGACAGCCTTTCCGTAATTTGGGTTTCCAGATAACGGATCCCATACCTGTACCAAATAAATGTAATTGGAATTTTTTGCTCATATTTTTCCGACACACAAACGATTTTTTATTTCCGGAGAAACAAAACAGATGGCTTAAAAACACAAACATTTCTACAATGGCAAAGCTGTGAATTACATCCTGAAACTGTATCACACCAACAATGTGCTCATCCCTAGCAGTGTTCATAAGGAACAAGCAACAGCTTCAAGGGATTGACACTATAGATCACAGGTTGGCTCCTCTCCCTTCAATCCCTTATCTAAAAACCCATTATCCAGAAAGCTCTGAATTACATGACAGCCATCAGACTCCATTTTAAACAAATAATTCAAATTTTTAAAAATAATTTTCTTTGTAATAATCAAAGGTTACTTGATGGTAACTAAGCTGTATGAATTCGTATTAGGAGACAAACAAATCCAATTGGGTTTATTTAATGTTTAAATGATTTTTATCTGACATCAGTATGGAAATCCAAATTATGGTATAATCCCTTATCCGATAAACTCCAGGACCAAAGCATTCTGCATAATAGATCCTATACCTATAATTAAAATGAAAAATAGGCTAAATCTTGACAAAACACATGCAACCTTATACAGCGGCCATGTATTTTATTTACTTTTATAGAAACTCATCATCTTCTAAAGTATTCATACTTTGTGTCTTTTTTCTTAAACGTGGATACTTGCTTTTTGACAAATCTGTCCCTAGACTTCTTCCACCAATCACTCAATATTAATTGAGATTATTAACTCAATATTAATCTGGTAGTGAATGCAATTTCGATAACCTAACAAAGGGTCAGTTGAGTTCAGCAGGATAGAAGGGCACAGGTGGAAATTGACTAGATCTAAAAGAAAATTCTCTGATGATACAGAGCACTTAACATCTAACATGGATATAAGGTACTTGTTGAAATCAAACAAGACCACTGGGCAGATGTTACCAGTTTAGATCTGTAAAAAAAAAGTGCACTTGACGCTGGTCTACAGAAGGGTCCCTAGTTGTTGCAGCTTCTGGCTACTTGCGAGGAGAAGTTTTCTGTGGAATTTATTACACTCATTATATCTAAGCTCTGTGCAATGACTTGAAACCGCAAAAGGCCTGATTTATCAACTATTGTTTTTTCTTCCACGCAGTAAGCATGCATTGTGATCATAAATCACTTAAGTATGATTTGGTATTTAAAAATGTAATTTCCTGACAATTCCAGTGAGCAAAATAATTGTCCAAATCATTGAACCCCACATACGGTTTTATTTAGGGAATTACTTTTTGGATGGGTATAAGTGTTCCGTGCTACTGATGAACTGCGCTGAGCACTAGTACTCCCTTGTGTAAAAACATTTTAATACATCAAAAATGGGAGAGGACCTTTTAGGAACGCTTTCGAGATTCCTCAGCAGGATCTTTAATACATTTGCCCCTAAGTCTGAGTTTTAGTTGCACTTTAAATTATACTTCTCTATTTAGTAAAAGTTTAGTTACTGTATGTTTATAACATTATCAATTGGAAACAAACTACAAAATTTAACTTTCTACACATTGTGCTTTCTTTTCATAATTTAATTATATTACAATATTATGAACGCCATTATAAACCATGTTTCAATTTCCATATCTTCCTTTAATCCTAAACAAGGAGAAAATCAGCCACTGCCAGTTTCTCATATCACTCCTACAATGGATTTTAATTAGTATCTATTATACAGAATGATTGGGGCCGAGGGGTCTTTTCCTTATTTGGATCTCTATACCTGTAATCTGCTAGAAATAATAAATATTGGTACTGGTTTATTAATTAGGAACAATGAAATGATTTATAAAAATTTTAATTATTTGCTCAAAGTGGGCTATAAGAGAGATGGCATCCCCTTAATTTGAAGCTTTCTGGATAGCGGGTTTCCAGATAAGGGATCTCATAGGAAGGGTACAATGATATGATTGCCAAACTACCATACCACATCTAGGTAAACACTACGAATGTTTCTAACCATTTGCTTTTGGTGATGTTCTTTATTGGCTGGAACCTTCCTGCTTAGTTGCATTATATTGGGCAGGCTGTTCCCTACTGTAGATTTTTATAGTGAAAACATCTTGAGAAACCATATCTAAGGGGATAAAACCAATAGGTGGATTTTGGGGGTGCTAAAACCAACTGAAAGTTTAATTAAAATGGATTGGTCGGTACCTTGGTATAAGTAAAACATGGGTGGTAATAATTCATTGTACATTTTCACTTATGTGAGTTTATGTTGGTGTTGCCCTGATACTACACCTGCTTATTAGCACTGCAAGGCAGGTTGTCTGTATAGGTATGGGACCTGTTATCCATAATGCTCGGAATCTTTCCATAATTTGGATTTTCATACCTTAAGTCTACTAATAAGTCGTGTAAACATTAAATAAACCCAATAAGCAGGTTTTGCTTCCAATAAGGATTAATTATATCTTAGTTTGGATCAAATACAAGGTACTGTTTTATTATTACAGAGAAAAGGGATATCATTTTAAAAATTTGGATTAACTGGATAAAATTGAGTCTATGGAAAATGGCCTTTCCATAATTCGGTGCTTTCTGGATAACGCTTTTGGGGGTTACAGATTCCATACCTATATAAGATTATTCTAGAGCAATACCATATTATATGTTGTTTCAAACAACATCCTATAGTCCATTTTCCCTTATAAAAGAATAAAAAGTGATTTGAAAAGCATGTTGAAGTGATTGAAACGCTAATTAGTTCCACTACAAGCAAGCTCTCACCCTGTGTGACAACTGGCAGGCCTTTTATAGACACATTGCTGTATATCATCCTGCTCTGGAATCTGGAGACAGCTGCAAGCTTGGAAACCAAGGAAGCACTAATTGAATGGTTCCAATATTTTTATAGTGTGGCCAATCTGACAGGTTTACTTTGTGTATTATATCAAATGGATAAAAAAAGTATTTAACCTCTCAGCTCACAGCAGTTACTTCAAGGCTCTGTATCCGTTTACCTTCCCGTATTACTGCTCAGCATTTTTTCCTAATAACGCATAAGTTATGGAACTAATTTTGATTTCTTCATGGTGCCATGAAGCTGAAAGGCTGATATATTTCAGGCAGTATAAAGTAGGTCTTCTGTCTCTAGAATATTCTGTGTATGCTTTTTGCAGCAGGCTGTAAAATATATGACATACGCATCCTTTACTTATGAAATAGAAGGGATGGGAAGGGAATTGAAATGACTCACAAGGCCCTCTTTCTTCTTGCAGCTGTCAATCCTATTCCCATTCCAGTTTGCTACTTGTTCATGTGAAGACGTCCTGACTGAGGCTCCAGCACAACTTTAGATTGGGGAAAGGAAAGTATATATGGTTTTTAGTTCTATATATATATATATATATATATATATATATATATATATATATATATATATATATATAATTCTTATAGAGTGCGGGTCCATCTACAGTATAAGAATTATACATTTGAATTTGACCCAGCAGCACCCACAAACAGAAGTTGGAGTTTGAGTGCAGGTACCATCTTCACAGTCTGCCAGCTATGAGATCAGTGCAATCAGAGCTCACTGTGTACCACAAATGACATTTGCCAGCAGTTTAATAATCCCTCTGCTCAGAATCTGTAGTAAACTTATCTGTAACATCTGTCTAAAAAAGGAACGTGCAATGTTGCTGCATTTTAAAGTTATGTTTAACTAGGCAAAGCAGGTATGAATGAGCACAGCCTCTATAATTAAGAGAGTGTGTGTGTGTATCGAATTCATTATCTGCAAGCCCGTCATCCAGAAAGCTCTGCATTACAGAAAGGCAATCTCTCATAGACTCCATTTTAATCGAATAATCCAAAATTTTGAAAATGATTTCCTTTTCCTCTGTAATAATAAAACAGTACCTTATATGGGTTCTCAAGTAACATATCATTTATCCTTATTGAAATCAAAAGCAGTCTATTGGGATTTAATGTTTACATGATTTTCTTAGGATACGAAGATCCAAATTATGGAAATATCCGTTATCCAGAAAACCCCAGGTCCCAACTATTCTGAATAACAGGTCCCATATCTGTGTGTATATATACTATAACAAACAAGGGAAAGTTGTGCTCACCCCTATTTTTTAAAACCATTAGGCGGGGGTGCAATGAGGGTGTGACCACAAAATACATATAGTCAACTACAAGAGTCCTCTGCACTCAACCCATTATCAATATATTTAAGACAGCGACATTTTGTGCATACTGCTACTGAGAAATGCCTTACCCTTTAAACAAAACAGGGATTGTTTGTCCATATATGTTTAAAAACTAGTGGTGAGCACAACTTTCCCTTGTTTGTTATAGTTATACAGGAGCAGTGACCAGCTCCATGTTGTAGCTCCCACCCTTCCCAGCTATAGTCAGGTGATCCCACTGGTGTCTAATAAAAGGGCAGCCAAGTATGGAGGTTTACTTTGAAAGCAGCAAGTTAAGTTGCAGGTAAAACCTAGTCCCTTTGTAAAATGTATAATGAAGCAATAGAATTCTTAATGAATCAGATAAAATTGAGCGTAGGACTGGCCAGATATGGGATGACTTTGACGTAGTTGGCCAGCTTAAATATATTGCAATATATGGACAAACAATCCCTGTTTTTGTTTAAAGGGTAAGGCATTTTTTAGTAGCAGTATGCACAAAATATATTGATAATGGGTTGAGTGCAGAGGACTCTTGTATTTGACTATGTGTGTATATATATATAGGTGGCATTTGTATTTAAGAGTATGTCTCTTCAAATATGAATAATGAGTGACATTCCTGCAGCAAGCACCAACCACTGCAGGTGCTACCATTATAAATGTGGATATGGTCTTAAAAGTCCTTGTGATAACATGGCTGTGGTTTAATGTTGGTGTGGTTTTAAAACCGGGAGTGGTCAACACTGGTTTCCATTATGGCCCGATAATGGGCGATGCTTCCCAAGTCCTTTTATATATTCACTAATCCTGTAAGTGGTGTTAGGATCATGCAGCTAAAGTGTTGAGAGTCAATCTAAGGAATTTCTGCATACCAAAATATACTGATACATCAGAAAGTAAACTGCTGCTCTATAGCTCTATATTATTTTACAGACCCAACACATAGAGGCATCAAGTACATTTAAGTCTACAAAGAGGTAGAAAAGTATGATGCTATTTTAATGACACTTTTGGAAGGCTTAGTAATTGGCTTATTAAGGTTGTCAATTCACTTTTAGCTTCAGTTATACTGCAAATGGAACCACAAAAAGACATTTCCTCGTACAGGTTTGGCAATAGCAAGCAATGTTTTATGCTGCCTGCATGTTCTGAAGTAATGAAATGCTGCATAAGGATAATGATATGCATTAAAATCCTTATCATATAGATTATATTGAGGTGATCATTGAAAGTTTACACATGTATCAGTTTATTCCAAAACATTAAGGGGCCGATTCACTAAGCTCGAGTGAAGGATTCGAATGAAAAAAATTCGAATTTCAAAGTATTTTTTGGGTACTTCGACCATCGAATTGGTTAAATTCGTTCGAATTCGAACGAAATCGAACGTTTCGAACGAAAAATCGTTCGACTATTCGACCATTCGATAGTCGAAGTACTTTCCCTTTAAAAAAACTTCGACCCCCTACTTCGGCAGATAAAACCTACCGAAGTCAATGTTAGCCTATGGGGAAGGTCCCCATAGGCTTGCTAACCTTTTTTTGATCGAAGGATTTTCCTTCGATCGTTGGATTAAAATCCTTCGAATCGTTCGATTCGAAGGATTTAATCGTTCGATCGAACGAAAAATCGTTCGATCGATCGAACGAACATTTAGCGCTAAATCCTTTGACTTCGATATTCGAAGTCGAAGGATTTCAATTCGAGGGTCGAATTTCGAAGTATTTTTAACTTCGAAATTCGACCCTTAGTGAATCTGCCCCTAAATGAATGACTGGAAAAGGATATACTACTGTAAATCATTGTTCCTTACACAAGTTTCTGGAAGTGCACAAATGCAGGACCTTTATATATTAACACCCTATGTAACTCAAAACCAAATTTCAATGGAAATTAAAAAATGTAATCTAATACAATATATTTCTATCTCTTACAGATAATACGGAACAAGCTACAGCCCATCAATCCCACTCTCAATCTTAACACTGGTTTAAGTTGTAAACCAAAAAATAATATTTAGCTTAAAGGAAGCAAATATAATTCTAAACAGCTTTGCAGTTTACATGCAATTCAACATTTGCAGGCTTTGTTGATGGAATTGCTATTGAAACCAGTATCTGTCTTGCCATTCTCTGCACTGCAGCTTCTGACTATTGAAAGCATGTCGGAGTGGCCATACTGTACTAATGCGAGGTCTACTTTTAGTGACGTTGCCCCATTATGATCTACATCTACAAAAACATTGTTAGCATTCTGTTCCATGAAAAATATTACTTGAAAAATATTACTTAAATACCGATAAATGGGAAAACGTATTTTGCTATATTTAAGAAATACCTATTTCTTATGTGACCTTAACATAATAATCAGAATGAAAAGCATTAAACAGGAGGGTGATTTAGACAAGCTGTTTGTTTACAGTGTCTTGAGATCTACTGATCACCAGCTAAAGGTCTACTGGTAGATCCCGATATACCTTTTGGGCTCCCCTGTTTGTAGCAGAAGTCAGCTGGAAAAATGCTACTTGGTCAAATCTCACAACAAACAATATTTTAATGGATGGCTCTCTTGTTGTTTACTTGGATAGCCCTAGGATCATACATTTATGACCGCCTTAATCTTCTGTAGCCCTTTTACATACATTGAAGGTAAGATAGTCATAATTTTCAGCAAGCAGTAGAGTGAACAAAACATGTTCTTCTCATCGGATAATACCTTATATAGGACGTTCCCAATTGTTCCCATGGAGAAAACCGCTTACCTAAAAAAGTAATTTAGGACTTTTGCAGGCAATCCCGCATAAAAAAAAAGAAAAGTCCCAACGTTTTTTGAACTTTAATGCATTTTCAGCACACAGGATATGATGTAAGTGACAGAAGATTGAGGAAGATCTGACTTCTTTTTAGCACTTCGCCTGGTCTGAGGTGACGAAGTCAACTCTGGCAAAAGAGGTAACATTTGGTAAAATCCATACTTTAGTGAATTTGCGGAGTAATGATCGTTCGGCAGAGTGAAAAGTCACCTGGCAATAGAGTGCAAATGACCATTAGCGACGGTCCCATTCACTAGCGAATTGGCGCCTGCTAGTGAATTGGCAATGTCCCTGCAGGTGGCAACGCTGGCGATAAAACGCTAGCGTTAGCCACTTCGCTCTTTAGTAAATCTGCCCCTATGTCTATAATTTAAATTGACCACCTACTTGGGCCCACTTGGAGCAACCTCAAAGGAGAGGGGGGTGAGCAGCATGTTGCTTGTTAGCCATTGGCTGGGGATCACCACTCTAAACCATACCCTATTTGCAAGTTATAGCTAAATACCATTGATTTCAGTTTCCACCCTGTTCTTATATAGGTCTAACACTTTATTTATAGTCCTCTATCAGGAAGCGGATGGTGCCCCAAGCAGATTAAACGGAGTGTGGCAGCCTGCCCAGATAATAATTTTAGATGGATAATATAAGTAGTTACTTACTTTCCTTGCTGTTTTAAATTGTATCAACTGGGATAATGGGGTCCCACACCAAGTAGCACAGTGACCCACTTTTGGAACCCGACCCACAGATTAAGACCCCCTAATGTAGTCTATATTATCACAAATACAGAAAACATGTAGGAGTGGTTTTTCTAGGATGCAAAATCACAGCCAGCTTCACAAATTACATTTTTAATTATATTTACCCTGTAATTGTAATTCATTTAGTCTATAAACAAAATCAGCCATCATTGTCATGTTCATCTTCTGGGTAAGAGCTCATTGTGCTCTATTTTAGTCCAGCTTTGGCTGCATATCAGATTGATCGGCTTTGCTGCAGGAAACAGCTGTGTGTTAGTATGAGTTAAAACATGGTCTGTTTTTGGCAGGAACAGCTGCTGTATTATTTGTCTCTTAGGGCTGGCTTTATTATTTTCCTCAATGAGGGGCTGCTGTTGGTGGCATCAAATCTAGACATTTTGCTACAAACATTTATTTTTATGATGATAATGTAGGGTATATGCCTTCTTTCCTACCTGTAACTCATGGGGAATTAAATTGGCTTCCAAATTATGCTCTGGTGATACAATCATTTGCAGCATGTAACATATGAGACAGAAAAAAAGAGATTGGTAAAATATAAAAAAGAGTAAGAGTAATCGTTTAATCTGTAATAAATAGTAATGTTGAGTCTTGGATTTCACAGTATATTACTGAACTTTTAAAGGACCAATAGCACAACAATTTAAAATTATTAATATGACCTGACCCACTGGATCCTGGACATGTAAATATTCTATCTTTGATGCATGAGTACTAGTTATTATTACATATCAACTGTATATAATATATATACATATTTGTGGCCTTCCCCCAGAAAGTGCTGCCAAAGGAAACTACTGATAAAATATTAAAATTATATTCTTTCTAGAAATGTTTAACTTAATTTCTCGATTTTGCTGGCTCTTTAACTAGAACCATATGTTGCACCCGAGAGAGTAGTTGGAAAGGCATCATTTTAGGGCAGAGACACACGCTGATATTTCGGGAGATTAGTCGCCCAGTGACAAATCACTTCTTCTTCAGGCGACTAATCTTCCTGAACTGCCTTCTCGCCAGCTAGAATGTAAATCGCCAGCGGGATGGCATTCGGATCACTTCGGCTTTCCAAAATCCCCCGAAGTTCGGGGAGATTAGTGGCTCGAAGAAGAAGTGATTTGTCGCTGGGTGATTAATCTCCCGAAATAGCAGTGTGTGTCTCTGCCCTTAGGCAACAGTATATTACCGAATCTTTACCAAAAGAATGTATTGGCAGTTGTGCCCCAGCACCCCAGAAAGCACACCCTTCACCAAAATGTAAATGCATCTTCGTATTAAACGATAACCCCTTTGTGACACGAGTTCATTCAGTTGGGCTTTTGTAGAAAAGATGCACAGACATACCTGATTCCACAGTTTGAATTTATGATAGTCTGTGTGTGTGCTCACTGGGACCAGATCCCTACTCCCAGTTAGGCTCACAGTGTAATGCAACCCCTCCCCCACCTTGCTCCATTGTGAAGCGATGGGTTCTGGGATTTGAAGTGCCTCTGCTTTCTAGAGAATCTGTGTTCTATGTACTATGGAAAGCAGAAGTACTTTAAGTACCAAAGTCCTTCATTTTGTAATGGAACAAGTGAGCCTAAGGGGGGTTGGGAAATAAGTCATGAGTATCATGGCTTCCTTTCAATCTGTGGAATCAATTATGTCTGTGCTCAAAATGTGCTGTTTTTAAATAAGCCTAACTCAATGAGCTCATGTCATACTTTTTCCCTTTAGTATAGAAAATAAAAACATTAATCGAAAATTGCTAACTATGTTTAAAATATCATTTCTACATATGTAAACAACATATTAAAATATCAATTTCGTGCTTTTACCATCAATATTGAGGCACCGGTCTATATGGTGGTGCATCAGTACAGATGAACTATATGTGTATGTGTTCTGCTTAGGATACAAATGCTGTTTTAATCAGTCTGTAAGATTTTAAAAACAAATAGTCATGCAAATTTATTTTTAAAAGCTTTATAATCAACACATGAGTACAAATTGGTTTGCTGTTCGCTAAGTTAGGAAACAGCCATTAAACCTAAAAAACAAAATTGCCATTTGCAATTAAAAAAGGCAGATCAAGGCAATGATTTAATAGGAATGCAACAACAAATATCATTTTCCATCATACCTAGCTCTGCCACAAAAATCTTAATAAAGGTCTATAATATTATATGTTGATGTTAGGTCTATAATATTATAGCAGCTCCGTTTACACTTACCATTTGTTATTTCTCCATTCTTAGATAATATCCAGCTCCAAGACAGATGTGTTTGTCAGCTTCTTGCCGAGATAACTCTGTCCTGAGGAGTAATGTTCTACAGTTTGCAGAGGAGATGGATTTCAATCTAATCTGCATTGTACAACCATTATTGTGTTTTACGTAATTTTAAGTTCAAAGGCTCTTTTATGCAGTGGGAATAAAGAGCCAGAGAAAGATAATCAAACAGGACGAAATCTTTTCTGCCGGAGAAATGTGGACAAAAAGTTATAAAGCATATAAAAGAGGTTTCTTTTTGCAATAATAATGTATTTAGGGCATAGAGGCTTCAAGTGCTCTTAAATAATCCTTTACCAGTTTAGGCGACTGCAGATGCTTGCAGAAGGGAAAAATGTTAGGCGCACAAAAGAGACACATCTAACAGAAAGGCGGCTTGTTCAAAGTGACTTAAAGCCATGACTACCACATTGCCTTTGTATTCCCTCTCTCATGTTCCAGCACATAGAAAGGTGGTAGTCACAGTAGCACTCTCTATTATCTGTCTCTATAATACACATTGATGCATTTAATAGGGACATTTTACGTGGGTTAATGTAAAAGTTTGGATTTGTACTATTTGCAAAAATTGCCACTGCTTGTGGATGTACTTTAATTTGATTTATTCCAAATTGGGGGCCAACAAATTTTAGCATTGTATAATGCAGTTCCTTAATTTTGTCCTCATTTGGACCTATATCAAAGATGTTTATCACTAGCTCCTTGATAACGTTCATATCAACTTGAACTTGATAAAGTTCATATTGAGGACCTACCTAAACGTTAGACTTCTGTATAATTTGTAAAAAATGAAGAACCACATTATATAAAAAATGAAGATCCACATTATAAAGGGACTCCTGGTTTGGAGCTCATTATATATATATATATATATATATATACAGATATAGGATCCGTTATCCGAAAACCATTTATCCAGAAATCTCCGAATTACTGAAAGGCCGTCTCCCGTAGCTCCATCTCAGGTCTCACTCCCCCTGCTCATCCATGTCTACTCCATTTGGCTCCCCCCTCCCATGATGCCTCATCGGCCCCCTTTCTCCTTCGCATGGTCTCTCTCTGATCTCGCTCCCCCTCTCTCCCATAGGGTTGCCACCTATTTTAAAAAAATTTACCAGCCAGTGATGGGGGGTCGCCGTGACGAAAAAGGGGCGGGTCACGGGTAAATGGGCGGAGCGTGACGTAAAAAGGGGCGGAGCCACATGCAGCGTGACACAAAAGGGGCGGAGCCCCATCACAAGAGGGGCAGAAGACGAAGGAGGGGTAAGTTTCTGTCGGAGGGCCAAGGGCTTTTGTTATAGGTATTACAAATTACCGGCAGCTACATTGCCGGTAAATTTGTAATACCGGCCCCGGCCCTGGCTGGTATTTTACCGGCTAGGCCGGTAAAATACCGGCCGGGTGGCAACCCTACTCTCCCACCATCTCAAGTCTCTCTCTCTGTCTCTCCGTGTCCGCTCTGTCTGGGCCCCCCCACCATGATGCATCTCTACTCCCCCTCCCCCTAACATAGGGTTGGCACCATTTGCTGGCAGAGAAACTGGGCAGGGGGTGCGTGCGGTGATATCTGGGCGGGCAGATGACCTCAGGGGGAAGCTCAGTTTCCTATCTGGGGGTGTGCCCGTGAGGTCGGAGGCAGTGTTATGATGTGGCAATCGCCAAATGGCTGATCACTGCACCATTCCTTTAAAAGACCTGTTCGGATTTCCAAATTAGCACTTTTCACCTTGACAGCCCTCTCGAAAACTGTGCTGTCCGGGTGAAAGCTAGACAGTTGGCAACCCTACCCTAGCATGGTCTCTCTCTCTCCCTTATAGTTCCCCTCCCTTACACCCACCATCTTAAATTCCATACTACCTCAATCTCAAATCTCGCTCCCCCTCCCATTTTCACTCTCTGGTCCTGGTTTAGGGGTACAAAAAAGCAATTCAAAGAATTCAAGCACAGGTACAGGACTACTGGGGATAGACTACAGCATGGGTGGACAGAAGCAGAACAGCCACATTTTGTAATAATTAAAGCAAAGCCAGAGATCTTTAAGAAACAAGACAATGCACCCAGAAACTGTAGATTATAATGCATAATGTACCCCATTACTGTAGTTTATAAATTTTCATGCTTTTGCTCGTGAATTGGCGAGTACACATGTAGGGAAGTGCATGGAAAAGAGGGCACAAAAACGGAGAAAGAGGGGACCAGACATGGGGTAGGCTACAGAACAGGTACATTCCTGGCGCTCCCCAGCTTTGAGCCCTAGGCACGTGCCTACTCTGCCTACCCCTAGTTCTGGCCCTGTGTGCATTTTTTCTGTATCCAAAATTAGTTCCTCGAATACATGATTCTAAAGCCTTATGCACAACTGGTGGCTACCTCTTATTGGCGAAAGTAAGGAGACAATCAATTAAGAAGTCTAAAAGGTTTTCTAAATAACGTATCCTTCCGTAATTTGGATCTTCATACTAGAAAATCATGTAAAAATCAACCCACTACTCTGGTTCAGCTTCCAATAAGGATTCATTGTATAGATCCCATACCTATATATATATATATATATATATATATATATACACTTGCATGAAAGATGCTTTCATTCCCATTATGGAATTTACTGCTGATAGGAATAAAAGTTGCCCAAACTAGCTTCATTTTAATGCACAGCTTGCCCCTCACTACAGACCAATGCACTGGGTCTTTATGACACCCAGAGTATCAGGGTACATTTTATTCATTTATTTTTAAAGTATAGCATTCTAATTTGCTGAATATTAAGAACAGTCAACTGCAATATCTCATAATTCCCACGTCTCCCTTCGCATTGTGACTAATATTGTGGCTAATATTAAGGCAATGTGACTGTTGTCTGAGGGGCAATAAAATTTAATTATGAAATCATCTGAGAACAAAAGAAGCAGCATCGATAAGTTTAATGAGATTTGTCCTATGATAAAGAGGCCGTGTTCTCTTACAACATTTGGAATGTCAGCTTTGAAATGAGATGCAACCCCACAAATTAATTTCACAATTCATACTCTGAAAGATCTTGCTCAGCTGATATAATACAATGTGACACAATCAAATGGGTGAAAACAAATCTGTAACACGGAACGTCTTCCAGCCTTTTAGCTGATTTTGGCAGGAAACTGCATTTCTGAACATTCATTTACATATGTCCAACTTCACTATTGCAAAGTATGTTTATGAAACACTGTGCACCTACTTAAAGGGGTACGGTAGTTTGTCTAAAGTTAAGTTTATTATAACTTTTTATTATTGTGTGGTGTTTAGATTATTTAGCTTTTTGTTTAGCAGCTTTCCAGTTTAGAATTTTGCAGCTCTTTCATTGCTATGGTACAATTTTCCCTAGCAACCAGGCAAGGGTGTAAATGAGAGTTTGGAAGATGAAAAGAAGGTTTTTTTCGTAAAGGGCACTTACAGTAGTCTTTAATCATGGTCGTACAATCACACAATAGCAGTTATTAGTTACATAGTTAAATCGGATTCAAAAAATACAAAGTCAGAGAAAACAACCCCAACCTTGACAGTCTACTATCATAATTTAAGTCTTCCATCCCTCTAACCAATTTAGTTGCACGTCACTCGGCATTATGCCAGATCTCAATGAATCCTGAAAAATTAAGTAAAGTTATTAAAAGATCTTATCTTGCAGCTGAACTTCTCTTTCTTTTTCTTTTATACAGTATTTAATGGCGTTTATAGTAAACCACAATGTTATACTGTACATACAACATTCGTTTGCACAATTTTATTTGTACAAATCAGGAGATAAATACAAAGTATTCTTTATGAAACATAACACATAAATGAAGTTACAAGCATTACTTTTATCCGACTAAGAACACAGCTAAATGTCTCAAGCATTTTCTGTGAATATCCATTCTATAAGCCCAAATGAAGCCAGTGAAATTCAAGTGGGGGATGAATGCCATTGAAGGTCTTCTTGGCGAACGAATAATTACTAAGAATACTTGAGAAGTTGAGTCATAACACCACTGGCCCTTATGCCTTTGTGAATGGCAACTGAATGTGGCCGAGTTTATGAAGACTTTTTTCCGAATCAAATGCATTGGAGCCAATGGGCGGATTTTTTTCCATGCATTTATTTTTCATGCCAAATGCACTGGAGGCAGTCAGCGTTTGTTAGGTTTTTTTTACTATTTGTGTCTTTTGAGCTGTGTTGCCTTCCATCCAGTATCCTTGGTGAAACGATCGTGCCCCTTTGCTGGTCCAGATCTTTTACTTTGCTCCTCTCTTATTAAGACCTGGCAGCATCCAATTAGTGGAGGGCTTCTAATGAAGTGAGTGTTTTAGGCAGAAGCAAGAGCCGAGGGTGCAGATCGTGACACAGAGACAGGCATTAAACTTTAAACTTCAATTTTGGAGAAATGGTAAAACATTATAAGGAAAGCACTTGAACTGAAAAAGTATTTTTAAAGTGAACAATACCCTTTATCTTTTTTTCATGGCTCTAACTCTCACTTTATCAAGGTGTAAGCTGTTTGTCGAGAAGGCAGCTTACAGTAGAAAGACGAGATGATGGGAGTTGCTGTTGAACCAAACTTGTTTTGTCCCAACACAAGCAAGAACACTTCAGATCTTCCATTAATTCCTCTCATGGTACTTTAGTAATTATACTCAGTCAGGGGCGATATACACACCTCATGCACCTCAGGTGCACTTCTCAGTTCTCCGGTGTCCCTTCCCACTCTCATCTCAGCCTGTAGTGTCCCACCAGGGGGTCCAGTCATCACTTCTCCTCTGTTCCCAGGACTTGCCCTGACACCGCCCTCACTAGAGGGTTCCAGTGGAAATCTCACGCCCTTCACAGGTTTTCCTTTCTGGTTCTACCTATCCTCTTCTGCCCTGACTAGTGGGGTACCCGCTGGGTCACTATGCCCACTCACTCCATGTAAGGGCTATAGCTGCCCATGCTAATTACCCTGTTATTACACAGGCTTGGCCTCGCACTAGCTCAAATCAGTACCTTGCTCTGGAGATGACTCTACTGCATCATTGCTTTCGTTCTTGTCACTCTATAGCTAAATGAACTTTTCCTTTAAAGGTTACATTTTAGTATGTTATGATATGTCCTAATTTTCAAAGCTTTTTCATTAATCTTTATTTGTTATAGATTTTTCTTTGCCTGTCTCTTCTGCTTTATCCACCTTTCAATGGGAATCACTGACCCTAGAATTTTACTGTTATTGATACTTTTTATTACTTATATTTCTATTCAGGCCAGTGTCGGACTGGGATGCCAGGGGCCCACCAGGAAACCTTAGGTTGAGGGCCCTCTTTCCAAACTATTATTCCTCCTCTCCTCACTCAACCTCTTTATTTTCCTAGTCTTTTATCTCTACATACTATACTCTATTCTTCCATTATTAATCCTCTTTTTCCCCATAAATAAATAGGGAATGACCATGAAATAGACCAAATGGTTAGATTCAAGATAGCCCACTGACACTTGGGCCCACTGGGATTTTTCCTGGTATCCCGGTGGGCCAGTCCGACACTGATTCAGGCCTTACCTAGTCATATTTCATCTGTTCATTTAAACCACAGCCTGGTTACTAGGGTACAACCAGATAGCTGCTAAAATTCCAAACATGAAAGCTGCTGAACAAAAAGTAAAATGATTTTTAAAAAAACACAAAAAATTAAAGCCATTTGCAAATTGTCTCAGACTATCACTGTGTAGACCATGTTAAAGGTTAATTGAAAGGTGAAATTTTTTGTCGTGGCGGATTCGCCCCAGTTTCACAAATGTATTCACTGGTGGCGAATTTATACCTGCCCAATTTATTCGCCCATCACTAGTTCTAATGATTTTGCAGATGCTGCTGTGTTGGGTGATATTCAACCTTCGTTCCTGAAGGTGAAGGGTTACAGCTGTAAAACATGGAGGAGTCAAGAGGTTTGATCGACAAATTAAATGAATAAATCAGCCTTTATGATGTTATTAATTATGTATATATACATATTTAAATAGGATTAATGAACCAAGTTTTTCACAATCAATAATCTTTTTTTCTGCATCTAATAAATAATGCAATAAAAATGATATTCTGTGATTTATTAGCCTTTATGTCAGACTGGTTATGTTTTGTCCCCTTCACTGCTCTTCCCCATAGACGGTCATACATAATTTTGTAACCCTTGGGCATGTAGCCTCTAGAGGTCAGTTTGACATTCATGTATGTCTTCTGTTATTCTTCATGTGTCTCGAAATGACTCAAGGAACATTAAACATGCTCTGCAACAGTATTTGTGCCTAGGATAAGACATGGCTGTCATATCTCAGCTGGTCTAATAGTCCATCCAGGACAAATGGTGACATTTGGTTATATTATAACATGGCTACTTATCAAAATGAGGCAGCTGATAAATATAACTGTGGATTGTGTGAAATAAGTCTTTCAAAGTCAATACAATTAATAGTCCTAAATTGCCAACATGATCTTTTTCTACAGGTAAAGGATCTATTATCCAGATAGCTTTCCATACCTACTAAAAAATCATTTACATTAATGAAACCCAATCAGATTTGGCCACCAATATTGATTAATTATATCTTAGTTAGGATCAAGTACAAGGTAAAGGTATGGGACCTGTTATCCAGAATGCTGGACCTGGGCTCTTCCGGATAACAGATCTTTTCATAATTCTTCATACCTTAAATCTACTAAAAAATCATCTAAACATTTAGAGAGTTATTTCCTAAAATATGAATTTATGATTTAAATAAAAAAGCTCAACCAAACTCCCATCCCAGATTTTGTCTTTTTTAGTAATAAAATAACTTAAATAAATTGTAGCGAAAACAAGAATTGCTTGATTTTTTTTTTTTCGGGTCTCCAAAAATCCAGAATTTATCAGATTATCGAGCTAAACCCAATGCAAAACACAATATCTTCAACATGAGATAGGGACATCTCCCACCGACTTATACATACCTCAACAGGTTTGATATGGTGGATTTTCAGACTCTAGCTTTCTGTAGCATCAGGGTATAATAAATTTCAAAAATTCAAGTTTTTTTTCCATGAAAAATTTACATTTTTGCCCCAAAAAGGCCGGCCAGAAAAATTCAAGTTTTAGTAAATAACCCCCTAAATAAACCCAATAGGCTGGTTTTGCTTTCTATAAGGATTCAATATATCTTAGTTTGGATCAAGTACAAGGTACTGTTTTATTATTACAGAGAAAAGGAAATTATTTTTACAAATTTGTTTTATTTTGATAAAATGGTATCTATGGGAGATGGCCTTCCTGTACTTGAGGGCTTTCTGGATAAAGGGTTTCCAGATAATGGATCCCATCCCTGTACTGTTTTATAATTACAGAGATAAAGGAAATCGCTTTTAAAAATTAAAATTATTATGGAATCTATGGGAGATGGCCTTCCTGTAATTTAGAGCTTTCTGGATAACGGGTTTCCGGATAAGGGATCACATGCCTGCAATAAGTATTTTGAGAAAGGCAAACATATGTTTCCAGCTTTGTTTAGTGATATTTCCCAACAAGCAATATCACTAAATATTTTTTTTTCTAAACTTACTCTTTTTATTTATGTTTTAACTCTATACATCCCTTATGAAATGTAACCCACCCAAACTACCCATTCACTGTAGCTATTTATCTGCTTTAGAATAAATGAAAATGTTTAAATGATTATTGGAATGCTGTTTAGAATAACCTTTTTATGTATCGATTGCGGTCTAAAACCTGGCCAACTTTTTGGCTTTTCAAAAAACCCAGTCGTGGATTTGAAAAAACGATTGTGGAAAATAAAAAAAAACAACCAATAATCAATCTTGCTTATTCTTTATGATGCACAAAAATGACCTTTGACAATATATCTGTTTCAGGGAAGCCAAAATATCAATTATTGAATTATTGCAATTCACTGTTTTTTTCCTGAGAGTGCTTACATTTTTAAATACTGCTAATATTTTTTACAAAAATACTCCAGTCTGGAAAAAACAATTGTAAAGAAGATCACACTGTTCCATTCAGTTGAAAAATTTGATATTTGCTAAGGCACATAATAAATCAGCAAATCAATCCAAAAAATTTATTTTAAAGCTATAATCAGCACAAACTGAATGATGAGTCCCAGCTGTCGTAAGTTCAAAAAACTATTTTTGCTTGTACATTTTATAAGGTTTTGTTCTGGTTAACTAAGAGTTCAGCTTGGGTAACCATGCCTGAAGGTGGGACCTTAGTGTCCTGAAAGCTTGCAGTATTGTCTATTCTGTAAGCCTTTAAATTTGTGACCTTACTTCCCTTATTATTAACATTATCAACATTTATTTATATAGCTCCAGCATATTTCACAGCACTGTGCATCATACAGGGGGTTCAGCCCAGCACACCGAGTCCGTTGAGAGTTCTTTTGGGGGGCCTAATGCCAACATGGACCGTGGAGCTGCCCGCAGATGTTTTTCCTGTGATCAGGTGGGCCATGTAAGGGCTGCCTGCCCTGAACTGAAGGGAACAACCCCACCTGTACAGCCAGTAGTAATGTTTGTGTCTGGTAAGGCAGAATTTTATCTCACCATATGCAATCTGTGATTGTGGGTAACAAAGTGACTCGGGGACTAAGGGACTCAGGGTCTAATTTTTCTCTGGTGAGTCCAGAGATTATCAACACTGGGGACATTATTCCTGGGAAGACTTTGGCACCTTTGGGGAGCCAATGAACGAAGAAAATGGGGTTTTTGCTCGGTCCAGCTCGTCTAAGGGATCGTCAAGGGATTACCGCTGATACATCTTATGGAACTTTGCCAAGTGCAAGCATTATTAGTTTAATATACATATATATGAGAGCAGTTCATCCCAAGACTAAAAATCTGCTCACCCATTGAACACAGTGACCCGGGTGTATATGAACCCCAGGTCCCGCTCCTGGGTCAGCTGTTGCTGCTAACTTGCTGAGGGAATACAAGCAGGGGAAGAAGCATACTCACCAAATGAAGAGGGTGGCCGGGTGCATCACCCCGAGCCCGTAGCTTAAGGTGAGTAGCAATATGTACAAAGTCGGCGAGCCACCCAAAGGTGCCTGTGGCCAAAGTTCACTTGAATTGGGTTGTGGGGAGAGGTCTAAGGGAAGTGGGAGTTTCCAATGAAATTCCTGTTGATGTATTGCTGGGGAATGATTTGGGGAATGTGCTCTCTGCTTTTGTGCCCAATGACCAGGTCTCACTAGGTCCAGGTGCGCTGGAACGTGATCACTCAATCAGTAACTGCCACCGGTAAGGTAAAGTAGCTGGGAGGGAGGACTGGGAGACAGACAAGAGTGTCAACCAGAGCCTGAACCAATAGTGTCCCAAAGTGGGGACAGGATGGGAGAGGATGGGAGAGGGGGAGGAGAGGTTTTCCCTAGATGTATCCCTAGTGCAGCCAGGAAGTGTACCAGCAGTGAGGGATATCCAGAGTATGATCCCTGATCCTGTACCCAGACTGCCTGAGGTCTTGAGTGGGGTTCAGAGGACAGGCCAGACTCAGGAGTCAGTGCAGGAGTGTGGGGACAGGTGGTTAGGACTCAGAGTAAAGTCCTTGTAGATAGTAGCACTCAGGACTGAGGGCAGTTATGGTAGCTTGGGGCCAGGTATAGCTATAGTACCAGAACCAGTACTGGGAGGGGGGTAGGTAGTCGAGGTCCAGGAAGGACTGCTGACAGTACCGGTGCCAGTTGTTGCCCCCCAAGACCACTAACAATAAGACAGTTTGCCCAGAGGTACAGGACAACCCATGCAGTGACCGCACTAACAATGGGTGGGTGAGAAGTGTACCCAAGTTTTACCAAAACAGTCCCTTGGATCATGCAGATAATGATCCCAGGGAAAAAGATTTTAGGCCTGGAAGGTAAAATAATCTCTAACATTGTTCAGTAAGGATTTATTTTGGTATTGACCTGGATTTGTGTAATGGATTAATGTACCCTGCTAGTGCGATGGTTGGTTTAGTCTTGTGGGCCTTGAAACCTTGCGCACTCTTGAAGGGGGAAGTTTCATGCCGGGGTAGTATTGCTCTGGCATCATAAGAGTTAACACTGGAAATACTTGGTCTCAGGCTCGCAATGAGACCCTTGACTGCATATCTCACCAGGGAGCTGTGGAAAGGTGACATCCATATCTGCCTTCTGAGACCTGCTGGTCAGTTCTTGTGATATAATTTCAGCACGAAAAGGGCTTTTTTTCTGAGCAGAACCACACCAGAACAGTTTAGAAAATAAAATATATATTTAAAATAAATTTTAAATTGCAAAAGCTCTTAAAAAAGCACTTTTATGTTAAACGTTTTAAGGTTTACTTTTGCTTTAATAAATTTAATCATGTTGACACCTGCCCCTAACTCTCCAAACTAAGCTACAGATTTGAAATAAAATGATCAAGTTTTCTAGAAACTATTCAGAATTTCCAAGGTGTAGATTACATGAATGTGACATACATTTAAGCCATTTTCATTTCCTGCACCCCATCCAACTTTAAAGTTGGATGGGATGCAGGATCTTGTAAAAATGCTTTTGGATAAATGGATTCTCTACTGATGTGCTTACTTAAAACCCATGTTGAGAGCTAATAAGAAGAGAAAAGAACACATTAGATAGATTACTTTATACAGTAGATTCATTTCTGACATAGGACATTATTACTTTCTGTTGTACCCCATTGTAATATAGGGGTAATTCATCCAATCAGGGGACATCTTGTAACAATTTATTATATTTCCCAAGGTATTTGTGAAATAAGAGAAAGAGTACAATGCATTATGTTCATGCTATGAAAATTCATCACTTGTAACCAAGAAATATTGTATAATTTCTAGAAGAGATAAAGAATAATGTTTTGTACACATCAAGATGCAGCAAATGTCTATGAAGGAAGCTCTGGTAGGGCATACTCAGAAAAAAATACAGAGAGTTTTATTGGGAGTGATGTATTATTATGATTGTTTGCATGACTGATGCATTGTAATCAGACCAATTAATTTTAGGCTTTTTGTGGAAAGGCTAAAGCTGGTATGGCCTTTCCCAACAGAAACTGAACTGAAAATCCTATGAAAAAAATGTAGTTTTTGAACATATTTTTTCCTCTGGTATCACTTTTGTTAGCTGAGGGTTCCTGAGAAATGAGCAGGAAGCTACACAAGAAGCTAAGGGACCAATTTATTTGGTATCTTTTTACTAGTGCTACCGCTCATGAAAATATGCTGATTGTTGTAATATGTAATAATCTATTTTTAATGCTGGATCATTTTGGTCCCTCACTAAACTAATTATCTGCGTAAAGTATTTGGTAGATAACTGCAAAGTTTACAAGTTTGCAGATGACACTATAGTGGTTGGGCTCATCCTGAATGACGACAAAATAAGATAGAGACAACAAGTCTCTGACATTATTCTGTACTGCAGGAACCACGAGCTCGCTCTTAACACAGAGAAAACAAAGGGGAAGACTTACTAACCAGCGAATATTCGCCAGCATCCACTTCGCATCCCAGCACAACACTTTGCCAGGCGAAAATTCGCTCAGACTACGCTAATTCACTGCAATGCAGAGTTTTGTCATGGGAGCCAAACGCTGGCGACTTATCGCTAGCGTTACTACGGCAATATGAGCATTTGATAGTGAAGATACGCTAGTGTTTATTTCTGCCTAGCGAAACTAGGGATCTAGGGATCTAGGGATCTAGCATAGAGCAGAAAATTTAAAGTTGCATGGATGTCTTTATGTTAAATGTTGGTGCATATACAGGTATGGGACCTGTTATCCAAAATGCTCGGGACATGGGGTTTTCCGGATCTTTCCGTAATTTGGGTCTTCATGCCTTAAGTCTACTAGAAATTAATTTAAACATTAAATAAATCCAATAGGCTGGTTTTGCTTCTAATAAGGATTAATTATATCTTAGTTGGGATTAAGTACAAGCTACTGTTTTATTATTACAGAGAAAAAGGAAATCATTTTTAAAAATTTGGATTATTTGGATAACATGGAGTCTATGGGAGACAGCCATTCCTTAATTTGGAGCTTTCTGGATATCGGGTTTCCAGATAAGGGATCCTATACCTGTACTTACAAATTACACTTTTATAAACACATGTGCAGGGAACCTTAATAAAGACAATATAGACAAGTATTCGAATGGCCCACTGTAAAATTAATGTGCTATATGTTTGCACATGTATGGGGAAAACCAGTTACCCAAAAAAAAGTTTGTTAGGTCTTTTGCAGGCAATCAGGCTTTGATGCAATTTCAGCTCACAGAATAAAATGTAAGTGACGGAAGATTGAGGAAGCTCTAGTTACTTTAATGCAATTCGCCTGGTCTTAGGTGGTGAAGGCAACTCTGGCAAAAGAGGTAACGTTCAGTAAAATCCGCACTTTACTGAATTTGCGAAGTAACGTCTATTTGCCAGAGCAAATTGTCGCCTGGCGACAGAGTGCAAATGATCGATAGTGCCTGTCTCTTCCCTAGCGAATTGGCGCCTGCGCCCGTTAGTAAATTGCCGATGTCCTTGCAGGTGGTAATGCTAGCGAATTGATGCTAGCGTTAGCCACTTCACCCTTTTATAAATCTGCCCCAAAGAGATGATCATAGATTTTAGGAAGCAATGGTGACAAAAGTGAGTAGGTGAACACTGTTAAATGTCTAGGTCTACATAATCTCAAATTCTCAAAGTCGGCCGACAACATTAAGGCCACAACCAGCAAAATCCATCAACGCCTCCATTTCCTCAGAAAACGTATGCATTGTGAAGTAAACAAGATGACCTTACTATACTATACTATACTTACTACTTATTATAAAGCTATAACTAAAAGCAGTAACGTAACTTGGTGGGGGCGGGCTCTGGTGTGGGCCATGCAGACAGGCCCGCCCCCACCCTCGTCTGCGCGATTTTTCTCTGCCACTGCAGCCGACTCCAGCCGGCTGCAGCGCGCACGATCTTCCGGGGGGGCCCTGCAGGGGTGCGGGCCCTGGCCCATTTGCACTCCCTACTCCCCCGGTAGTTACGCCCCTGACTCAAAGCATTTTAACCAGCAGCATATTGGTGTGGCATTGGTGTGCTCCACACAAATTTCCACTTTAAAAAGAAGAAATTCACCTTTTTGCCGCCCCTGGTAATATGCTCAGCACTGAAGCCTGAGTAAAATTTTTCAATCACCTCATTGAGGAAGTGTGTGGCACAAAGGAAAAACATACTCTTCATAGCATGGTCAGAACTGCTGAATGACTTATCAACACTAAGGGCCGATTAATTTACAATCAAATTTCGATTTTATGTTCCCACAAATCTCTGAACATTTGTGGTTTTCCTGTTTTTTTTTAAAAAGCTCTAAAAATTTCAGAATTACTTAGTGTAAAAACGACGAAAACCTCTAATACAAAAGTTGTCGAGGTCCTATAGAAGTCAGTTGGAGCTGCGCTGATCCTAACTGTTTTAAATCAGTTTGGAGTTTTAGAGAGTTTTGGATTTTTATTTTGCTAGAAACTATCAGAAAAACTTACATTTTTAGAGGGATTCATATTTTTTCAGATCGTTAAGTTATTTTCTGTTCAAACTTTTTTTTTTTTTTTTAATTCGGATCTTTTAATAAATGTGACATTCGTGGTTTTAGAGAAAGTGAGTTTAGTTGTGTTTCTAAAACCACTCAAATCCGACCTTTGATAAATAGGCCTCCAAACTTCCATCACTATCTGATCTTGACATTTACAGATGCAAAAATAGAATTAAAAGCATAATTAGTAAATCAAGTCACCCAGGGCACCAACTAATTATCGAACACAAGCGCAACTATTCTCTCAGGCACAGAAGAGCATAAAATCTAGAAGCAAGAGCCTATTTAATAGCTTCTTTCCAGGAGCAGTTAGACTTATCGCAAGTGAGGACAGATGGAGTTGAAGGAAAACATTCCCAGGACTTGTTTCTCCTTATGTACCCATTCCAGTCTTTTTATCTACTCAGATTATATATATATATATATATATTGTAAAATTCTAAATGTGTCACTGTCATATGCTGCACAAGAATTCCTTTGTACTGGAATATGGTAAATTCACTAATTAATCACTATTGTGGAATCCAGAATGTAGGTTGGAACCCTAGAAAAAAAAAGTCCTGAAACTGTATTTTCTACATCACATTTCATGCCACTCATGACATTTCATGACATTGTAGTGTACGTTATTACAATGTACCAAAATAATCTTAATATATTATGTGCTTATATAGAATGTCATACAATTGCATTTGCTCACTCTTTCATTCATTCTATCTGTTAAGGCAGCTTCTGTGAAACTGGGGGCCAGAATTTTTCACCCAGAACATTATTAAATACCTTAGGGACTATTTCCAATGCTAACAAACCCCCATCATGCTCATCTCTCACAGGCAGAGTATGACACACACAAGGATAGTATAGGGCAGGCAGAGCATGGCACATAACGAGCATGGGGCAGGCAGAATATGGCACACACAGGGAGCAAAGGGAGGCAGAGTATGGCACACACAGGGAGCATAGGGAAGGCAGAGTTTGGCACACACAGGGAGCATAGGGAAGGCAGAGTATGACACACAACAAGCATAGGGCAGGCAGATTATGGCACACACAGGGAGCATAGGGAAGGCAGAGTATGACACACACCAGGAGCATAGTTCAGGCAGAGTATGTCACACAACGAGCATAGGGCAGGCAGAGTATGACACACACCAGGAGCATAGGGAAGGCAGAGTATGACACACACAGTTAGAATAGGGAAGGCAGAGTATGACATACACAGGGAGCATAGGGCAGACAGAGTTTGGCACACAACGAGCATAGGGCAGGCAGAGTATGGCACACACACGGAGCATAGGGAAGGCAGAGTATGACACACACAGGGAGCATAGGAAAGGCAGAGTATGTCACACACAGGGAGCATAGGGCAACCAGAGTATGGCACACACAGGGGAGCCTAGGGAAGGCAGAGTATAGCACACACAGTGAGCATAGGGAAGGCAGAGTATGACACACACAGGGAGCATAGGGCAGGCAGAGTATGGCACACAACGAGCATATTGCAGGCAGAGTATGGCACACACAGGGAGCATAGGGAAGGCAGAGAATGGCACACAGGGAGCATAGGGTAAGTCGAGTATGTCACACACAGGGAGCACAGGGAAGGCAGAGTATGGCACACAACTAGCATAGGGCAGGCACAGTATGGCACACACAGGGAACATAGGGAAGGCAGAGTATGACGCACACAGAGAGCATAGGGCAGGCAGAGTATGGCATACACAGGGAGCATAGGGAAGGCAGAGTATGACGCACACAGGGAACATAGGGCAGGCAGAGTATGGCACACACAGGGAGCATAGGGAAGGCACAGTATAGCACATATGGGGATCATAGGGCAGGCAGAGTTTGGCATACACATAGAATGTAGGGAGGCAGAGTGTGCAGAGCAGGGCAGGAGACCATGCAAGTAATCTATTTTACCACTCTAAGAACAGTATGTAATATATAGTGACAAAATGCCTGTGCCCCCTTCTTCTGTCTGTATGAGGTGTGAACAATGTAAGCAGTCACAGCAGGCTGACTTTCTCGTGGGGGGGGGCACACAAGGGGGATCAATTCCAGTGGCAGCACAAAGACCTGACAATTTCAGCAAAGCAAAAGAGGTTGGTGGATGTGCCAGATAATGCATGTTGGGTGTGGGTTTGGAATAGACTCAAGCAAAGTAGAGAACAGACAGCAATGGGTTTATCCTTGATAAACACATTAAGGATAATGGGGCAATGGGTAAACAGGATGTAAATGCAAGATACATTACTCTAACATGCAGAACTACAAGCTAAGTGTGAATGACTTTGACGTTATTATAATAATTATTTTTAGAAATAGGCAACACTAAAGAAAGAAAGCAATGCTAAAACCGAAACAGTGATACATAAACTGACCTTTCCAATTGTGGATGAAAGACATTTGAAACGTGGAGATAAAAAGTTCCTGGCTTATCGGTTATTCTTAATTACAATGATTTATCATTTTTTTATAATTAGCTCAGATCTATTTTAAAAAAAACCTAGCTATTCCAATTCCAGCTATTTGATCTGTAATTAATAAGAAATACTTAATCATCAATGTATTTGCTTATTGCATGAGCTTGATTTATTGCAGCAAGGATTGTAATTAGTCATATTTTCATGACATAAAACTGCAGAGGATTTTTAAAGACAAAGAAGGGTTCATTTATTACCGGTGGGCAAGGAAAAAGTTCCTAAAAAAAGGGCACAAAGCACTATATTTTTGTGTTTCTGGCCCACAATGCAGCTGCTCAGGAGTTGCAAAATATATAAGAAAGTGCTATTGTTCTTGCATATTTTGAAGCTGAAACTTGAATTGGTGCTTTAGTGGTCTATTTTAGTAAGGCTGTTTATAAGTGGGAAAATCATAATAGCCAGAATAGTACATGTACTTCCTGCTTTTCAGCTCTCTTGGTTTCGACTGATTGGTTACAAGGCAGTAACCAATCAGTGACTTGAGAGGCCCCCCCCTTCAAATTGCTGACTAACTCAGAGTTAAAGAGCTAAAGAGCTAAAAAGCAGGAAGTAGTGTTCTGTTCCCAGCTGCTCCAAGTCATGTGACTTGTGCCTGCACTTCAAGGGCAAATTTACCCATGGGCAGTTACCCATAATCAATCAGTGAATAGCTTTTTAAAGCCAGCTGCAAGTAGAACAATGAATGCAGCAATATGATTGGTTGCCATAGGTTACTGCCCATGGGAAAATTTGCCCGGTGTTGATAAATGACCCCCACTGTGTTCACCAATAAACATTTTAAATGACAATATAGCAATGCACCCCCCACTATTTAATTTTTTTAAAAAAAATTTAAATAAATGTCAAAACCTTTAGTGATAAGGACAACTCCTCCTGCTTGTAGGTCCCCCTTATGTCAGGTGATTTCTGTGTTAGTCAGTTAAAAGAGAAACCATATTGGAAGGTTGGTTTGGGAACCCTGCAGGATTTCTAGCAATTCAGTGTTGGAAAGTCTATTAAGTCATTCCAAGCAATAGGCCAATTTGATCGATTTAAATAAAATAGTTATCAATCATTGCCTGAGCCTTTAGGAATTCAATGTTTTAAAACCCCAAAGCAATGGACAATGTTACCTTTTTTTCAAGGTTTTTCCAGTTCATTCAATCAATATTGTTGATGAAATGCACTTTCATTGAAGCCTAGATGCATTTTCCTAAGTTATTGATCAGAGTTAGATCAATTTAGAGCAAGTCAGTGGGACTCGTTTTAATTCCAATACAATTCTATCAGATTCAATATTTGGTGTAATGAATTGCAGACGCGCTCTGGATAGCTGTGAAATTTTCGTGGATTTTGAAACCACATTTAAACTAATTTTCTCTAAAACACGAATGCCATGGAATTTATTAAAATATCCGAATAAAAATGTATGAATGGAAAATTATGCTGAACGATCTGAAAACAAAGAATAAATCTAAAATCTCAAACAAATAAAAAAAAAATCCAAAAACCGCTAAAAGTCTAAAGTTAAAACCGCCCAATAATACCAGCTCAGCTAAATGGTCCCCCAAATGTATTGTAGGTTGCTTGATGTGATGCACAGTAATGAGATCTCTTACTGAATACTTACACACAGATCAGCAAAGTGTAGTTGTTGTCTCTGATAATCCAGGCAGAAATCCAGATTGATGATGCACTTTCCTGAACAAGTTCAGCCTCATTAGTTCCAAATGCTGCCCGGGAGCCAAGCTTTTCACCTGACTACAGTACACAGAGTAATAAAGGTGTAAAAAAGTCAAGTGCTAGTTATTCTCTATGCTGAATATTCCTCGGGGATAGTAAGCAAACAGACAGGCCCTGAAGTTAGTTGGTGTAGTTTGACACTATTGAATACATGATTAAAGCAGGTGTTGAAGTGCTTTGTAATGTGAAATGTACAGAATAGAAAGGGGTAGCTTAAGGGTAAACATCTTGTCTCTCTTCACATCATATTACATATTCCTTTTCCTGTGTGTTCTGATATCTCTTATATTATATTAAGCGTACTTTGATGTTAGTCCCATATGTGGGCTGTTCATTTTTTCCATTTAAGAGGTCTTGACAAGCCACGTTTCTCCAGGTTTGACTGATTTGTCATTAAATTAACATTTAAGGTAACAGTTCTATCTCCCAATGAATGAAGCAAAACACATTGTACATGTACCCCTCATCTGGGCTTGGAAAAATTATATCAAACTGGAGTCAAGCTCTTTTGAAGGTTTTTATAATAAAGTACAACACCTTTTTTTTTGCTTTCCGTTATTTGTTTTTCCCTCTATCGTGGTGTCTAGGGGCTTCCTATAATTATAATTATAATTATTTATATAATATAATTTATACAGGTATAGGATCCATTATCTAGAAACCCGTTATCCTGAATGCTCTTAATTATGGGAAGACCATCTCCCTTAGATTCCATTGTAACCAAACATTTTCTCTGTAATAATAAAGCAGTACCTTGTACTTGATCCTAACTAAGATATAAATATATATACAGTATGTATATGTTGTGTATATATATATATATATATATATATATATATATATATATATATATATATATATATATATATATAGACAAATACAAGATTCCTCTGCACTCAACCCATTATCAATATATTTAAGACAGAGACATTTTGTGCATACTGCTACTGAAAAATGCCTTACCCTTTAAACAAAACAGGGATTGTTTGTCCATATATTGCAATATATTTAAGCTGGCCAACTACGTCAAAGTCATCCCATATCTGGCCAGTCCTATGCTCAATTTTCATCTGATTCATTAAGAATTCTATGGTTTAATTATACATTTTATAAAAGGGACGAATACGTTTTACCTGCAACTTACTTGCTGCTTTCAAAGTAAAACTCCCAAACTTGGCTGCCCTTTTATTAGACACCAGTGGGATCACCTGACTATAGTTGGGAAGGGTGGGAGCTACAACATGGAGCTGGTCACTGCTCCTGTAGAACTATAACAAACAAGGGAAAGTTGTGCTCACCACTAGTTTCCAAAATCATTAGGCGGGGGTGCAATGAGGGTGTGACCATAAAATACATTTATAAAATGTATAATTAAACCATAGAATTCTTAATGAATCAGATGAAAATTGAGCATAGAACTGGCCAGATATGGGATGACTTTGACGTAGTTGGCCAGCTTAAATATATTGCAATATATGGACAAACAATCCCTGTTTTGTTTAAAGGGTAAGGCATTTTCAGTAGCAGTATGCACAAAATGTCGCTGTCTTAAATATATTGATAATGGGTTGAGTGCAGAGGAATCTTGTATTTGTCTATATGTATTTTGTGGTCACACCCTCATTGCACCCCCGCCTAATGATTTTGGAAACTAGTGGTGAGCACAACTTTCCCTTGTTTGTTATAGTTCTACAGGAGCAGTGACCAGCTCCATGTTGTAGCTCCCACCCTCTCCAACTATAGTCAGGTGATCCCACTGGTGTCTAATAAAAGGGCAGCCAAGTTTGGGAGTTTTACTTTGAAAGCAGCTAGTAAGTTGCAGGTAAAACGTATTCGTCCCTTTTATAAAATGTATAATTAAACCATAGAATTCTTAATGAATCAGATGAAAATTGAGCATAGGACTGGCCAGATATGGGATGACTTTGACGTAGTTGGCCAGCTTAAATATATTGCAATATATGGACAAACAATCCCTGTTTTGTTTAAAGGGTAAGGTATTTTTCAGTAGCAGTATGCACAAAATGTCGCTGTCTTAAATATATTGATAATGGGTTGAGTGCAGAGGAATCTTGTATTTGTCTATATGTATTTTGTGGTCACACCCTCATTGCACCCTCGCCTAATGGTTTTGGAAACTAGTGGTGAGCACAACTTTCCCTTGTTTGTTATATATATAAATATATATATATAGTCAGTCTTGTAAGGTGCACTCTCAACCATATATATATATATATAGCATATCAGAGAGAGAGAGAGAGAGAGAGAGAGAGAGAGAGAGAGAGAGAGAGAGAGAGAGAGAGAGAGAGAATTTGATTGCAAAGACCCGCACACCAAAGTTATTTTCTTCAAAATTAGCGATTTTATTTAGTACATAAATCCGACGTTCGGCCCACATTTTTCAAGGCCCAAATGTGGGCCGAAACGTCGGATTTATGTACTAAATAAAATCACTAATTTTGAAGAAAATAACTTTGGTGTGCGGGTCTTTGCAATCAAATCTCTATATGATTTTTTTGACCGAGCACCCACAAAGATTAAGCAAAGTCCGGTCTACAGAGTGCGGTCGCTTGACACAGATTATATATATATATATATATATATATATATATATATATATATATATAGCCTTCAAAATGGACCAGCACACCAGATTCTCAAGTGTTCAAATTCATTTTATTTTCCGTATCCACAATTATATTATATATATATATATATATATATATATATATATATATATATATATATATGTATATATATATATATATGTATATATATATATATATATATATATAATAGTTCTGATAATTTTATACAAAAAGTCACAGTTACGCAGTCCGTTACTAAATTGACGCCAATCATTGCATTGCTTGATAAATTGTCAGGGTCCCCTTAAAGAAGCCAAATTTAAAGTATAATTTATATTCATACTTCTCAAAGCCCAAAATGATGGAATTTTGGGGGAATCAATTTGCCATCCATATACATTACATACATTGTGCTTAGACTAAAATGAAAAAATCCCTCCATACTCCTCCACTTGCTGATCCATACAAAAGGTTACAATCGAGTTAGAATCTAAAATATGTTGGGCACATTTCTTGGACCAAGACTCTTAATCAGCCGCTGATGAGAAGGACTCTCTTCAATTCTTGCTGTTGGAGGGAGACAATGGTTTTTTTTGGTCTGACTACAAATAAGAAAATTCAGCCAGTTTCTCTTGTGTATCTCACGGGTTCTAAATTAATAGATTTGGCACATAAAGCTCATGTGCCAAAGCTGATTGGCCAAATGGAAATGGAAATCCAGACCAATGGCCTGATTTACTGCATAACGGAAGTAAGTGGTTCACACACATGCGTGGGCAACACTGGGGATTTCATTCTTAACTTTGTGAATCCCTTTAACCTCATATCCAAATGGGAATGGCTTTTTGGTTCATTATAGCAGGGGGGCATACTGACCAATGCAGAACGTTTTAATAACTATATTTAGTGGGGTAAAGTATTAATAACAACAAAGTCTGAAGACCTAGCACTTATTCTCACCATAGCTACTAATGCTGCTTCATTGCATGTGTAGCCAAGAGTAGAAAAAGCCATTCTTGTACTGCTTTCAGCATCTGCAGAAACCAACAGCTAAAATCCTTGCTTGGCAAGTGTTACCTTTCAGATCAGTGTAAAGCACATCAGTCTCACTGCTGACGTTAGTTTATCGTACTTATGCTGCTGATTTAACGGTGTCTGCACAGGATTCAGTGAGCCTTTAGTAAAGATTAAATCAGACGGATTTATTTTAAAAAATATTTCCTTTTTCTCTTTAATAAACAAACAGTACCTTGTACTTGATCCTAAACCAGAATTTATCCCTAGTGGAAGCAAAATAATCCTATTGTATTTATTCCATGCTGAAATGATTTTTATTAGACTTAAAGGGGTTGTTCACCTTCCAAACACTTTTTTTTCAGTTCAGTTGCTCTCAGATTGTTCCCCAGAAATAAATACTTTTTTCAATTACTTTCCATTATTTATTTTTTACTGTTTTTCCAAAATCTAAGATTAAAGTTGAATGTCCCTGTCTCTGGTGTTTCAGTCTGGCAGCTCAGTAATTCAGGTGCAGACTCTAAACTGTTATAATTTTTCAACATTGAGTTGATACATTTCTCAGCAGCATCTCTGGAGTATTAGCAACTATTATTTCTATTCTAACAGCTGCCTGTAATGAAACCCAGAGATTCTACTCAGCAGGGACAAAGATAAGAAATGTATCAACTATATGTATCAATTTAGAAAAGTTTACAGGGTCGGTGACCCCCCCCCCCCCACACACACCTGCTTTACAAGGTGAAAAATTACACTTTACATTTCAATATTAAGTAATTGGAAAAAGTAGTTATTTCTGGTCTATCTGAAAAGTGAACTACCCATTTAAAAAGGGGTTTGACCTTTAGGTTAACTTTTAATATGTTATAGAATTTCTAATTCGAAGTAAATTTTAATTGACTTTAATTTTTTCTTATTTTTATAATTTTTGAATTATTTGCCTAACTCTTTCCAGCTTTCAAGTGGGGGTCAACAAATGCTCTGTAAGGCTACAAATGTATTGTTATTGTTACTTTTTATTACTTTTCTTTCTATTCAGACCCTCTCCTATTCATATTGCAGTTTCTTATTCAAATCAATGCATGGTTGTTTGGTAATATAGACCCTGATCATAATATGGTTTGCTAAAATTGCAAACTGGAGAGTTGCTGAATAAAAAGCTAAATAGCTCAAAAACTACAAATAATAAATTAAGTACAAAGTGTCTCAGAATGTCACTCAATACAACATACTAAATGTTAATTTAAAGGTAAACAGCCCCGTTAAGGTATGGAGATCTGAATTACATAAAGATCCCTTATCCAGAAAGCCCCAGGTCCTGAGCATTCTGCATAATAAATGCCCTACCTGTATTCTGCATTATAACTGTATCTTTAAATGCAAACAATTTGAGAATGATGGTGACACATTAAAGGTTAATATACCCACAAAGCTTTTGTTCCTGTTACACTTGATAATGGGCTAAGCCAAAAACATTTATTGTGTTTGCATGATATAAAACTTAGCAGGTATAGGATATTTTACCAGAAACCTGATATCTGGAAAGATCCAAATTTTAAGCAAACTGTTTTAAATTATTATTTATGTAAATTATATTTACATTTTCTCTGTAATAATATAACAGTATATTTTACGTGATGGTAACTATGTAGTAAAAATAGATATTGGTAAAAAAGCTAATCTAATGGTTTTTGTACAGGAAATTGTCTATTTATCATACTGTAAAATCATGGAGTAAAACATTACCGGTGATGTGGCTCATAGCAACCAATCAGATATTTGCTTTTGTTTTCTAACTGAAATTGGTTGCTTTGGGCAGCATCACTAGAAATACTTCACTCTACTTTTATACAGCATGATAAATAGGCCCCTTATCGTATGGAGATCCAGATTGTGAAAAAATCTCTGGAAGCCCCTACGTCCCAAGCATAGTCAATAGTAGATTCCATATCTGTGCTGGGTTGAGCTATCTGATTTAACCTTTGCCATTTGCGCAGTATTCTTTCAGATCAAACAGTGATGTGTCTCCACGGTCCTATTGTACCTGCCCATTACTCGTTGGTCTACCACAAACCCTGGAGCCTTGAGACAAAATAAATTAACTTTTTTAATCAGTGGTACATGCCAGATCACTGTACAGGTATGGGACTTGTTATCCAGACCGCCTGGGGTTTTCCAGATAAGGGGTCTTTCCATCATTTGGATGTAATTAGGCTGGTTTTGCTTCCAATAAGGATTAATAATACCTTAGTTGGGATCAAGTACAAGCTACTGTTTTATTATTACAGAGAAAAAGAAAACATTTTTAAAAAATATGGTCTATGGGAGATGCCCTATCTGTAATACAGAGCTTTCTGGAAAGCAGGTTCCATAGCTGTATTTGTAAACTACATTTATAAATCTACTGTTATAGATATCTTCCTTCTTCTGTGCCTGATTTGCATTAGGAGGCTGTATGTGATTATATTGAGTTTGGTGGTTCTTTAAGAGGGAAGGACAATTAACCTGTAGCTATCAGAGTGTTAGCCGTGCAAACCATAATGCCTATAAATGAGAAGACAGTACTTACAGGATGTACAACTGGCTGCTCCAAGCCCTAAATAAGGATATTAGTAATGACTTTATAGTGCTACATATAAACCTCACTCAAAGTGTTGATTATGGAGGCAGTTGCACCACAGCTACTGAATTCACTTGTGTTATTTCACTAATTGCCAATGATTGAAACATAGACTATTATGGTCATAAATTAAATGTCTGACACCTATAGTAGATACACAGGCAAGAGCTTTGCTATTGAAGGGGTCTCCAGGGGGAACTATGTTGGGAGGTTGCATTCAATGCAATTGATCAATTATCTATACATATAAGTGCTCGTTGGAAATAGTGGGGCACATAACAAACCTTGTTACTTAGCATAGTGACTGTGCTTTGTGTGTGTCCCCAGAGTATCAGAGAGATGTGTAACTCATGAGCCGTAGTGTTGAAATACATTTCAGATCTAAGAGATTTACATATAGTCCAAAATCTAGTAAGAAAAAAAATCCTTGAACAAAAAACCATGAGGGTTTATATTTGATAACTGAAGTAATGTATTAATAAATATGACGAAACGACAACACTATTGATCTGCTTCTTTTCCACAAGACAACCATTTTTATATCCATAAAAGCGTTATACCTTTTAGTTGAAAACTAATATTATTTTTTATGTTTTCCACTGTGTTATGGGTTTATGTATTTCCCTTTAACTAAGTTGTTCCATAAAAAAAGAAAGATATCCATAAAAATATAATAGAAAAGACGATAGTAAAGCAAATAGCCACCGTGTTCTGCATCAGCAAGAAAAGGGAGCTGTGTCTCTGCACAAATGGTCGCTGATAAGGAAATCTTATGTAGCCTTATTTCCCCCTAAATTACAAAGATGGTTATTATTTCTAAATGGGCTCTAACAAGGCTGGCATAGAGAGCTGTCCTCTGCTACTGAACAACTTCCTACCTGAAATTACACAAAGAGCCACTGAGTAATGGAGATGTCACAGCAGGCAAGATTCTAGCTAAATGCAGAAATAGGGGCTGATGCTACATATGGACAGAATTAGAAGGAATAAAAAGTACGGGTTAAGGTGGCCACACACTGACCAGCTAATAGTCCTGCTGGGTTAGTTGGTGACTAAGCAATACTCTTAAGAAATAAAGGAAATGGTATACTTAGAAGTGAAACTCTTTTTAAAATAAAAAGTTAAAACAGCACCAAGAAAGCCATTGGCAGACTAAAGGTGGTCATACAGGGGCTGATAAAAACTGCCCATTCAGTCCTTCCAGACTTGGCAGCTTATTGTCCTGTGTAAGGGACCCTCTGACTGGCCTGTCCAACCAATATCTTGCCAATTTTTGCCTTGATGTTGAAAGTGCAGGTTTAAAAATTCCCGACATGCTGAGGACCTCGGTGACTCACTGAAAATGGTCCTCGTCCCAATGGCCTGCATTACTGTCATTGTGATCCAATTGTTTTGCACCTCAAGGTGGGCATATCAGGGAAAGATACACTCATTTGTCAGACTTACTCAAAGGCCTATGCCTAGGGTGGTCTTCGAATGACAATATGGTAAATAAATTATTTTGCAAAAAAAAAAAATGTCTTCCCCTTCCTCCGGATATAGTACCATGAAATGTGATGGCAGAGGAGGGGGTAAGGGGTATCAGGTTTGGGTCGGAGAGAAAGTGACATCATGTGTATACGCGGTGCATCGTTGATGTCACACACATGTGCCAGTGGACACAAAGAGGGCCTGTGCCTAGGGCGGCACCAAACCAGAAGACATTCCTGAGCCTCCTGAAACAAGCAGATCTTTAAATGTAGGCCCAGCTTTACTTTCTAATCCAGACAAACTTAAACTGGTTTTACACCTAATGAGGTCACCAAAAGAGTGGATTTTCCTACAACGTGCCTACTAAAGGTGGGCAATATCTGGCTAATCATAATTGTTCCAAACCAAAACCACAGACCGCTGTCAAGGCGCTGACCAAGAATATCAGGAATCCGGCACAATTAACATCAAGATTCAGCTTTATTCGCACATAAAAAGGATAACAGTGGAGGATGTACAATTCTAATGCGTTTCATGCCCCATAGCTGGGCACTTCACTCTGATGAAGTGCCCAGCTATCGGGCATGAAACGCGTTAGAATTGGATGTAATAGCCGGTGAGGAGTGACCGGCATATCGCAAGAGCAGCGATCAAGTAGGAAGGCACTTTGGTCCGGGTGAGCTCCGCCATTGACACTCCGTGAGTAAAGCTTTAATCATAATTATTGCCAAGACAGGCCATCAAGAAGAGAGGATTTCAAGTTCATTTTCAGCTACATATCAACCAGACTAAGTTGGCAGCTTTTATCAGCCCATATATTGACACCTTTAGAGTGAGCTGATTAAGTAGAACCTACTATCAGTGCAGCTGGCAATATCAAATAAAGTCTTACTCAGAAGACACACACACCTCTGTGTCATGGCGCCCCCTGCAGGATTTTACACACAGACTTAATATTTATTGTTGTTTGATAACAAAAGTGGATACACTTCCTCACATTGTGTTCTGAATTTCACCCACCTGCCCTGTCCACTTTGATTTATAGGAGTCTCATTTTATTCACCCTTTTAAGGGATGGATAGAGCAGACCAGGTATAGATTGACTGTCACAATAATTCTTGCACTAAATCAAGCCTTGAATCTGTTTGCAGAGTGGATTGCGTCAGCACAGACTAGAGCTGAGGAGCAAAATTTCTGACAGTAATCATTAGAGCATATCATTTAATTTCCAGACAGAAGGCCAAGCCTGCTGAGCTTTCCCATTATCTACCCTGGTATTAAATTGACATGTAAGAACATGTTCCATCACATTTCAAAACCAGAAAGAGCTTTCTCTTTGGCTTCATACTTGTTTATCATAATTCATTCCAACTGCTCACTGTAACTGTAATTTCTTTAGCAAAAAGAAAGAGAACATAAGGGTCAGGTTGATATTATAGATTTTACAGTGTGCGGAAAGCATATCTTACATTCCAACATGCACACTGCAAGGGGATACTTGAATAGACAAAATGCTAATGCTTCTTGACACTCATAGCAGGGATTATTAAACTATGGGTGGGGGGGTGCAAAAATGGGACCCAGTGCTGTTTATGGTGGCTCTTAGTGATGGGCGAATTTATTCGCCAGGCGAAAATTCGCAGCGAATTTGCGCGATTCGCCGCCAGCAAATAAATTCGCAAATTTTCCGGCAAATCGAAACGACGCAAATTCGCCCATCTCTAGTGGCTCTCCATGATCCCCCTGAATACAGTGAAGTTGTCTACTGCAACATAGAATAACAATATAAATTTCTTCTGTGCATCTAACTATGCAGTTATATGTATATACCGTATAAATGTAAATCTTGATAGAATAACGCAGCTTCCATCTTATATCCTTCCTGTAGGATTCAGCACCAGTTGGCAAAAAGATATATCTATGGGGGGCGCACACATTAAACTACTATATTCTAGTGTCCTTTTGATTGATATATAAGAGGAATTATTACTTCCCAGGCAGTGTCAAAGTTCAATAAATAGGCTCTATCTGCCACTTTGCATGCTGCACCCCTTCATTGCTGAATTGTTGCAGGTCTGTGTGCTCTGTTTTGGACCGCAGAGACCTGTGACTGCCTTAATGAATACAGTGTTGCCTGCATTCGGCAACAGTGTACTCATAAGGGAAGAGAGAGGTGCAAATTAGGGAGTGGCAGAGGACGCTGGCCACAGCAGGGCACTGTCCTTACCAGGGGCAGACTAAGGCCTGCACCCCCCAACATTGTGCTCTTTACCTTACCCAGAAGTGCTCTGGGTGTGAGCACCCTCTTGTGCCCCTTAGTTCTCTTGCACGTTTGCCCAGGGGCATAGTAAATGCCTCCCAAGGTGTTAAACTCTTGCCACAGTTCTCAGTGTTCACCTCATATGAAACCTATATAGCGAACCAGAGTAAAAGTGTGTTTATTTGTGCCCGAATGAACACCCCATTAGTAAAGCATCCTGCTCATCATACCCACCAGCGCATCAATAAATACTCCTCTGCAGTAATTCCACATGGAAAAGATCCATTTATCCCAACCTCCTATCCTCATGATCATATTAGAATGCTGCCTATGTCATTCATGACTTTATAGGTTATTATGCTATCCAGATTTTTATAATGCCATTGAATAGCTTCCGTGACCTCCATTATCTTAACAGCCTTTGGAGTTTAAGATTGTTGGAAACTGCAGCCAATAAGCTGGGGGCAAAGGAATAAATGTGGGGGAGTTCTCATATTAAGTTCAGGTACTGTAAATGTATTAAAAGTAGTGCAGGTAAGTGACAGGCATCTCACATATTGTAGGTTTGTGGTCTTTTCTAAATGTAATCTTTGGAAGGAGGATTGCTATTGAATTTAACAACAAATAAAACAAATATGGACTACAAATAAATGACTTTATCCCTTTGAATTTCATTAGTGAATTTTATGTGTGCAACATGAGCACTGCTGGAGTTCATTTAAAAGGGCACTGGGAACATTGCTTCTGATCTTTTAGATTACTTTGAAGCAAAAAAAATGCAATGTATAAACACATTCCAGATGTCCTAATAAATGTATGCATTCATATATTAACTATTGTGCCCTCGTTGTGCTTTTGACCATGTAAAACCCTGCTATCAATGAAAAATACAATGTTTTATGGAGTTGTCGATGGTTTCACATAATTCAGATTGCTTTTCCTGCTGAGGTAACAGATCTTTGTGTTGTGCTTGCAGTATTCTGATGAAAGCAACACGAATCAAGGCAGCAACAATCAGCAGCATGTCCAGCAAGAACTCTCATTTGAGGTTTTCTGGGAGGAAATACAATTTCAGGGCAAAGGGGCACGTGAATATATAGTCAGAATTTCCAATATGCAAGTTTAGGGGAACAAGTATACAGGAATGTATGAACATATTTTCTACATTGAGCTCTGAATAGCAATAATACAGAGCAATTTTCTTTTTTAATTTATTGTAGGATTGTCTAATAGTGAGCCCTATATATTCCCACGCTAAAGAACTACACTGGTTTGGGAATAGTGCTTGATAAAAACTTCCTTCTCCATACTATATCAGCTGACAGCTGGCAATATGGAAGATTTGGTTGTCTCTGCAGAAATGTTTTTAACACAGTTAATCCGGTGGCTCGAGAGCAACATGTTGCGCATCAATTCCTTGGATGTTGCTCCCGGTGGCCAAAAAGCAGGTGCTTATTTTTTAATTCCCAGCTTGGAGGCAAGTTTTAGTTGCATAAAAACTAAGTGTTCTGCCAAATAGAACCTCATGTAGGCTGCCAGTCCACATAGGGGCTACCAATAGCAAATTACAGTATTACAATATTTGGATCTTTTTCAGGATTTATTATACCCCAAATATGGAAAAAGTCAGAATCCGAACATCAAGCATATCAGACCTGCCGAGGTTGCATATAAGTCAATGGGAGAATTCTCAAAGATATTTTGATCTGCACTGGGTTTGATGCAATAATCTGAAGATTTTGTGGTTTTCAGGCAAAAATCTGAAAAAAACATGGAAAATTGTACATGGAAAATCTGAAACATTTGTACAATTACTTTTTTCATGATTTTTGGGGGTTTTTTTTCCAGCAAACAAAATTTTAGGGAATGTGAATTAATAAGTAAGGAGAAAATAACTGTGCGGATTTGGTCAGAGTTGTTTTCATAAAATTTTGAGATAAATTCAGACTTCGATAAATGGGCCTCTAGAAGTGGTAAAGAGGGCCCTGCCCAAAAGAGTTTACAAATGGAATTAAGACACAAGCGGCTGGATTCAATTCAGTGAGAAAAAGGTTTCTCACTTAAAAACTCATGGACTAGATTCAATTTGAGATGCAATTCAATTTAAAAAGTTATATTATGGTTTATCACGTGAAAACTCTGTTGAAGTCTATAGGAAAAAACTGGAACTGAATCAGGAGAAAAGTTTTTTCTCCTCAAACTGAATTTTTTCCATGCGTCTTCATGTTATAAACCATGACATAACCTTTTCTCACTGAACTGAATCAGGCCCATGGTTGGGAATAGGCAATGTCAGGTGAGAGATGCAGAACTGAGTATTGCACTTAGCTGCATATAATGCACAATGATGCTATATCATGTTCCTTCACCAGTCCAACTCCCATACTAGTATGCAGATGCCATAGATTCATGCTGGTCAGTCGCTCTGGGTCACAAGTGGCGCAATTGATGGAGTGCTGTCTACAATACTATTTAAATTGAGCCTAACAAAGCATTGCACAGTTCTCAGCCCAATATGACATGAAGCTCTAGTAACTGCACTTGTGTTGGACTTTTGAGGTGTCACTAGACAGAGGCATGGGTAAAGGTGCATTAAAAAACATTCCCAGCGGTACTGACTCATCTAACTTTAAATTCCATGTCATTAATATTCAATGACATATTCCAAGTTATTATAATAAAATACAAAGACTTAATTACTTTCCTGCAAGGTCAATCCTGTGTATCTACAGAAGAGAAAGCCAGTAAGCAGCAATAACACATCGCAAAAACTGAGTTATGGTCCCCAAGAAAGTACAAGGCTCTTTGATGTAGTTGTCTCCTTGTCACAGGAGGATAGATTGCTATTTGGATAACTGCTGCACAGCCTTAATTAGATGTTGGTTAATAACACAAGGAAAGGATCATATGCAAAAGCTTCTCCCAGGCATTTACTGTGGGTTTGTTTATCATCAGCAGAGGACTATTCTTCCACTGGTAAATGTCCTTTCCTTAATAGATGCTTAGATTGTACTATGTGTCATTGCTGTATTCATAAAGTCTGAAATAATTTTAATGAATGACATTTACTAAAAGCTCTATTCCATTATCCATCTTTCTTAAACTTTTTGTGGGGGTGTCTACAGGGTCACTATTTTTTAAACATGTTAGTAAGGTCATTTGCCTCAAATGTGTGCCATAAGGACATTTCTAAATTGAAAAGTAAAAATCAGATAATTATACTACATTATGGGATCCGATATCCGGAAACCCATTATACATACAGCTCCGAATTACGATAAGACCATCTCCCATAGACTCCATTATAATCAAATAATACATGTATTTTTCCTCTGTAATAATAAACCAGTACTTTGTACTTGATCCAAACTAAGATATAATTAATCCTTATTGGAAGTAAAACCAGCCTATTGGGTTTTTTTAATAATGTATATGATTTTCTAGTAGACTTAGGTTATGAAGATCCAAATTACAGAAAGAACCATTATCTGGAAAACGCCAGGTCCCGAGCATTCTGGATAACAGGTCCCATACCCTTACAAGAACATTGTCCTGGATGCTCCAGTCTGGTTTGGTTTCTCTTTCAATGATTGAAGTTTCTAAAGTTGCAGAAATGTCCATCTGAGTAAAAACCTCAAATATGCTGAAAACCTCAAAGATGCTGAAGTCTTCCACAAGTAGCAGGGGGAGTAGAAGATAAACGACAAATAGGCTTATCTAATAAGCAAATGTGGATCAAAAAACTAGGTTTACTAAAAGGACCATGTTATAAGACTATTCCTTACACATTTTATACCTGGAAGTGGCACTTAATCATTAGCTCATGGTACTCTATCCCCCATATGTAATAAAAGGCACAAGGATTGCCCTGGGGCAGTAACCCACAGCAACCAGTAAGATGTTTACTTTTAAACAAGTGACAAAGAAATACTACCAGCTGATTGGTTGCTAACCTTCCACCTTCTATTTATTATGTATTTATTTATAGGTTGGCTTAAGATCATGTCGGATCCACAGTTGAGGGAGCATGGTGATGTATAGATTGTTAAAAGTAAGAGTTTCTACTGCTCACTTGCCATGGGAAAGTGCGGCACACAATTACACCACCATCAGGGGCCTTTATTTCTGAGTTACGGTGAGTGAAAGCCCCCAGGGTATCACATGTATTTATTCTCACTGTTTCATTTATTATAACTATACCCGTTTGTGTTTACACCTTGTAAATCACTGTGTAGCTTAAAGGGATCCTGTCATGGGACCAGTTAATGGTGTTGCTCCAGCAGAATTCTGCACTGAAATCCATTTTTCAAAAGTGCAAACAGATTTTTATATATTTAATTTTGAAATCTGACATGGGGCTAGACATATTGTCAGTTTCCCAGCTGCCCCCAGTCATGTGACTTGTGCTCTGATAAACTTCAGTCACTCTTTACTGCATTACTGCAAGTTGGAGTGATATTACCCCCCCCCCAGATGCCTTACAACAGAACAATGGGAAGGTAACCAGATAGCAGCTCCCTAACACAAGATAACAGCTCCCTGGAAGATCTAAGAACAGCACTCAATAGTAAAAGCCAAGTCCCACTGAGACTGATTCAGTTACATTAAAGGGATACTGTCATGGGAAAAAACATTTTTTTCAAAATGAATCAGTTAATAGCGCTGCTCCAGCAGAATTCTGCACTGAAATCCATTTCTCAAAAGAGCAAACAGATTTTTTTATATTCAATTTTGAAATCTGACATGGGGCTAGACATTTTGTCAATTTCCCAGCTGCCCCTGGTCATGTGACTTGTGCCTGCACTTCAGGAGAGAAATGCTTTCTGGCAGGCTGCTGTTTTTCCATCTCAATGTAACTGAATGTGTCTCAGTGAGACATGGGTTTTTACTATTGAGTGTTGTTCTTAGATCTACCAGGCAGCTGTTATCTTGTGTTAGGGAGCTGTTATCTGGTTACCTTCCCATTCTTCTTTTGTTTGGCTGCTGGGGGGGAAAGGGAGGGGGGTGATATCACTCTAACTTGCAGTATGGCAGTAAAGAGTGATTGAAGTTTATCAGAGCACAAGTCACATGACTTGGGGCAGATGGGAAATTGACAATATGTCTAGCCCCATGTCAGATTTCAAAATTGAATATAAAAAAATCTGTTTGCTCTTTTGAGAAATGGATTTCAGTGCAGAATTCTGCTGGAGCAGCACTATTAACTGATTCATTTTGAAAAAATCTTTTTTTTCCATGACAGCATCCCTTTAAGTAGGAGAAATAACAGCCTGCCAGAAAGCAGTTCCATCCTAAAGTGCAGACACAAGTCACATGACTGGGGCAACAGGGAAACTGACAATATGTCTAGCCCCATGTCAGATTTCAAAATTGAATATAAAAAAAATCTGTTTGCTCTTTTGAGAAATGGATTTCAGTGCAGAATTCTGCTGGAGCAGCACTATTAACTGATGCGTTTTGAAACAAACATGTTTTTCCATGAACAAATAATGTTTTTTTTTTTACTGTTATTGTATTTCAATCTTTCTTCCAGTTTTTTCAGGGCTTTCATTTTCTTCTCTTGTGAATGTAATCATTTGAGAAAAGGTTATGAGTAAGATTGTGATGAAGGGAGATGACATAAACCATAAAGGAGCAAACATCAAAAGGGGAGATAACTAGTGATCGGCGACAAATTCATGATGGGCGACATATTCAGGAAACGCAAATTTTGACTCCCGCGTCAATTTAGATGCCGGCATTAAAGTCAATGGGTGTCCGAATAATGTTGACTCATGATGGTTTTGACGCAATCGATTTATTCGTTGGCGTTGAAATGTGGAAATTCGCCGAATTTATTCCCCCATCACTAGAGATGACATCCTCAAAATCCTCTACAAAAATGGAGACAGAGGAGAAACAAAAGAAGAGAAACAAGAAATGATACATTTCAAGTTTATTAAAATGCAGTATTACTCTATCTAACATTCCAGATGGTCAGGGAAGGCAATCACAATGATCCTAGCAAAGATACAGTGACATTATGCAGATGGTAATACAGTTCAAAGCAGCTTCACTTGCTCATCACAGCCCACAGCCTGGCCTTGTTCAGCTGAAATATTTCTACCGAAATGATGATCCTTATAAGACTTGCAAGTGAGCCACAAGGGAAGTTGGGAAGCAAATGTTTTCCCTTCTACATACTGTAGATATAGTTCATTTGGATTGAATAAGTCAAAAGTCCATCATGTTCAACCTCTTCAAATGACCCAACTACACTGATATAAATAAAGCTATACATACATATGCATATACTAAACTGAATGTAGATCTTGAGATCAATATAACCTTGGATATTATCCAAGCCAGCAGACAAAACTGAGGGAATTAATCAATGCACATTCCCTGGTCCCCTTTTATTTATTCATTAGTCATTTAGTATCTGAATATAGTTTTAAAAAAACGAGTTTTAGCTACAAAGTTATGATCATAAAATTGTGTGACCTCTCTCTTTTAACAACTGTGGGGGAATAAGCTTGTGAATAGTGATGGGCGAATTTGCGCCGTCTCGCTTCGCCGGAAAATTCGCGAAATTTGCGAAATGGCAAAAAATTCTCAATACAGCGCCGGCGTCTCGTTTTTGAGGCTGGCGTCCGTTTTTGACACTGGCGTCCGTTTTTTGACAATGGCGTCTATTTGTTTTGGTGAAAATGCAAATTTTTGCAGGCGTTTCACGAATTTATTCGCCGGCAGCGAATCGCGCAAATTCGCAGTGAATTCGTGCCTGCCGAATAAATTCGCCCATCACTACATGTGAAAGCAATGCTGAGATTTAGTAATCTCTCTCTCCTATAAATACTAATGGTGGGGAGAATTAAGCCTGTGACTGAGAGCAATGCCTTGGTCATCTCTCTTCCCAAGATATGTGATCATGCAGGCAACTGTCAGCCTATGGATAAAATGATCGAATGTTAATAGTTAGGACTGGTGGCATACCAATTTTATATGAGAGAAATTCAGGTTTTATTAAATAACCCCCTTAAAGATGTTAATAGAATCTGCCATCACAACATCACCTAGCAGGGAATTCTGGAACCCCACTGTCCTCACTGTGAAGAACCCCCTACCAGTCTACCAGTGTCGGGCTGGGACCCCAGGGGCCCACCAAAGAACCATAGACCAGGGGTCCACTCTCTGTACTATTATTATTTCTCTCCTCACTCAGCCTCTATTCTCCTAGTCTCTATTCTTTACGTACTATAATTTATTATTCCATCTATTTAGCATCTTTGTTCTCAAACAAATAGGAAATGGCCATGAAATAGGCCAAATATTTAGTAGCACAAGGGCCCCCTGACACCTGGGCCCACCGAGAGTTTTCCTGGTATCCCTGTGGGCCAGTCCAACACTGCCACCTACACTGCTTCAAATGAAAGTTCACTTCCTATAGGGGTGGCCTCTTGTTCCCCTACTATTTGTCTATAATGTAAAGAGTTATCATGTTCAGTCGGAAACACCTTTTCACTGGATAAAACAACCCTAACCGTCACAGTTTTTCCTCATATTTTAATTCTTCCAATTCTTTTTAGCAGTCTACAGGCACTTCTCTGCACTCTCTCGATATCGTTAAAGGGATGGTTCAAGTTTAAAGGGCATGTAAAGGCAACAAAAATAAAATCCAATTTTTAATTTAATGAAAAAGAAACCTATCTCCAATATACTTCAGCTAAAAAATGTGTACCGTTTTTATAAGAAACCTGACTGTATGCAGTGAAATTCTCCGTTCATTTACTGCTGTGGATAGGAATTGTCAGATGGTCCCTAACTGCTGAGCAGGGAAACAATCATACTTATGAACAGCAGGGGGAGCCCCCGCCTTACTTCCCAGCCATGCAGAACTCAAGCTGCTTTGTTTATGTCGATCCCTAAGCAGCCCAGACCACATTGAGCATGTGCACAGTCTTAGTCTTGCAAAGATGTTTAACAAAGTTACAAGATGGTGACCCCCTGTAGCCAACTTTGAAAGCATAAATTATTTGTTTGATTAGGCTTGTGGTGCAATAAGTTCATGTTTATATTTAGTATATAAAATACAGCATTTCTAGCCTTATTCTATTTAAGACTTTACATGCCCTTTAACTTTTAGTATGCTATAGAATGGTCAGTTCTAAGTAACTTTTCAATTGGTCTTCATTATTTATTTTTTTATAGTTTTTTGATTATTTGCCGTTTTCTTCTGAATTTTTCCAGCTTTCAAATGGGGGTCACTGACCCCATCTCAAAACAAATGCTCTGTAAGGGTAAAAAATTATTGTTACTGCTACTGTTTTTTTTTACACGTCTTTCTATTCAGGCCCTCTCCTATTCATATTTCAGTCTCTTATTCAATGTGAGGTTGCTAAGTTAATTTGCAAACTGGAGAACTACTGAATAAAAAGATAAATAACACAAAAAAAAACTACAAATAATAAAAAATTAAAACCAATTGCAACTTGTCCCAGAATATCACCCTCTACATCATACTTAAAGTTAACTCAAAGGTGAATTACCCCTTTAATATCCAGATCAGATAAACTAGAAGCAACAACAGTTTTATCCCACCATTCTTGCAGCTATTTATATCTATTACCCCCACACAGATTTCCTGCCTATTCCTATCTTATATTCCACCATTTTAGGGTTTTCTATCTCTGTATTCTGCAGCAGGATTGCCTCCCAAATGTCTTACATCCCCTCCTTTTAGCAGTCCCTTACCATAAGTGCAGAGAACATAGCTGAAGGCCAGGAACAATATTAGTCTGTACAAAAGACACAGCTTGGTCACTGCTAAAAGACAGAGCAGGATGTTTGTATGTCTGCATCCACCTATACAATATTCATATGTGTCAGCAACAATATCCCAACCAAATATCATCACAGTTGTGTGTTTGTTTAGGGAGAAAGGACCTTGTTTGACACCAGTACACAGCCACTTAGATCCGATAAAGGAGACAATGTAAGCTGTAGATGTGGGGCAGAGACACTGAAATCAGGGATTAAATCAAATTATGTTCTGCTTCAATTCCCAGCATTCCCCTTAGACACTTGTTTACGTCCTATGCTTTTTGCATATTTTTTTCCCTCCCTGTTTGTCTCAATCACGTTTCCAAAATCCTTGCCAGTCACTTTGTTATGGAATTTGTATTCCAGACAAGTGAAATGTCTGCCAATATCTGACCATCTGCTAAAAAGAAAAAAAATCATCCATTCTGACCCATGTATCTAGTGCAAACGTGCTTGCACTCTATATGCTAATGAGGCAGCAGGCTAATTTGCGATGCAATGAATGAAAGCATCAAGAGATATTTTATTGTCCCTTCCATTTCTTGATGTCTAGCACCATTAAACTGAAAGATGGAAATCATGCTGTCTGGAGAGTGAAAAGCAGAGCAACTGGTAAAGTCCAAGAGAAATCTTTTGATTCAATTAAGACATCATTGGGATTCAGCAATTTACCTTTTAGTACATTGAAAACAAAATACACTTTGCTGTTTGAAAGTCAAGTGAAATGGCACAAAATTACCATGTAATGAACAGAATACACCAACGCATTGCCAACTGAATGATAATTAAGGTAATCTTAACCCTTGACTTTGAAGACATTATGAGTACATTTAGTTCAATCACAGCTTCAGCCATTTCAATGACATAATCAATCGCTCTCGCTGCCTGCAGCGCTTTAACGTTTGCCAGGCGTAAGTGAAGCGGAATCATGAATAGATTCAGTCGATGGATTCACTAAATGTAAAACCTGCGTGAGATAACTACTAATCTGCAGTTCAATTTCTTTATCTGCAGCGGGAAGAACATGCTGGCGGGTAGGTTATGTTTTCTGTCCTCCCTATATTATCTATGGACTACTAGTTCTGCTTTTGTATCAGGGGTAACAGACTTGGGGCACATTAGCTCGAGTGGCTGGTGACTGTAGTTCATAACAGTTGGAGAGGTGGATGCTGGACAAGCTGTCCTAATCAATAAAACCATTGACATTAATTTAATACTATTACCTTTATTTACGTATTACAAATGTTATACAGCTCTTTACAAAGAATAGCTATTTTTCCCAACCAAACCTTGCTCCAGGGGAGCTTACAATCTAATTCCCTTGAAAGTTGGGATGGATGCAATTTCCCCATGATATGTTAGAATGGTGGCACTTATATCACACAGCTTAACAAAATTTGTGTCTAATTTACTTGGCGCAAAACAGTGTAATCCACAGGTACCTGTGAGCCACATTCAAATAATAATAAAATAATAATACCGGGGAATGCCAGATAAAGGCTGTGATTGGCTATTTGGTAGCCACTATGTGGACTGGTAGCCTACAGGAGGTTCTGTTTGGCAGTACACACTTACAGTAGCTACTTTTTTCTATTTTTTTTTTGCTCAGAAAGTTTATTGAAATTACTGAACATGCATCCAAAATAAGGAGTAATCACAGTGCAATCAGATGTTTACTTCTCACAATTTAACATGGCATTTATCCATACATACTGTATACACAGTAGTATCAATTTAGGAAGACATTATTCATTTAAAATGACTTGTGATGTGTTACACTTTTTCTATATTTCAGTATAGGACTGACAGTGCCCATTCTTAGTGTACATAACTTTTTAAATTTTTGCCAGGTCTTTCACAGAGTTATAACATTGATCATATGACGGAGGGTCCGGATTTTTCTAACAGAAAGTTATCCATTTCCTAGCCAAAAATAGCATTTTGTGCAAATATGTTACTAGTGGTGAATGGAGCACCAGAGAGGTAGTGATACCAAGGAAACACAACATGGGATCTTTTGGCAAGTGGGTCCTTAACTGCAGAGATCGTGTTTCTAAGATCTTGGCCCAGTAGATCTCCAGCTTTGTACATGTCCAGAGAGTGTGGAAGAGGGTACCATGCTGCAGGTTGCAGCGGTTACAAAGGGGGGAAATAGTGGGATTAATTCTATGCAGTCTAGTCTTGGTATAGTAGGCTCTGTGAATAAAATAAAACTGAATGGGTCTGAACTTGTAGTTAAGGGATACCCGGGAGAGGGTCAAAAGTGCCTGAGAACGTTGGTTTTCTGTTAGGCAGTGTAGGTCCTGTTCCCACTTGACACATGACTTTAGTGCCCTCTTTTCAGCTTTGTGCTTTTGTATAATCCTGTATATTTTGGACATTAGTCCTTTATTCTTGTTAGCAGCTATTTCATTGGCTAATGGTGAGCTTTCTATTTGAATTGGAGTGAGTCGGTTACAACGGCTGAGCTTAGGCTACTGTATACTAGCCATTGTGAGCTGGGGAGGCAAGTGTTAGCTCTAAGGGCTGCGAAGGGTATTGGACTGGTTGATTACCAGATGCTACCTATATAGCATAGCTCTAGTTTTGACCATATTGGAGGTAGTGTAACTCACCTCATGGCAGGGAAACGTATGTTGTTGTTAACTGGTTAAGTGGATGGTGGGGTTGGAATTCAATTAATTGGTGCACTGTGGCCCAAACCTTCCTTAGTAACCCACTGAGGTTCTCACAGAGCCAGGGCCTCTGGCCAGTAGGCCTTACATAGGAGTGGCATACACCTACTATTTATGCAACCAAAACTTGCCTCCAAATCTGGAATTCATAAATAAGCACCTGCTTTGAGGCCACTGTCCGCAACGTCCAAGGGGATCGGAGAGCAACATGTTGCTTGCAAACCACTGGTTGGAGAACACTGGTGCAGATGTTTGAATGACAATAAACCTAATGTTGAACTTTCTATCAATGCTTATCAATTTATTGAATACTTTATTATATAACAAAGAGAGGAAAAAAATCAAGTGCAGACACTGCAAAGCTAAGAAGAATTTCTTACTTGGTTTGCGTACTGTTATTGTTAGCCTGCCAGCTTTCATGTCATTCACAAAATATGACAGATATTTGACTCATCTGCCTCCAGGGATTCCAGCTGCAAAAGGAGCTGCCATTTGCCAGATTGCTGTGGAAAGACGTCAATGCAGTGTCCTTATCATGTTATCAATAATGCTTACCCTTGAGGTCACATTGTGGTCTTTCTTGCTGCAACAGATATACAGTCTATAAAGCATGGTACCGAGTGTTAGAGATGTACGTTTTTATTATTGCTCTTTTTTCTCATTTTTCCTGTTTTCTTTACCTTGGAAAGAAGATTGTTGAATTACACTATTTTAAAAGAACAGTAACACCAAAAAATGTAATTGTTTTAAAGCAGGTGCGTCAAACTCAAATACACCCAAAATTTTAAAAATGCTCCAAGTCGAGGGCCGGACAGGTTCAGTGTTTATTAGAAACAATTTGAAATTACCTTGTTGTATATATTGAATCTGGAACTAACACAGCACAGAAGTGATTTCCTATAAAACAACATAAATCTCAATTTTCAACTCTTCTACCTTCTGGCGCCTTTGTTTCATGTCCAAATCCTTTTAACTGTCACAGTGTTTCGTTTCGTAGTGTCTTCTTATGCCATATTATTTCATTACAGCCACACTGTCTCCGCACTGAAGACAAACAGCTTTGCCCTTCATATCAGTGAACATATACTCTACCTCCCACCTTCTTTGAAAACCCCTGTTTTCAAAGTCTACCTTCCGTTTAGCCGATATTTTTGAGGGAGAGGAGCAACGCTAGCTCCACAAGCCACTTGTGACAAGCGGAACAGGGACTCGTGAGCCTTTGATTGACGTTGCATCACACTAGCAGTGTGGGACTTGCAGTTCTAATAGTGTGGACTCCCTGTTCCACTTGTCACAGCTTAAAGATAATCCCTTTGTGGGCTGGTCCTGGCCCGCGGACCTTGAGTTTGACACGTGTTTTAAAGTAATGACAATATGATGTACATTCCTATTGCTCTGCACTGGTGAAATGGGTGTGTTTGCTTCAGAAACACTACTATAGTTTATATAAACAAGCTGCTGTCATGTGGCAGCCATTCAAGGAGAAAAGGCACAGGTTAAATAACAGATATGTTTTGTTGTATACAGTGGTATTCTACAGAGCTTATCTGTTATCTACTATATCACTATATACCCTGTACTTGAATGGCTGACTCCACAGTTACACAGCAGCTTGTTTATAAACACAATAGCAGTGATTCTGAAGCAAACACACAAGTTTTACCAGTGCTGGGCAGCAGTACTATATATATATATATATATAAACTGTATACATATATAAAATCCTGATGACGATCCATGTGGGATTGAAATGCATAGATGTGATTATATTGTGCTGGTCAGGGGTGTAAAAAATGAAAATTATTCAGAGGGTGTGCATAAGAACTGCGCGCACCCCGACTCCCCCCTGCGCGCACCGTTTGCACACTTGTTAAGGTGTGATCGCGTCAATTTAAAGAAGAAGAAAATGGCAGGGAGGGGGATTTTAACACTATAGGCCCGAGCCCCCCTGCGACCACGTGGTCTGCTTCTTCTATAGCTACGCCAGTGGTGCTGATACAAATAGGAGTTGGTGGAAACAGTAATATATTCTCAGAAGCCAATGCAGCTGTTGTCTTATACATATGAAACCAATTAATTTTTGAGCCTCAGACAAACTCATTGCTTGTAGTGATGGGCGAATTTATCCGCCAGGCACAAATTCGAATGCATCCAAAAAACATACGGCGCCGTCAAAAACTAGACGCCGGTGCCGTTTTGCTAATTTTTTGACATTTCGTGAATTTTGCAGGAAATTCACACATTTTTCGGCGAAACGCCCCAAATTCGCCCATCACTAATTGCTTGACATGTTTTTGCCAACTCTCATAAAACAATATATATATATAATCTGGTGTGTGTTCTCTATATGAAACAACATGCTTTTTTTCCTCAAAATTGATATAACGCACAGCTCTTGCGGGTGATCAAAATGAGAAACCTGCATGTCATCTGTGCAATATGTATTGTTGAAAAATACATCACAGATAAAAATGAATGTAGAGTCTAATAATGGCAGTACTTCTACCTGTGCTTTTATATTAGGCCTGTCTGCTGGGATATCCAAGTATAGAGGAACTGAAAGTACTTCATGTTTGGCACTTGTGATGCAGATAATTCCCAGTATCCAACCTCACATACCTTCCCCCTTATTTGTGCAAAAGGATTATCTGTGCACTCATTATCTACCTCACAGGTACCTAATATGGAGTAAACCATTTTCCCTCTTTGTCCTATATAGCTCAATAAATATCAAAAAACATGATTTTTCATGATTAAAACAACAGGCAAAACATACGTTTAGTACAAGCCCACAGTGCAAGCCCACTTAATTGAACTTCTGTTGAACAAGGAGGAAAATTGCCAATTTAAAGAAAGTTAAATTAACATCGAAAAACAAAAAAAGGAATTGAAATGCAAACTGTTATTGTAGAGCTTGCCCAGCTGCTGAAAACACATATAAAACATTTCCATGTACATTATTATTTATTTATTTATTTCACTGTAATTTATGTTTCACTGTACTTTTTGGAGCTGACACATTTATGATGCTGTGTGACACATATTTACATTATCTTAGCTTGATGTGACTACTGCATGGTTCCAGTTTATTAAGCACCCTTATAAAAAATTATTGAGCATGATATTTGTGTATGCCCTTTACTCCAGTTTTCCTTTTTGTCATTGGAATCATTTTATCTTTTTTTTTATAATTTTATCATTTTAATAGATATAAAGCTCCTTGGGGCACGGACCTCGACCAAACTACGTATTCAAATGTCTTAGCTCTTAAAGCATTGATTTATCTATTGTTAGTGTATATTCTAATTCTTACTGTGCTCACACCTTGTAAAGCACTGCCTACAATTGTGGGGTTATATAAACAGTGGCGTAACTATAGAGGAAGGTCTGCTTCCTCCATAGCCAACAAACCCCCCCCCTTAACTTTTAGTATGATGTAGAGAATGATATTGTGAGACAACTTGCAATATGTTTTCATTTTCTAGTATCTGGTTGCTAGGGTCCAAATTACCCTAGCAACCATGGATTGATTTGAATAAAGGTGTCCATAGACGCAAAGATCCGCTCGTTTGGCAACATCGCCAAACGAGCGGATCTTTCCCCGATATGCCATTAACAGGCATGGCTATATCGGGAGTAATCTGGTTGTTCGGCCGTATGGCCGAACGATCCGATTACGATGTGCCATGGGCTCTGGCGGGATCGGTCGGGTCAAAATCAAACCTGACGATCGGAAAATCGTACGAATCCTCCATTCGTACGATAGGATCTGTGTGTCTATGTCCTCCTTAAGAGACTGGAATATGAAAAGGAGAGGGTCTGAATAGAGTAATAAAAAGTAGCAATGACAATAAAGACACACAGCTAGACCAGAGGAATAATATGACTGTATTATAAACTATTGTAAAATGATTTGTAAAATTATATAAAATTATTGTAAAAGTCTCACATACAGTACATGTCATCTGGCCCCACAGGCTTGTTCCTTGCACTAGATAGAGTTTCATTTACACAAGTGTTTAAGCATCCAGTAGAGACAGACATTAACCCCCATGTTGCATCACAAGTATAGGTCTGGGAGCCATTATCCGAAAACCTGTTATCCAGAAAGCTCCAAATTACTGGAAGGCCATCTCCCATAAACTCCATTTTAATCAAATAATTCAAAATAATTTCATTTTTCTCTGTAATAATAAAAATAATGGGTTAATATAATGAACAAGTCATTGACATGAAATAGCAATAAGAAAGATGTTTCATGTGTAGGAAGATTGATTTGTTTTACTAAGGTGCTCTTCTCTTTTGTGCTAATAAATAAAATAAATATTTTGACTGGATGCTGCATTGCCGTTCCTTATCTTACTGGTTCTGATTCAGCTGAATGAAAGTACCACAGGCATGGGACCTGTTATCCAGAATGCTTAGGACCTGAGGTTTTCCGGATAATGGATCTTTCCATAATTTGGATTTTCATACTTTGCTAAAAAATTTGGATTATTTGGATAAAATGAAGTCTATAGGAGACTGCCTTTCTGTTATTTGGAACTTTCTGGATAACTGGTATCCGGATAACAGATCCCATACCTGTATAAGAAGAATGAATGAATACAAGAGCCTTCTGGAATCCATTTCTCCCCATACATGTACAGGTCCTACCACTTATCCCTTTAGACACAATCTGGCCATAGTCTAAAACTGCTCAGCAGGAAGAAACTTAAACATAAATAAATTCAGCTTTTATATATTATTTTAGGAAATGAAATCTTAAATGCTTATAAAAGTCAACTCCCTTATGAAACTAATATAACATTAGATTCTTTGCATAAATACAATTTATTTAAAACATTTTAATAAAATTGCTGCATGAATTCCAAAGGAAATATTTTAATTACCACAATAAAGCAGTGGAACAGTCAGTAAGATCAGTGAGAGAGTTATCAATTACCTTGGCATTTTTAATATGCGTATTTACTTACAGAAATAGCTTGGGTCAGTGGAGTGGCATATCCAATTAAATCTAAGGGAGATTGCTAATTTAGATATGTCAGACATAAGAACTAGAAATGTTGTAGAATACTAAAATAATATTATGAATATGAGATACTCAAATGCAATGGATACAAGTTAAAAATGATGGAAGATGAGCCGGCTGAAAACTAATGCTGTTGTAAGCACATCCAATATCTGCTAAGTATGAGTAAAAACACAGGCCAAGTGTAGCTCTTTGATATAAAAGCAGATAATAACTGGGTTATGTTTGTGCACACAAAGGCCTAGATGGGTGTCCAGATCTTGAGGGTGGTGTTCAACTGCCCCTTTGGTACTTCTAGTAAATGGCATCTAGCATTTCTTTAGTTTTTATAATTGTATAACTTAGCTAAATATTTCAGAAGTGTTTTTGTTATAAATGTAGCCCACCGTTGAAAGTATTTGGACAGGGTTATACTGCTTGTGTTGTGCCACTGACCTTCTTGGAACTCCCAGGAACCTTGTGTGCTCCTCTGGGCAGAATGGATTCCAGTCTTTGCAGCAATAACTTATTTACTAACAGTGATCAACAACATACGTGCAGTCAGTAGTCACTTATTTTAAGTAAATTTAAATGCAAAAGTTATAGATCCCTCCCAGGGGTAAAGTAGACAAAGTCCTGATGCAACTCCTGCCTGAGGATAGAGCATTGTGCTTTGGGATCCTCACCCTGGGGTCTTGTATCTTGACACCCTACCTGGTCATCAACTAACCCACTGAGATCCCTGCACTAGTGGTTCACACACTACAGGGTCCTAACCCCACTAATCCTCCTATTTGGACTGAAAGCTGCTCACTGAGCCTTCCTCTTGCTCCTAGAGCAACTATGACAAAACTCACTGTCACTAACTAACCCTATCTAAACTTTTACCAAACTGTAGCCCTGGGCCTGTAACAACCTCACAGAGAGAGAGAGAGAGGGAGGGAGAGAGAGAGAGAGAGAGGGAGAGAGAGAGAGAGGTTAGGTCTAGTGATGGGCGAATTTGGTGCGTTTTGCTTCACCGAAAAATTTCCTGTGAAATTCGCAAAATGCCGTAAAATTCTCAAAACGGCGCCGAAAAAAATCTTGAAAATTGGATGAAAAAGTACGAAAAATTCATGAAAATCAGATTTTTCCCGCAAAGCAAATTTTCGGGAAAAAGAGTAAAAAACCTGAGCAGATTTGATCAGAGTTTGTAGCAGAAAATATTGAGATAAATTTGGACTTTGATAAATAACCCCCATAGAAAAATTGCTATTTGTTATTTGCATCAAGAGGGTTATTTACTAAAAACCCAAATCCCCTAATTTTCCAATAATTCTGCTTGAAAAAATCAGTGCATCAAAATTTTGCGTAAATTCGAATGGTGCAGCTTTTTCGGATTTACTCAACTTTTTCAAATTTATGGATTATCGGACGAAAACCAGCCCAGAGAAAAATCTTCAGGGATATCGGCATTGACTTTTAGATGATCTGTGCAGGATTTAACTGGAATAATTTCAGATTTTTAGCCGTTTTTGGGAAAAATAAATCTCTAGAAATTCATGATTTTTTTTTATCTAAAAATTTGAGTTTTCCCCTTTAAAAACTCAACCAGAAAAAATCAAGGTATAATAAATAGGTCCCTAAATGTACCTTATTAGCAAGGTCAAAATCTCACATTATATCAAAATCAAAGAAGAAGCACTAAGTGCTTATTGGCATGTGATAGTGGGTTGCACTGCATCTTATTGTTCTGGATTTAGCGTATTTTCTCTGTGCTCCATTTAAACTACATTTCAAACCGTTAATTCCAGGCAGCCAAAAATGTAGAACTGACCACAACTCAAAATTCCATTTATTACTGACTTTCCAATTAACATTCTCAATAGCTTGGACACAAAAGCATTCCACAGATATTTGACTGATGAGACAGTACATTATCTGTTTTCAAAGAATTGGACCCAGAGTCAACTTAGGTAATTAGACCTAGATATTGCGTTTTCTTTAATAATATGTCTCAAAAGGCAGAGTTTGAGTAAAATATATTTTATGTAGCAGAAGCTGAAGAACAAAAGATCAAAAGTTGGCCAGAAGTGCTTTGGCTGAAATTCAGATTGGAGCTGGCTCATAAAATGTCAAGGCCTTTTATGAACACTGACTGCAGTCAGTTTGAATTGAAAGTTTTTCTATGACTTTTGAGTGACTTTTGAAGAATCTGCAAACATTAAAAATAGCAACACAGCAAACAATATGCTTTATAATAAGTAAGTTCCTGCTTTCAGCTACTTTCTTCTTATAGAAAAGGCTTAACAAAATGATGGACCACAAAGGGGGTCTTGAACCTTAATCTTCTGAAAATCCCACAGTTATGGATGTCTTATGTCTTTGCCAAGGTTTCCTCTGTGTTCTACAAAAATAAATTTATATACATACAGCACTTACATGTTGTATATAAGATATATTTCCAAAATTAATAGGCAATTTGTTTCTGCTAGGGACAGCTTTAAAATTAGGTAACAGTTGGTTTGTTTTGGTACTCATAAAGTTGGGGCCCTAAGTAATTTGACAGGTAGGGCAACCATTTATGGCCCTGCTAGGGACCATTTCGCACTCCTAGGGGTAAATTTACTAAGCGGCGAAAATTCACCAGCGACGGCCATCGCAACACTTTGCCAGATGAAAATTCGCTCAGACAACGCAAATTTACTAAAATGCGAAGTTGGGTCCAGGGCGCCGAACGCTGGCGAATTTTCGTTAACGTTACTTCAGCAATCAAAGCGAAAAATGTGCTAGCATTCAATTATGCCTAGCACAACTTCATTAGAGGTCTTCGCTCGGCTAATTTGCACAGAGCGGGAAATTATAAAGTTACATAGTAACATAGTAAGTTAGGTTGAAAAAAGACACACGTCCATCAAGTTCAACCTTTTAACTTTTTTTTTTTTAACCTGCCTAACTGCCAGTTGATCCAGAGGAAGGCAAAAAAAAACCCATCTGAAGCCTCTCCAATTTGTCTCAGAGGGGGAAAAAATTCCTTCCTGACTCCAAAATGGCAATCGGACTAGTACTATGAGCTATATTCCAAGTTGAATGGACGTATATGTTGCAGCAAATACATTACATTACACAAGTCCAGGGAACCTTAATAAAGAAAATAGAGGTGTTATAATGCCCTACACATGAGCCCACTGTATAGTTTATGTTCCAAATTTTAGAAAATAAATGGGGGAACCCAGTTACTCAAAAATTTTTACAAGGACTTTTGCAGGCTATCACTCTGAAAAAAGGAAAAGACACCAGTGTTTTTTGGGACTTTTTCCACTAAAAATATGATGTATGTAACAGAAGATTGAGGAAGATCTATGCACTTTAATGCACTTAGCCTGGTCTGATCTGGCAAGTCTGGCGAAACAGGCAGCATTCAGTAAAATCCATATCTTAGTGAATTTGCAGAGTAACGTCCATTCGACAGGGCGAAGATTTGCCTGGTGATAGAGTGTGAATGACCGCTAGTGTCAGTTTCTTTCGCTAGCAAAGTTACGCCTGTGCCCTTTAGTAAATCGGCAAAGTGCCTAAAAGCGGTAATGCTGGTGAATCGTTGCCAGTGTTAGTCACAGTAAATCTGCCCCCTGGGCTCTTAGCATAATGCTGTTTTTTTTTCTAATGCATTGTCATTACTAAACCAATATCACACATCATAATGCAACACAGCAAGTGGTACAGTCCAAGATGATGTACTATTTAATTGGATTATTAAAAAATCTATGATCTGATCTATGAGATCATATAAATATTAGAATATATATATATAATTAGGTTTATCAACCAATCCAATAATCTGAATTAATTGCAAGTTTCCACGTGATCAATGATTAAAATAACAGTGTGAGAGTATTTCAGCGGGAAGTTGAACACTAGATGTACTCTGTTGTAAATACTTTATGTCAATCCACTACCCCTGCTGCTCCCCTTGTTCTAAAGGCACAGGGCTGATTTCAGCAAGAAATGCAAAATGTCAGGAGCGGAAGCACATCGGGGCAGCAGATTCTCTAGCCCTGTGCTGGCCTAAATGCACCAGTATGATCAGGATTTCTAGCTGCTTTAGAATTTACTTGTATGTATGAACACTATAGGAGACAGTCTGCTAATCTGTTAATTTAGGGTTTCAGATTAAAGAATAGCATGGTCAGTAAACCCTTAGGTTAAAGCTTGTGCATAGCTGATTACCCTGGTATGTGATCTTTCCCTTGTAACAAGTCCCTCAAACACAGGTATGGGATCTATTATCCAAAATGCTCAGGGCCTTGGGTTTTCCGGAAAAGGTATCTTTCCATGATTTGGATCTCCATACTTTAAGTCCACTACAAAATAATTAAATAAACCCAATAGGACTGTTTAGCCTCAAATAAGGGTTAATTGTATCTTAGTTAGGATCCAGAACAAGATATTGTTTTATTATTATAGAGAAATAGGGAATCATTTTTAAAACTTAAATGCCTATAATAGAGTCTATGGGAGATGGCCTTCCCGTAATTCAGAGCTTTCCTAAAGGTTTTCCAGATAACGGATGCCATACGTGTATAGGTATGTTGAATAAGGGATTCCTTTAAAGAAAAAATAAACCATAATTGTATGTAGGTTTTATCATCCACCGATGATGCCTAATTGTATTCCAACAGATACAAAGTACTGAACCTCTAAACCCACTGGTTTAATCAGTTCAGATTATAAATGAAAAGATAAACAAACACACACATTAATGGACTACATGCATCGTTTCCTCTAATAGCCATGTGTGTCATGGTTATAATTTATATGTAAATAAAAATGAGTACTGAAATAGATAACAAATTGCCATATTCCCCCTCAAAATATTAGAACTTAGTTTAATCGGGTACTAGATACTCCACCCTTTTGCTATAAAAAGACAAACAAGAAAATTGACCAGCTCTTGAATGGAGGCTAATGGCAATTGTAGTTATTATACTTTCTGCTCACACACTCATAATAGCTACTCCAGAATCAATTTTATTAAAATTAAATCTTCTAAACTCCTGCAGTGTGCCTGGTCTGATCATGACCTTGTGATGTCAGTGTTAGAGAAGCTTATGCCCTCTAATATGTATCCTAACTAGAAATTAAATGAAAGCCTATTGGCAGACCCCAAGTGCATTTAATTCATCACACAAGAATAAAAAAAAAACAGAGATATCTCCAATTTGGGTATGGGTAGTGTACAAAGCTTTTATGAGGGGGTATTTCATCAAATATGCTGTCAATAAGGAGAGAATGCAGGAGCAGCAGCTACTCTTAGAATTCAAACTCTCTACCACAGAACAAACAGATTACATTGCACAAGCAATTATAGAAAACACATTGAGGAAGCAAGAGAGATATAAAGCGTGTGCTGAATTGAAAAAGCAGAAAAGGTAATCTGTGAAAGTAACCGTACTATAGAGGTCTTTCAGTCTTGAACATGATATAGCACTATTGGGCTATACCAGATCATTATGGCTACCAAAAATACCTTTCCAAAATATTATGGAAACCGCCCCAATAACAACTGATATGATGTACCTCTGGCTAGCACTTTGGAGAATATACTAACTAGCCACTACCCCCCTCCCCTTCCCACACACACACACAGTCCTGAGCTCATAATAATCAGGACTTTCAATCAGGGCTCTCCAGACATTCTGGTGGATGGATAAAGGGGTCACCACTTTGAGGTCACTAGCCCAGCATAGCAAACCACTCACCTTACTTCAACCTCCCCCCACCAAAGAAACATTCCAGGCCATGCAGCAATCACACAACAGGTGAAACACTGTGAACATTATACTTTCATCAAGTGGGACTCTCAGCTTAGCCTACAAAATGCTTAACCAATTATCCCCTAACAACAAAAAGCACAGCTATATGCTTAAGTGGGAAAGAGATCTCAACACAATGCTTTCAACCCAGCAATGGTCACAGTATAGTCTAATCGGGGGAGTATTTATTATTATTATTATTATTATTATTATTAACATGTATTTATATAGCGCCAACATATTGCGTAGCACTGTAAAGTAAATGTGATTATACAACTACATCACATGAATTATATACATAGAATATATGGAGTAACAAACATCACAATCAATACAGGTATAAAAAGGTGAGGAAGGCCCTATGCATAGGCATACAGTCTAAAGGGAAGGGAGTAATACACAAGGTGTGGGAGTGGGCAAGATCGAATTAAGTGGGTGAGAAATGTGGTATTGTATGTGGTGTTGCGTTTGGTAGTTAAGCAGAGTGAGGGTAGGCTTCTCGAAAGAAGTGCGTTTAGTACCTGTGTAACTAACAGAGAAACATAGAATTATTGCCCCTAAACCGGGCCAGGTGATTATGAGAATAACCTTGTACTATGGCAAGAAAGTGGTAATTATGGGTTGGATGGGTCAATCTAATAAAGTCCTCCCATCCATTAAACCTACCTACCTAGCCAGAGGCTGCCCTGGAAAATTTGAAAAGATATGGGACCCAAGGCTAAACATTAATCCACTTGAGCTTCCAGAATCTTAATGTTTATGGCAGCCAACCAGACCAATCAAAGATTAAGGCACAGTGTATTGCTCATATGGAAGGTGTTATGTAGGATTGATATTTATTATAACTAGTACTGATGATTAAGTACTCTTTATTCTAACTCATAATGGAAACACCATGGGGCAGATTTACTAAAGAGCGAAGTGGCTTATGCTAGCGACAATTTGCCAGCATTGCCACCCACAGGGACATCACCAATTCACTTACAGGCACCAATTCGCTAGCGAACCAGACCGTCGCTAGTGCAGTTTCGGACCCTGTCATCAGGCGTATTTCCACTCCGGCTAGTTGACTTCACCACCTCAGACCAGGCGAAGTGCTAAAAAGAGGCTAGATCTTCCTCAGTCTACTGTCATTTACATCATATCCTGTGTGCCGAAAATGCATTAAAGTTCAAAAAACGCTGGCGACTTTTACTATTCTGAAGCAGAAATGCTTGCAAAAGTCCTGACAAACATTTTTTATGTAACCGGTTTTCTCCAGACATTTCATAACATATGGAACATTCATTTTACAGTGGGCTCATGTGTAGGGCATTATATAAACTCTCTTGTCTTGTCCCTGGACATTTGTAAGAAAAAGTGGTAACTTCAAGCATTTGCACCAACATTTATAATAAAGACGTCCATACGACTTTAAATAACCTGCCATATGCAAATTGACCTAAGCGCAAGACCACTAGCGAATTTTTGTCGGCACAGACGAACGCTAGTGCATCTTCGCTGTGAAATGCTTGCACTGCTGAAGTAATGATCGCCAGTGTTCAGCACCTAGGGCGCAACTTCGAATATTAGCGAATTAGCGTAGTGGTAGCGAATTTCATGATTGCACAAATAGATCCTACCTGTGACCCACACTGTTTTAGGGGCTGTAAGGAAGATGGAACTATGCTTCACATATCATGGGAATGCAATATTGTATCAAATTATTGGGACTTGGCGGGCCTACTCTCCAGAGTATTACAGATCAGATTTCACAAGGAGCCTGTCATCATGCTACTAGGGAAAAAATCAAAGAAGTTCACTAAATCGGCAAACAGATTATGTGTTATTAGCAAGACATCATAATAACTGCAAGGCTGATAATTCAAATACAGATATGAGTACTCGTTATACAGAAAGTTCTAAATCTGAAAGGCTTTCAATCTTCAATAGACTCCATCTTAATCAAACAATTTAGATTTCTAAAAAAAAATGATTTATTTTTTCTCTGTAATAATAAAACTTGTACTTGATCCAAACTGAGAGATAATTAATCCTTATTGGAGGCAAAACAATTCTACTAGGTTTTATTCATGTTTAGATGATTCTTTAGTAGATGTAAGGTATGGAGATACCGATTACAGAAAGATCCCTTATTCAGAAAACCCCAGGTCCTGAGCATGCTGGATAACAGGTCCCATACCTGTAATCTGAATAAAAATAGCCTTCCATTAACAACACTGAAAGCTAAAATGATAAATATTGCAATGAACAAAAAGTGTAGAGATCCCCCTACTCTACTCTAAATGAACTGGAGGGTATGACATGGATAATACCATTCAGTTGCTCTGTAAGAGTAAATAGAACACAACCATCTATTATACATTATATATTGCTCACTGATTACTTCTTTATTTTTATATTCTCTCCTTAACAATTTTCTATACTGCTTGTTTACAATGAACAAGAAAAATGGTTTATTGTCTCTGCATTCTGTATAAAACCAATAAAACATTTCTGTTCTTTTTTTTAACATGCTGAAGTACTGAATTATAAGTGCAGCCACGTTTATGTTTGCACCACAATTTTTTCTGTGCAATGGTATCATAGTTTGTTTCCTCATGCACAAGTACATGTACAAATGGTAAGCAGCTTTTAAAGTTTGTACCCAGGGACCCGACCCCTGACTTCTTCTCTTCCATCTCTGTTCCTACCAGCAGCACTGAGAAGAGGAAGGGCAGGAGAATTGTGGATCTCTCACCCATTCCCTATTGTTTATTGAATTACTTTTGCATAGAGCAGTCTCTTTATAATATACAGACATGTCTTTGTGCCCTAATGTCTTCTAGTAGAGTTAATTTTTCCGAGCCATGCTTTCATTTCATCCATTTTTATTATTTTGATTATTGTTTAGATGCAATGCCCTAATTCTTATCAATACATGTACATACAGTAACTTGGGATGCAGTATTCTACTCAAGGCATTTTTACAAGTGCTGTGCAAATTTAAACCTGTTCAGGAGCTCCTATTTCCGATCCCAATGCTGAGATCAGCATGAAACGCAATATCAAACTATGACTGAGATGACATATATGTTTAAGCTTGGTGTCAGTTTCCACAAATTTCTCTCCTCATTAAATATGTGTGTGTTTCTTATGAGGAAGAAGGATGCAATGTATTGACCAGTGGTCTTCCTGATCCAACTATCCCTAGTTCATGGGTGTTGTGTGATTGTAATAAGGAAAGTAGGCTTGAAAAACTAGGTTTGAAAGCTCCACTAGAGCAGTGAATAATGTCTCTCTGAAAGTGCTGCAATATATGAAGAAATAATAATAGAGCAATAATATTTTGCATGAAATCCTGTGAGAGCTGTAGATATTCTTGGGAGGCCCCATGTGGCAGGCAGGGTTATCAGTCTATTTTGCTCCTCGCAGGCCTGCCCTGCAGTAATAGCGATTGCCAGTGGGCTAGTATTAAATGATTAACAACTGGTCTGTTGCTATTATGAGACTATGTTCATATAGAGAATTTGTTAATTCGGTTACCACTCACTTTGTTTGACCATCACAGGGGAACACATGTAGACTGGTGCCACAAGATGCTCCACGCCATTGAAAACTTATATTTGCATGTCCCCACCAAGCATTAAAGGTCTGACTATGCTACTCAAGCAATTCCTAGAGGAACAGGTAAGAAAAATAGCCTGCTTAACTCTGTTTATCACTCGCATCATTGTCTATTAATTGAGTTACAGGGCCCAACAGGAAAATCATTTTAGGGCCTCCCTAAGGTTAGGACATTGTTTCAAGAAACTGCACTAAGATCCTATACCTCCTGGGCCAACAACAGTTGCAGAGCGAGTTCCATCTATAGTTGTGTCCAACTGCCAATATGTCATATCTGGTAGATATAATATACAGAGGCTACTGTGTTGAGTCCTGATCTACCTTGCTGCAGTGAGAGCGGTGAATCCTAACCACTAGACCAGTATGTCCAACTCATGCTAATGTCTTAGATAAATACTATTCCTGGTATAAACAGAAGAACCACCTCTTGTCTCTTTTCCCATTATTGATCATTTGGATGGTTTCCCAATCTCCTAACCAATGTCCACTTTCCTCAAGAAACCCTATCTGATTCCCAATGAACCATTATGATTACCCAACTTAAATAACTTGATTAAAGTGTGAAAATAAATTTTCAAAGGGGGGACTGTTGAGTCTTGATCTACCTGGTAGCCCACCTTAGGACCTAAATGACTTTTCACCTGTTTTATTTCTTTCCTTGTGATATATCACATGCAATGCATATATTTCCATACACAGCAATATTATTTTATAAGATGCAGCAAAGTGCAAAATGTAACAGCTAAAATACAGAACCTAATAACTCATGCCAGCAGCAAAGGAAATAAGACAGTTATATAGTGAATAAAGTACCCCCTCTTGTAAAATATAAGGATATTATAAGTTACCGAGGAGTTTCATGACCATATAAAAACACGAGGCCGAAGGCCGAGTGTTTTTATACAGGTCATGGAACTCCGAGGTAACTTCTAATATCCTCATATTTTTCAACTGGGGGTACTTTATTTATTATAATACACAAGTTTCAGTGAGTCATGTGACGGAAATGACATCAGAACTCACCGTTTATAACTGATGACATCAGAACTCACCGTTTATAAGGATATAATTTACAGGATATTCATGGCTTTTGTGTATTATAAATAAATTAGGTAAATGGTTATTAAGAAACAGAAGTGGCTTAGACGTTAAGTCTGGCCAAGTACAAACTTTCTGCCCAGAAACCAAGTTATCCTCAGCATTATGATATACAAATGTTTTAACCAATAATCTGTAAGACAATGCTTTTGATATGATAGGATAAGTGACAAATATATGTGTAATGGTCAGCTGGGACAGAGTTCTCTCTGAGCTACCGAATGCTTCTGTATTCTGTGTTTGAATAAACTTCCTTCTCTGATTGAAACTTTCAAAAGGGCGTTGGCTGCAATCATTGGGATAGATAGACTAAAGGTGGCCATACACGGGCCGATAAAAGCTGCCGACAGACCAAGTCGGCAGCTTATTGGCCCGTGTATGGGGGCCCCCGACGGGCTTCCCCGATCGAGATCTGGCCGAAAGTCGGCCAGATCTCGATCGGATGGGGTTAAAAATCCCGTCGGATCGCGGCCGCATCTGTTCGTTGATGCGGTCCCGCGATCCGACCGCCCGTTTGGCGAACGCTAGGATCCAATCGTTGGGCCCTAGGGCCCACGATCGGATCAGCCCGATATTGCCCACCTCAAGGTGGGCATATCGGAGGGAGATCCGCTCATTTGGCGACATCGCCAAACGAGCGGATCTATCCGTGTATGGCCACCTTAACACAAGGTCTAGATCCAACAACTGACATGGAGTAATAGGGTTAAATTAATGCAAAATGTGCATTAAAGTAGAAGAATTGAAATTATTTTTATATTCAAGTCTCATTCGTGTATTACATAGCAAACAGAGAAGGGATTTTAGCTGTAGAAATTCTAGCAGCAATAGGCTGGCTCTTTCTGTCAGTGGATAATTACACAAACTGCTCTCTAGCTTGCAGCGGAGGTACAATAAAGAAAAAGCTCTAAAATTAAGGATGAAATTTGGTGTTTATCTGCGTGGGCGTCCCTGCTGCCTACAGATTTTTAATTTCCTTGTATGAAGGATTTCCCTTGCTATGAGTCCTGACGGAATAGCAGATGGCTGTTCCAAAGTACATAAGGTACACAAAAAGGAAAATACCCTTTGTTTCGGAAAATGCCCTTCAGTGCTGGCAAAGAAATGTCACACATTAGCAGGCGCTTCTGACAAGTGAAACAGCCATTCAGCCCTTTCTCTGTTTCTTCTTCTTTTTAAAATTCCCTGCAGTTTACTGTTCATAAGAGCTGTCATCTATGAAGAATACAATGCCCTTGTTCTGTTGGAAGAGTCTGCTTCTGAAATGCAAAACCCAAAATATATTGTTCAACTGTGCGTCTTTTAACAGCGGCATAGTCCCCTGGAGGTTTGTAGTAACTGTATTTCAATATTGTGCAATAATTCTCCTTTTCTTTGCTGCCAAATATTTATCAGACTTAAAACATATTTACAGTACCGTAATTGGACAATTATGGTGGTTAGATGGAATCATGCAGCAGAGATTAGATTCTCCGGCCAATATCTAAAGCTGTTTTGTGAATCATTATACACTATTACCGAGCGGGTCATTTGAGTTAACTGAAAACAAATAGTTCATAGTTCAGTGATTAATGTCATGAAAAATGGTTTCACATCTAAGGATCTGGCTCTGTATGCTAATATGTGAAGCCAAAGTTTATTGGGGCTATAAAAAAATTGCTGATTTCCAAATTTTGCCTGTCAATTAAACGTTGGCTGGAAGAAATAATAGAGTAGTGTTGAAACACTGGATTTATGTTTAATGTGGCACAGCCTGAAATAAATATGAAATAAAAGTATGTGCAAATCAGCATACCAGAGAAAGTGTCATCTCTGAAAGATGACGTTCTTCGACATCCAAAGCAAAGGAAAATTAAACCACATGTAACCCTATCGACACTCCTTTGTTGGTGTTACACTCCACGTGTGGCGCTTACCTGATGACAAGGGACAAACCTGAGCCACTCCACAGTGGTATTGGGAGAGACTGGGTACCTGGTACTTACAAGCACAGTGCCTCCACCTAGTGGGATCAGGGAATGCACCTACAGGTGGCCCCACTAGGAATACAGTAATAAAACACACACACTATTGGTTAAACTGAATAAATGTTTATCTAAAAAAATGGGCAACTAATACATCAGCAGCACTCCTAACTGGTGGCAATAGGGCCTCACAATCAAACTTGCTTGAGCTAACTATCTGGCTAACTAAAGAAGGCAAAGTCCTTTCATGTCCTTCCACAAAACAGTCTCTGTATCTTCAAGTGCTTCTTTAGGGTACTGTCCCTTTAAACATGATACTCACTCCAAATCTTCTTTGGATGCTTTACAGAGTTCTCTTCAGACGAGTCCAGCACATTCAGACATTTTCTGACATTCAGATTCAGACACCACTTTGAATAGTTTCACAATAACAATAAACCAACTCACAAGATGTATCCAGTCTATCCAGTCAGGAATGAGATTGGCAGGTAGGAGCCCAATGCTTTGTAACATGGTGTTCCCATGTTTCATGCTAAGAAAGCAAACAATAATATGTATATGTGCTCAGTACTTGGTTTAATGAGTAACTTGAGCAGATGAACAGCCCTAGGAAAATTTCCCTCCATTTATCCATTGCACCTTGGTAACCTCACTACTTCCTGAAATTCCTCATTAAAATCTAGCGAAACCCCCTTAAAGTGGGTTCAATTCCTTAGTCTTGCTTAGTTTGCACATACTGCATGGAAGGTCAGAGAAACTTTTGGAAGGCAGAAACAGAAAGAAGGCTAATAGGCAAGCTAGATTTGATTTTGGTGGTGGATATAGGACAGAAGACATAAAAGAAACAGTAGATTCGTTTTGCATAGACACACAACCCTCTAGGTTTGGAATACTCGTATCTCTCTGGGCCCACCTGAAACTTCAGACCCTTATAAAAAATCTGCACAGTGTACATCCATAAGCTAAGCTTCATAGATAGGAATAGTTATTAGCATATCAGAAGCACTAATTTATTTCCATTTCTTAAAACAACAGAGAATGATGAAGCTCACTCATTAATAAGCTTTAATGTCTTAAAGTAATTACTTACCTGCCTCTAGCCCTGGGATCTTGATGGTCTTTTAAGCTATCTGGATAGATATCATTGCTGCATATTTATCAAAAGCCCTTTTCGAAGACTATATTTTTTTGCTTTTCCTTTTAAATTGACCGTGTGTTAAAAGTATGCTTTATGTATGTTTTTCAATAATGCTATGGTTCAAGTGAAATGTAAAATATTATTAGTCAGCTAGTCAAAACAATATGTGAAGTATAAGCTAAATATATTTCACTGCATCAATATTTATAGTATACTCAGAGGGATGTAGGTATGTTTGAAGGTTTCAAATTTGATGAATTGTCGCAATTGTCCCAATCTTTGCTTTTCCTTTGTATTATTTTTTATTATTATTGTTTTTAGAAAAATCTCAAAATCAGATTCATCTGAAAGAAACATCAGCATTTCTGTGGCGGTAGCTTTTAGAGTTTATGTTATTTAGCTTGTGCATTTCCCTGCTGGCTTTTGGAGCTGACTACTTCTGGTAATAGTACATGACAGAGAGTAGGTACTTGCAAATGGGAAAGAAGGATGGAGATTGGCAGATGCATTGTCAACATTTAGGGGCCTATTTTTTAAACCTCGATTTTTTTCTGGCCACGTTTTTAAAGGGGAACACTCAAAATTTTAAGTTTGCTTTAAATCAGAATCTGAAAACACTCCAGCTAAAACCTGTCCATTTGGAGTCAGTGGCAGATGTCCCCAAAGATGTTTCTATGATCCCCAGCACTAAATTCACTAAAATGCGAAGTTGCGCTCAGGGAGGTGAACGGTAGCGAAGTTGCGATAGCGTTAATTCGCCAAGCAAAGCGAAGTTACGCTAGCGATGCCTAATTTGCATACGGCGCCAAGTTAAAGTACAATGGAATTATATGTAGCACCAAATACATTACACTACACAAGCCTGGGAAAGCTTCATAAAATAAAATAGAGGTGTTATTTTGCCCTATACATGTGCCCACTGTATAGTTTAGGTGCCATATGTTAGGAAATGTAGGGGGGAAAGACGGTACCCCCAAAAAAAATTACGATCTTTTTCAGCCTATCACCCTTAAAAAGACACCAGCGTTTTTTGGGAAAAAACTTCAACTTTTTTTGAAGAAATCCCTATCTACTCTATTGCACTTCACCAGGTGGCGAAGGCAAGTCTGGCGCAAGAGGTAATGTTCAGTAAAATGCGCATGTTAGTGAATTAGCGTAGCAACCTCGTCAGGCGTAAGGGTGCGAAGTAGCGCTAGAATAGGTCCACTTCGCTAGCGAATTTACGCCAGCGCCCGTTAGTAAATCGGCAAAGTAACAAAATGACATCACTCTGGCGAAATTGCGTTAGCCGCTTTGCGCTTTTGTGAATTTGCCCCATAATGAGAGAGAGAGGTTAAATAAGGCACTAAAACAACATTTGGGGAAATGTTTTAAATTGAAGAGAACAGCGGATGGAAACAATGAAGCCTGATATTGCTTTGTGCTTCAGGAAAGCTAGGCCTGGCACAGCTACATGCTTTTAGTGTGGGTGGAGACATTACCATTGCCTCTGCCTTTTTAAATAACTAAATGAGTATGCTTTATTTGAAAAAAAAATATATATATATATATATATATATATATATATATATATGTATATATATATATATATATATAACAAAATGAATATGATTATCCAGATACCCTGTAAACGTTTTTCCGTGTATAAATGTATAATTTGTATGTATAATAACACTCTAGAATTATCTTTTCTTGAATTATGAATCAGTCAGCATCAGAAAGGCATTCATTTTAATTGGCATTGATGGAGATGGGAAAAAGTGCAGAGCAGCTCCTTAACCAGGAGGCTTGGGAAGTGTGAATTTCCTGCATTTTGATTGTTTGCTGGACAGGTGAGATAATGAAATAATGATTTTTCCGTATCAAAATCATTTTCCTTTAATTATAGTCATAAAGGCTGTAGCACAATGAGTGATGGCTGTGGATAATGTCAGAGCCACAAGAGGACAGGAAAAGTTACACGCAAGTAAACACCCACTTACAGAATCACAGTCGCCAAGAGAAACAGAGGGTTATTACCTTTTTTTCTAATAAATGTTCACTGTGTAACAAAAAGTCAAGAGGGTTATAAATGGTTCTATACAGTAATTCAGTACACTTACAGTATTAA